>NC_134486.1:58052177-58359677 GCF_040206685.1 Ascaphus truei | reverse complement strand
ATGACAACACCTACCACTGGAAATCAGATGTTCGTTGAAATAAAATATGTTTTCCTAACTATTTTACTGTCTGTATAATGTACACAACACTCACCCACACAAAACCCCCTCATACACACACACACACACACGCAAACATCCTGTCATTCTATGCCACACACTACACTCAAAAACATGCCATTTTTAACATGTGTATGACCAACAACACGCACTCACACACGTCACACACACACAACATGCCTCATACACACACACACGCCATCACACACCAGCAACACACACACATGCTCTCACACACACCACACACCATGCCACCGATGTCACTCCCGCTATCCCGCTACCTCACACACTCTACCTCCCGCGGAACAACCAGCACGCCTGACATCTCCTGCACCTCACACATCTCCCTCTGCAACCGGACCGCGACGCCGCGGACTACAGTCAAACTGCATGCCACCAATGTCACTCCCGCTACCTCACACACTGTATGACAACACCTACCACTGAAACTCAGCTGTTCCTTACAATAAAATATGTTTTCCTAACAATTTCACTGTCTGTATAATTTATTCTAAAACACTTCTCACACCACCACTCACACACAACACTCACCCACACAAAAACCCCTCATACACACACACACACACACACACGCAAACATCCTGTCATTCTATGCCACACATAACAACAAATCACACCTCACCTTCACCCTCATAATACACACACTACACTCAAAAACATGCAATTTACAACATGTCTATGACCAACAACACCCACTCACACACGTCACACACACAACATGCGTCATACACACACACATGCCATCACACACGCCACATACACACATGCTCTCACACACACCACACACCATCACACACAACACACACACAAATACACAAACACATGCACACACACACGCACTCAGCAACGCCACACGCCCTCAACCACGCAACACACGTACTCACACACACACACCAACCTCCTCTGCTGATACAACACACAAAACAACACTTCAACATAACCTTAACTACCACACACAACACAACCACCACTAAACAAACACACACACCCAACCCACTGTTCCAATTACCTACCCTTCACCATACACACTACACTGAATACAATGCACATTTACACGTCTCACCACCCACTCCCATTGCACATCAACATCCCACCACACACAAACATATACAACAACACAACACCTCCGCTACTAACACACCTAGCACAATAAATCACCTCTTCCTTTCAATAACATATTTTACACAAAACATTACTATTTACACATCTGTCTAATTTATTGCACACAAACACTCAACTAACCAACACTGACACACACACTCACACACCACACACTCACTATCACATCACACACTCACTCATCCACACACACACCCCACACAATCAACAATCACACACAATAATTACATACACACACTATTCTGCCACACACACAGCCAACATTAACACAAAACAAAAACACACACAACATTTCAACACCTACACAAACGCACACCAAACACAAATAAATACCCCTCAATACTGTCACACTTTATCAATTTACAAACTTTTCACAGACCACAACCGGATGCCTTCAACACCTCGACGCTTCAACGCTGTGCCAAAACACACAATACAATCATTGGATCGAACTGCGCATTGACACAACAACATCAGGAAGTATTGTAAACACAATCGCACTGAAACACTTCACTAACATCACACACAACACCTACCTCAACACACACATCAACAACTTTTAACAACACATCACAACTTACACACACAACACCTCTACAACACCTACAATAACGCACATCACAACAACAACACCAAACACACATCTTCACAACACAAAACATGCCACCCAAAAAACACCTTCGCAAAACAAAACATACACACCCTGACAATGAACGTGACACGCACACACACACAAATTATATGTACTGCACCACACAATGCACACACCCATTTCACACACATTGAAATCCACGCACACAATGCTAACAAACAACTCACAACGGAATACACAATAGGTCAACAACAAATCCTCACAACCACAACATCAACACCAACACATTACACACAACAACATCACACACTAATTCCATTTAATACACACACAGCAGGTATATCAAACGCACAAATACACACACAGCATCCTAACACAACTACTCAACAACACACACACACACACACAACATCACCTGCTAATGAAACACTACAGCGCCAAACACGCCTTGCACAACAAAGAGACAGAGCCAGAATCAGAAGAGCAACACAACGAGAACAACAACAACAAAAACACAGAGACACACCCACTACATCAACAGACGCTCACACTACAGAACACCAACAACGTACTACAACATCCAGACCCTCAGAGACTACAGAACAGCATGAGGCACGCCTTGCAAAAGACCAACAACGTGCTACAACATCACGAGACGCAGAGACTACAGAACAACATGAAATACGTCTGCAGAAAATGCGACTACGAGCTACAACAAGAAGAGCCACCGAGACTCCACAACAACATGAAACACGCCTTGCTAAAGACAGAACAATACGGCGCACATCAAAACAACACCAAGACACACCAACACACACAGTACAACAAGCACTACAAGACACACATACTACATGTACGCATTCAACTAATTACACTTTGCTACGTGCCGCTTTCATATATAATCCACACATACTATACCAGCAACATCCAAAGGTCAACATTGGACACATGGACACTATATGTCGCTACTGTCAAGCAAAAAAATTCCAACATGAATCAGCTGGAATGTGCTGCAGCAATGGCAAAGTTCAGCTACCACCTCTACACTCACCCCCAAATCCACTTCTTTCATACATGTCAGGGACAACTTCAGAATCTAAACATTTCCTACAAAACATACGCAAATACAACTCCTGTTTCCAAATGACATCCTTTGGTGCTACATCCATAGTTGAACAAATTGGATTTAAAAGTACTTTTAAAGTACAAGGTCAAGTTTACCACAGGGCCGGCTCTCTTCTCCCATTACCAGACCAAGATCCACAATTCTTGCAAATTTACTTCATGGGCGATGAACAACAAGAAGCTGATCAACGATGCCATTGGATACCCAATACAAGACGTGACATTGTCATCTCCTTACAAAGGATGTTACATCAACACAACCATCTCATTAACACATTCAAAACATCACTTGAACGCATGCCAACTGATGACTATCAAGTCATTATCCGAGCCGACAAAACACCAGTGGGTCAACATGAACGTCGCTTTAATGCACCTCAAATCAACGAAGTCGCTATTGTTATAGCGGGGGAACAATTTCATACACGGGACATAATTCTTCAGCGGCGCGCTCATTCACTCACACGCATTTCTGAAACACATCGCTCATATGATGCTCTTCAATACCCTCTCATACTTTGGAACGGTGACGATGGCTATCACTTCAACATCATGCAAGTACACCCAACTTCAAAGGCAAACACTAACAAAACTGTATCCGCTATGGACTTCTACGCTTACAGATTAATGATACGAGATGCATCGCAAAACCACATTTTACATTGTCGACAACTATTTCATCAGTTTATTGTTGACATGTATGCTAAAATTGAAAGTGAGCGTCTTCTATACATACGCTTACATCAAAAAAAACTACGCGTTGATCAATACATACATCTCAGGGATGCTGTTGGCAACGATGGTAACGTTGACAACATTGGAAAAATGTTCATTCTACCAGCAACATTCACGGGAAGTCCTCGACACATGCACGAATATGCTCAGGACGCTATGGCATATGTTCGCGCATATGGACGACCAGACTTTTTTATTACATTTACATGTAATCCAGCTTGGCCAGAAATAAAACAAGAACTTCAGGATGGACAGGCTCACAGTGATCGACACGACTTAATCGCAAGAGTATTTCGCCAAAAACTCATCACATTAATTCACATCATCACTAAGACTTATATATTTGGACAAACACGATGCTGGATGTACTCAATAGAATGGCAGAAAAGAGGTCTTCCACATGCTCATATTCTTATATGGCTCAAAGAAAAACTACATTCCATTGACATCGATAACGTTATCTCTGCTGAGTTGCCTAATCCTCAAGAAGACCCTATACTATTTGCAATAGTCACTAAAAATATGATTCATGGACCATGTGGAAACATCAATATTCATGCACCATCTATGAAAGACGGTAAATGCACCAAACAATTCCCTAAAACATTCATTGCAGACACACAAAGTGGAGATGATGGATATCCTCAATATCGAAGACGCGCTCCCACAGACGGCGGATACACAGCAACAATTACTATTCGCAACAACAAACACATCCAAGTCGACAACAAATGGGTTGTTCCATATTGTCCACTTCTAACAAAAATTTATAACGCACACATTAATGTGGAATACTGTCATTCTGTTAAATCAATTAAATACATTTGCAAGTATGTCAACAAAGGAAGCGACATGGCCATTTTTGGAATCACAAATGAACACATCCATGACGAAATTACACTCTACCAGCTAGGAAGATATATAAGTAGTAATGAAGCCGTTTGGAGGATTTTCGCTTTTCCCATTCACGAACGACACCCAACCGTTGTTCACCTGACTATTCATTTAGAAAATGGACAGAGAGTATATTTCACACCTGCCAACGCAGAGGCACTTGCTGCTCAACCACCAAACACTACTTTAACTGCCTTCTTTCAATTATGTCAACACGACTCTTTTGCACGCACATTGCTTTATCCACAAACTCCACGATATTACAACTGGAATGCATCCACAAAACAGTTCAAGAAAAGAAAGCAGGGCACACCTGTTCCCGGAACTGATGCCCTTGCAAGTGAAGCCTTATCGCGTGTCTACACAGTTCACCCAAACAACGCTGAATGCTTCTTTCTCAGAATTCTACTTCATACCGTTCCAGGCCCAACATCTTTTGACGCTATAAAAACTGTCAACGGTCAAGTGTGTGAGACTTATCGAGAAGCTTGCCAAAAACTTGGATTACTAGAGGATGATCAACACTGGAATACTACATTAGCCGAAGCTGCATTACAGTCATTGCCAACCAAAATTCGAAATCTTTTTGCCCTTATCCTTACCACGTGCAACCCATCAAACCCCAACACTCTATGGAACACATATCGAGAAAGCATGAGTGAAGATATACTTCACAAAGCACAGAGACACAACCCATCACTCAATGTTACCTTTTCACCTGACATTTTCAACGAGGTACTCATATTGTTAGAAGATACATGTCTCTCTATCAATAACAAAACACTACTTCAATTAGGTCTAGAAGCTCCCCAACGTCATCATCACGATGTACTCAATACAGACCTTATGCGAGAGAAACAATACAATATTTCCATACTACAAGAATATGTTGCCACAAGAAAACCAATGTTAATTCCACAACAACTTAACACCTATGACAACATCATGCAGCACATAAACAACGAACAAGGTGCAATCCTGTTTCTTGATGCTCCAGGTGGAACAGGCAAAACATTTCTCATAAATTTACTCCTTGCAGAAATAAGAATGCACAATCATGTTGCACTTGCACTTGCATCATCTGGCATTGCAGCCACTCTTATGGATGGAGGAAGAACTGTGCACTCAGCTCTTAAATTACCACTAAACATTGCTCATGAAGAAAACCCAACATGTAATATTACCAAGACATCTGGCCAAGCCCGTGTTCTTCAAATTTGCAAACTTATTGTTTGGGATGAGTGTACCATGGCGCATAAAAAAAGCACTTGAAGCCCTTAATAGAACCTTGCAAGACTTGCGTAACAATAAACAAATAATGGGTGGTGCTGTCATTCTTTTAGCTGGTGATTTCAGACAAACACTTCCAGTCATACCACGATCCACACCAGCAGACGAACTTCATGCATGCCTTAAATCCTCTATTTTATGGCGACATGTCAAACATTTTCCATTAACAACCAATATGCGAGTCCAACTTCTCGGCCACTCAAATGAACAACTTTTTGCACACACACTTCTTCAAATAGGTGAAAGTACTTTACCTACTGACTTAACATCAGGTGAAATTGCTTTTCCCACACATTTTTGTCACATAATGACATCACTTGAAGATCTCATACATCACGTCTATCCAAATCTCTTACACAATTACACAAACCACCAGTGGCTCTGTGAAAGAGCCATCCTTGCTGCCAAAAATACTTCTGTCAATGACATCAATCATCAAATTCAAGACATTATTCCAAACACAATTACTCAATACAACTCAATCGATACAGTTGTGGATTGCGATGAAGCCGTTAACTATCCACCTGAATTCCTACACTCCCTCGAACCATCAGGGATGCCACCACATCATCTTCGCCTCAAAGTTGGAGCACCCATCATGCTACTTCGCAACCTACACACACCTAACCTTTGTAATGGAACCAGACTGTGCATAAAAACATTGATGCCCAACCTAATTGAAGCTACTATCTTAACTGGCAACGCGAAAGGCCAAGATGTCTTCATCCCCCGCATTCCACTCATTCCTACAGACATGCCTTTTACTTTCAAACGGCTACAGTTCCCCATCAAACTAGCTTTTGCTATCACCATTAACAAAGCACAAGGACAATCTATAAAGTGCACTGGTATCAACTTAGAATCACCATGTTTCTCCCACGGCCAGTTATATGTTGCGTGCTCTAGAGTTGGATCCCCCCAACAATTGTACATCTTTGCTCCAACTGGAACTACCAAAAATGTCGTTTACAAACAAGCATTACAATGAACATTGACTTTCCTCAATTTCCATGAACTCTACATATTGCCATAAGAAATTACAAAAAAATGAAAGACACTCAATACACTACTGTCATCTTTTATTACTACATTATTTTACAACACACACTTTAACATTACATCAAATACACTCCTCTCAACAATGGACATTCACATCTTTCAAGAAGCATTTCCAACAATAACATTTTCAAAAATAACTACCGTAACAACTAACATACACTTCAAACATTTGCCCTCATATACATGTGCTTTCTACTACTGTTGATTTACAAACACAATTCTAACTAATATTACATAACATTGGCATCACATTACAACTTTCACATACAACATTTACACATACTTATTCACACTTCACATCCCGGGCAACGCCGGGTTTCTCAGCTAGTGATATATAAAAACAGGAAGGTCCAAAGCCCATACTCAGTACAGGCATACAAAGCGAAAATGTACTTAAAGTGATGCACTACCTTTTTTCCACTTATCAATGCTTTGGTACAGGTAGGGAGCCGATATTGCTGTTCAGGACGTGCTGACAGGCACATGCGCGAGCTGCCGTTTGCCTATTGGGTGAGGGGAATCAGTGCATCACTACTATGGCAATCTCTAGAGCAGAATAAGTGTCCATACACGCGAAGCGAGCATACGGAGACAGGGGTATGGTGCTATTGAAAATATGTCCTTATTCACTAGTGTACTTAAAGTGAGTATCCTTAAACCGGGGTATGCCCGTATTCAATAACAAGTTAAACATTTATTCCATCCAAAACTGAAAAGATAAAAATGAGTGATGTTTCTGACCTACATGGTACTTTATGAAGCTCCTGGAGCTTGACATAGTACTATGTAAGTCCGAAACATCGCCCATTAAATTATTTATACCTACACTACTGACTCCAGACGCAGTGACTCCCTGACTTGCACTTTTAATAAATGCACATGAACTCTTACTGTGTCTGTAAGGCTCCCAAACTTATGCCACTTAGCTTGTAAGCTCTTTGGGGCAGGGTCTCCTTTTGCTTTATTGGGGTCTATTCAAGTAGCTTTGATAAGTGACTGCGCTTCTCTTTTTCACCACATCCTGTATCTCTCTGCATTGTTTATCTCCCACGTCACGTGACCAGGACATTAAAACTGTGCGACGATACCGGTACCCCATACCGGGGCCTGTAACTTGGAAAGCAGGGGGTCCCCGAGGCTGAAATTAATGTGGTTCAGCTCCGGAGACTCCCTGCTTCAATACTGTGTTACTAAAATAAAATAAGAAGAGTGCAATTGCCTGTGAGAGCTTTGCAGGGAGATGCAGCTCTCTCTGTGCAGCTCTTACAGACTGCAGGCAGATCACAGGGGCAGAACTTAAAAAACAACAGAGCTAAAGACACAGCTATCCCGAGCGGTTTGGCGGATACCTACCTTACGGTTCCTGACTTGCGATAACTCTTTCTAAATACCGTGATAACACAAACGTCACACCGGTCAGTAGGTCATGCCAAATTGTTCGATATGGCAGTGATCTTATCGAACCTACGTGAATAGGCACCATTGTGTCATCATTTACTTGTTACTCTTATCGCTGTTGTCAGTACTGGATTTTTGGGGGGAACAATGTTGGTACTGTATAAATATGTGGTATATACTTGTGATGGTTTTACCACCCCTCCCCCCCAATCTCATATTGGCCCCTGTGGGTGTAATCTGCTCCCCTTACATGTCTGTGTGATATGTGGTGCACCTGCTGGCAACAGGACTCCTGAGTCTCCCGCTGGGTTGGTGTTGAGAATATCACCATGACAGGCGTCTGAGGTAGTGTATTTAGAGTCCTACTCACATTCGATGCAGCGCCTCCACCCCATCAGGATCTCTGCAGCCACAGGAGGAAGTATCTGATGGTGAACTCCTCTCAGGCGCATCGTTCTGTGAAATAACTTCACTCTCACACAGAAGGGATCTTTGGAACCAGGGCATCTTTATTGGCATCTCCATAGGCAGACTGCCCCTCATAGCGGTCGTGCTCAGCCGCTCATCTTGTTGAGGTACCCCCCTTCAGAAGGTTCCTCCTCTCTTAATAGAGTTGGTCCACCTCTCCCCTAAGGGAGATCACCATCTGTGCCAGGTCCCTGGTCACAGTGTGTAGTTAGCTTGCACTTGACTCTGACAGCCTTGAACTGATGCAGACACTCCTTGTTAACACCACTAAAGCACTTAGACTGAACTCCTACAGAACCCCTAACTTTAGGCAGTGCTGTGTCTTATATAGACTCCAGAAAGACCCACCCTTTGTGTCACTAACAGTGGACACAAAGCATGTTGTCACTTCCTGTGTTACATATGACAACTCACCAGGGTTTGAGGGCAAACCTGCATGATTGTTGCTGGCAATCCTGCATACTTACCAGGCTTACTGCCAGCATGAGAAAGAGATGTACACCATTTTTTACACATGGCTACATACATAATGTATGTAGAGTCCCAATTATGAACTGTAAATATAGTGCCCTAACATAATCAGCACTACAACATAAGAATAAACTATGCAATGATGTCACCATTCTGAATTGGAACTTTAAAACAAAAACATAACTCGTGGGAATATAAATTCAAGCATAAATTTAGCACGCTGAACAAAGGCCTATCCAAAGTATTAATCCATTTCTCATTATGCTACATACAGTATGGCTTCTCTGATTAATCTACAGTATAACATACCAGAATTTCATACAATGGTTTTTTTTTAATCAATAAATTGTCTGCAAGTATTTTAAGTTACAAGCCACTTAACACCCTCCCCTAGGGATTCTGGGATATGTAGTCCTGCGGCTGCATGTGCGGAGCTAACCTACTGTAAGCTGGCTACCGCACTCCCTACTCTGCGCATGCGTGCCTCGCCACTCTGCGCATGCGCGCCTCGACCACTCTGTGCATGCACAACTCACAAAATGGCCACCCCTACCTCCCGATCGTGCGGAGCTCCAGGGAACCACTGGCACCAGAGGCACAGTAGGGGGACTCGGTTACATTTATAAAGGACACAACATTTTTAATCACAAAATTTTTATTGAGCTTATCTCGATAGGGGTACATATTAAAGAGTACCACGGGAACATCATATTAACATAACTAAATAGACTTAATTAATACAACATACAACAAAAACACTGACATTGTGGGGGGTAATATTAATAAAACAATATAAGTTTTAATAAAAGACAGGTTAACAACGTAACAACTTAAAAATGAAGTTCAAGGGACTACACAATATTTTGCCATGGGATAGCTCCGTCACCATTAAAGTAATCCCTGAATGAGTCGCGAATGGTTTTTCCCATGTTCCCAGTTGAATTATTTGCCCAACATCTCGCCAGCTGTGTAGCGGGTATAGGCGCCACATCCAATGATGTTACATCACAAGTGCCCCACTGGAGAAAACACCCTTGTCTGTTAAAATATCCTCATTGATGTAATCGAGGGTAATGCACGATGATGACGCGACGCCATAGGACCAATTAGAGCCTGACACTAATTAGCATCCACGGCAATGGTTGCACATAAAAACCTGCCAGGAACACTTTGAAACTGCCCCCGATGAAGCCACATAGGTGAAACATATGTTGGGCACGCTTAGCGCTACTACCTGGTGCGCAGGCTAGTCGGAGAGGTCTGGTGCTTCATTCCTGTCAGAGCGTTTCGGAGCCTTCATCGTGGGAAGCGCAATGCTCTGACTATATCCTATTTCTTTGCACTTTGAGTGTTAGATTCTATTATTATGGTTTAAGTGGGCTGTGTGATTCCAACTCCATTTATAGGAGTAATTGGCCAGTGTATGTCAAGTGGTTCACCAAAACAGACCTACAGGCTCAGATATTCCTGCACCTGGTGGTCTGGTGATACTGTGTATGTGTACATAGAGATACGGACTAATATATAGTTGAGGCAGATCTCACATTAGTCCCATCATTACCCCACATACAAACACTGTTATAGACATAAAGAGCTAGTAGCCCTCCATAACCATAAACACTCTCAGTTATATAGAATTGGTTATCTGATGACCTATAATTGTATTGGAATAGCTATTATCACAGCTAATCTAATAGCATAACCGTGGGATGTGATAGTGTTCAATAGCTATTTCCTTCATTTACACTGCCGTCTAGATTTAGCACACAGATACCTCCTTCACTTTTAATTTGTTTTAAATAATTTGGTTCATTGTATACTCCACTGCAAATATATTTTAATCAGTTTATTAATAAAATTATTTTAATACAGACAAGGGTGTTTTCTCCAGTGCGACGCAATAGGGAGCTTTTCTTTCTTCTGTTCACATCATTACTCAATCCCAGTTAGCATCACACTTACACCCGTTATTGCAGTGTAGTTCCCTGTCATAAACAGGATACTATCTTATCCTCCTTTTTGGAGTTGTGCGGGGTACACATTGACCCCCCTTGGGGTTATCTTTCTTCTGTGTTGTACATCACAAGTGCCTTCCAAATCTATTACAATATTATGTAATACAGTAACACATTTAACAATTCGCTTTGCATTTGGCTCAGACGTTTCTATAGATTTTAAAAGCAATCTCCATTTCGCTGTCATAATCCCGAAGGCGCGCTCTACACAGCGTCTCGCTCTGGAAAGTCGATAATTAAACATTTCTTTCTCTTAATCCTTGCTGACTGTATGGCTTCATGAGGTTTGGGAGCAACGGAGAGGCCTCATCCGCTAAAATTACATGAGGTAACTATTGGGGTTTTCGGCTCAATGGTAAACCTTTCTCCAAAGGCAAGGGCAATTTATTTTCTTCAATAAGCCGATAAAGCGAGGAGGCTTTAAAGACCCCGCCATGGCTTTGCTTTCCAAATGCTCCTATGTCAACGGCAATAAATTTACAATTGGCATCTGTTAAACCTTGCAAGATAATAGAATGGTAATATTTATAATTGAAATATATAGTGCCTGAATTTTTGGGTTGCTTGATACGGATATGTTTTCCATCAATACAGTCAATGCAATTTGGAAAATTCCATTTGCTGTAAAACTTGCCACCATACTCCAGCTTTCTATGCTTGGAAAAAGCACAGTAAGTACTGTATATAGCATCGCATGTATTGTAGACAATTCTTTCAACTGTAGTTTTCCCCATCCGCAATGAGAATGCCAAGCCACGATACAGTGTTCCGGTTGAGAGAAATCTGTACGAAAAAAGGAAATAAAATATTTCCAGTAAGAAATATACACAGCATTATCATATTTTGTACCCTACAATCATAGATGCACACATGTAATATTTCCTATATATATATATATATATATATATATATATATATACACATGTAGAGGTATCAGTACCGTGTTAGCCGAGCTTCAATAATCAAAAAATAAATAGATGATACCGTTCTGTGGCTAACGAAATGCTTTTATTTGTGCGAGCTTTCGAGATACACTGATCTCTTCTTCCGGCGATGTTACAATGAATGAAGCAAGCAAAAGGTATACTTAACAACAGTGTCTCTTGGAATGTTATCTGTGCTTGTCCTTCCCCCGGTGTGGATGTGTTTTATGGCTAGAGGTGTCAAAGGGTAACTGAAAGCAAGTGAAGAAAGAGTGTGTATGTGTATCAGTGTGAATAAAAATGAATCGAGAGCCCACAGTATAAACAGTGCTCTACACAAGGTGTGTGTGGAGTGAGAGGGATATAAATGGTGTGGCTGGGTGTGGAAATGTGAGAGTTTGTAGCACAACTAAAAGTGTGTGTGGATACTATGTGGTCCCTATTGGTGTATATGGATGGAAAAATAAGGAGTATTAGTATGTGTGAGAGACAGCTGTGTGTGCATACATATAGCACAGTATGTACAGACATGGCCTTTAGCGCTCATGGGAAGAGAGTTCGCTAGTGTCAGTAATGACGCATAAAATTTCGATCTCTGTTTAGGCCACTGCTAAGTGTCCCGAACAGTTGCATAAATTTGTATTCATGCAACCGTCTCTCTTTCGGGGTTTTAAGATTACCTTTGAGTATGGCAACCCTCAGATCGTTCATCTTATGGCCAGAGTCAGAGAAATGTTCGCCAACAGGACTGTCTCTTGTTCCGCGTGTGATGCTGTGGCGATGCAGGTTCATTCTCTTGTTTAGCCCCTGTCCTGTCTCACCTATGTAGTAGCAGCCCCCTGGGCATTTCATGCACATGATGAGGTACACGACATTGCTGGAGGAACAGGTGAACCCTCCTCTGATTTTGTATTCCCGATTCTTGTGTGGTACCGCAAACCTACAGACAGAGCCAGCTATTTGAGGGACAACAGCTTCCACCCGACACACACCAAACATGCAACCATCTACAGTCAAGCCATACGATACAACCGGATATGCTCCGACACAGCAGACAGAGACCAGCGGATTAAAGCCTTGAGATCAGACTTTATAAACCGTGGATATAACCACAGAATTGTAGACCAGCAAATTCACAAAGCCACCAGAATACCAAGAAGTGATCTCCTTGAATACAAACAGAAGGAGACAAGCGACAGGGTTCCTTTGGTGGTCACATATAACCCACACCTAGGAGCCCTACGCAAGATCGCCAGGAAACTACAACCCATCCTCCAGGAAGATATAAGACTGCAACAGGTCTTCCCTGAAGCACCCTTATTATCATACAGACAACCCCATAATCTCAAGAATATTATGGTGAGGAGTAAAGTATTCAGCAGTACAACTGAATGCGGGACAAAACCATGCCAGGACCCAAGATGCAAAACCTGCGCAATGCTCTACACAGCGGACACAATACAAATACCACACAAGAATCGGGAATACAAAATCAGAGGAGGGTTCACCTGTTCCTCCAGCAATGTCGTGTACCTAATCATGTGCATGAAATGCCCAGGGGGCTGCTACTACATAGGTGAGACAGGACAGGGGCTAAACAAGAGAATGAACCTGCATCGCCACAGCATCACACGCGGAACAAGAGACAGTCCTGTTGGCGAACATTTCTCTGACTCTGGCCATAAGATGAACGATCTGAGGGTTGCCATACTCAAAGGTAATCTTAAAACCCCGAAAGAGAGACGGTTGCATGAATACAAATTTATGCAACTGTTCGGGACACTTAGCAGTGGCCTAAACAGAGAACGAAATTTTATGAGTCATTACTGACACTAGCGAACTCTCTTCCCATGAGCGCTAAAGGCCATGTCTGTACATACTGTGCTATATGTATGCACACACAGCTGTCTCTCACACATACTAATACTCCTTATTTTTCCATCCATATACACCAATAGGGACCACATAGTATCCACACACACTTTTAGTTGTGCTACAAACTCTCACATTTCCACACCCACCCACACCATTTATATCCCTCTCACTCCACACACACCTTGTGTAGAGCACTGTTTATACTGTGGGCTCTCGATTCATTTTTATCCACACTGATACACATACACACTCTTTCTTCACTTGCTTTCAGTTACCCTTTGACACCTCTAGCCATAAAACACATCCACACCGGGGGAAGGACAAGCACAGATAACATTCCAAGAGACACTGTTTTTATGTTATCCTTGCTTCATTCATTGTAACATCGCCGGAAGAAGAGATCAGTGTATCTCGAAAGCTCGCACAAATAAAAGCATTTCGTTAGCCACAGAACGGTATCATCTATTTATTTTTTGATTATATATATATATATATATATACAAAAACAAATAGTAGCGCTAGTACGTGAATGATGAGTGATGTAATGTGCAAAATAATTGTAAAAGATAGATTGTATAAAGAATAAATACAATAAGTGTGATAAGCGAATAGTGTAAGGATGAAATGATTGTTTGGCATAGGAACAGTCTGTACGGAAGAGGCAAGCTTCTATATGATCAAGCCAGACCACAATGATAATAACAAAAAAAAACAAAAGAAGCGCCAGTTCATTATAGCATAAAAATGTATGTAGAGTTTATTCAATAACCAGAGTAGTCAAAAGGACCAAAGTTCAACTGGTGGGATTAAAAAGCAATCAAATGGCAAATGATTGCAGGATGCAGCAGTAGGCAAGTGACATGTATATAGGGATTGTAAAGCGAGGAAGCAGGACACTATAAAGGAGGAGGCAGGCAAACAGTGGGAATGATTGCTAAATCAGTAGCAGTCCATATGGCTACTAACAGCCCAGTGGAATACAATAGTCACAAACTTGAGAATGTCCCTTAGATGTAGAATCGGTGCACTGTTGACAGACCTTGTAGAGCACGGAGCTTAACTCCTCGACGCGCAGTCTGGTTCCACTGTAGGGAGATGGTATTTCCTGATGTTGAAAAAATCGATTCCCTCCTGCAACACAAGATGACTTCCCGCGTGTCAGACCTCAGTTAGAGGTGAAAGCTTCCTGCGTGTCAGACCTCGCTAAGGCACCGAATGCGTTGTTCCAACGGGTGCCTCTGTCCCCAGATGCTGAGCAACAATCAGTGCTTGATGCGCCTCACAGAACGTGACTGCGTCACTGCGTCACGACGTTCCAACGCGTTTCGTCACTCAGGGTGACTTTCTCAAGGATGAGATTGTGTCAGCTGTGCTGGCTTAATATAACCACAATAATTATCTCTAATAACAAGGACAGCTGTATACAATCTTAGTCGTGGCTTGCATATAAACACAAACAATGATTATAACATGAAACTTGGATGAATATGATAAATAAAGAGTATATATAAACATATATATACACACCAATCCCCCTGCACTATTCCATCAAACCAAAAAGATAAAATCCTTAGTAGAAAATGTGTAAATAATTTAAAAGGTTTAAAAAAGCCTATTAATGAACAGGTTTGATGGAGAGAATATAGATGTAAATAAAATAATTTAATATAGAAAGGTATGGTGAAGGCAAGATGGAATCAATTAATTATTGTTTGTACTTAGATCATTAATGATAACGGCTATTAAATGTATAATATAGTAGATGGGTGTGCATCAAAACATCCTACATCAGTATAAATAATACACTGGTGCAAGTAGATGCACTCTCTGTTAGCGAAACTAGTACAAGAGCAGAGAAACATATAAAACGCATATAAAAAATGTGATTCAAACAGAAGTTAAAAAGTTGTATAAATATACATATAAATATACACACATGTATATTCCATGCATACGTGCTCATCAGAGTTTACACATTTGTGTACACATACATATATAAATGCATGTACAGTACACAAGTAATGTACAGATATAAAAAAAAACTTATTAAGTTGTCATCAAAACTCAGGCGGGAAAGAGCAGACAAAAAAATTAAAAGGGAGGGGAAGAGGAGAAAGGGGGGGGGTAATATTAGGGAGGGGGGACAGAGAAAATTATTAAACAAGAATACTAGTATCAATGCATTTGTTGAGACCTTTAGGGACTGGAGTTCCCAGAGAGTAAATCCAGAAAGATTACCTGTCACCACCTAATTTTAAAGTGGGATTCTTGGAATGTACCGCAGAGAAATGTCTGGGAACACTATGATTGTGGACACCTTTAATAATAGCCCTACGATGTTCCAAGAATCTAACGCATAGAGAACGTTTAGTTCGTCCAATATATTGTAAATTACAGGTGCATGACAATATATACACTACATGTGTAGTTAAACAGTTAATTTGACTCTTAAGATGATGAACAGATCCATTCGTAGAGGATGTAATAGAACTACAAGCAGTCAAATGTTTACACATAGTGCATCTTGAGCTGCCACATTTAACATTACCTGGGGGATACGAGGATCAACCAACATAGAGCTCTCTCTAAGCTTGCTAGGTGCTATTTGTTGTTTGACACTGAAGGCTTTACGAAACACCACTGGTGCTCTTGGAGTGAGGCATCTATTAAGATATGGATCACACATGAGTATTTTCCAGTGTCGGTTGAGAATTTGTGTTATACGACCAGAATAACCATTAAATGTGGTAATAAATTTAACCCCATTGTTGCTAGATTCGATGGTTTTACCAACTCTACCCATTTTGCCTGTCTCTCTGCTCAGACGATTGGATAAAGATTTCTTCAGGAGTTCGGCTCTACTAGTAGCCCTGACCTTGGAATACGACATCAGGACAGTATCACAGTCAAATCCCTTTGCAGCAAACTGAGACATGATTAGACGTGACTGCTCCTCAAAGACTTCATCAGAGAAGCAATTACGTCTAAGTCTATAGAATTGATTGAGTGGGATATTATTAAGCCACTTCAAATGATGGCAGCTATTAGCATGCAAATATCCATTGACTGCCACTTCCTTAAAATGGACTTTTGTCTGTATGTTCAAATCAGTATCTACTGATAGAACAAGGTCAAGGAAGATGATTTCAATGGGGTGACTGTGAAAAGTGAATGTAAGTCCTAGATTGTTATTGTTGAATTGGTCAAAAGCTAGCTTGATACTATCTTCATCTCCATCCCAGATGATCAAAAGATCATCAACGAAGCGGCCATAGAACACCAGATTGGCCACCATCCGTGCATTGGACAGATGTAATTAGTTTCCCAAAATCCCATAAAAAGGTTCGCATAGCTGCGGGCAAATCTAGTACCCATGGCCGTACCACATATCTGGAGATAGAAGATGTCTCGAAACATGAAATAGTTGTTCTTTAAAATAAATTTTATAATATTGAGAATGAAAGCACACTGAGCCGGAAGAAATCTATCGTCCGAGCAGAGAAAGTGCTCAACCGCGCTCAAACCCTTATTGTGATCAATACACGTATATAGTGATTGAACATCACAGGTGGCCCATCTGTATGAAGGTTTCCATTTAATGGAGATGATGGAGTCGATGACATGAAGGGTGTCATGAAGATATGATTTAAGTTTGACCACATATGGTTGTAAGAAGTGGTCAACATATCTGGACACTCCTGATGCCATCGACTCCACCCCTGAGATGATGGGCCTACCTGGAGGGTTGAGCAAGCGCTTGTGCACCTTTGGCAGATGGTAGAAAATGGGGATACGAGGATTGGAGATATAAAGAAATTTGAACTCATTTTTAGTGAGTATTTTATCATCCAATCCTTTCTTTAGCAACAGATGGAGCTGTTATTGAAAAACTGGTGTAGGATCAAGAGTGAGAGACCAATAAAAACCAGAGTCAGACAAGAGGCGTAGTGCTTCAGCAATGTATTCGTCCCGATCTTGAATGACGACGGCACCGCCCTTATCCGCTTGTCTGATAATTATGCTCTCTAACTCTTGTAATTCGACCAAAGCACTGTTTTCACCTCTACTAAGATTCCCCTTAATATAGGGGGAGTCTAAACAAAGTTGCTCAAAGTCCCTCAATACAAGAGTATAAAATGTATCAATATAATTACCCTTAGATTGATAGGGATAGAACAAGGACTTTGGTTTCAGTGAGGTTTGTGTGAAATTATCCATAGATGGCTCATCCAAGAGTTCAAGCCAGTCTTCTCCTATTGATGTATTAGTAATTGGGGGAGGAGTGTCTTCCACATATATAGTGGAATCACCTAAAAGATCAGTAAGCACATTTAGACAAAGTACCTCTTGGCTACTGAGTTCGGGGATCGCCTCAGAGATTTTTTCAGATTGAATAGAAAAGAAACGCTTCAACGTCAATTTTCGTATAAAACTATTCAAATCCACAAAAAGATCAAACGCTCGGGGCTTGGACCTAGGAGCAAAATGCAACCCCTTACTCAATAGCAACAGTTGGCACTGAGTCAAAATATGTGTAGATAGATTGTAAATGCTACTGGGTTCTGAAATATCCTCTAGGGATCTGATCTTTTTTTGCTGTATGTGTCACCCTCCTCGAGATCCTCTGATCCTCTTTTTAACCCCCTTGGACGATGGGATGTGGAATTGTATTTTTTTTCACAAAGTGGATACATTTTTTCCGCTCTTTCCGCCTGATATAGACGGCTCTGCTCTAAAAAAGTGGGAGAGGAGGATGACAAAGTGGCATGTTCTTTAACTTGGTCAGGGCGAACCACCTTAGCAATGGCTCCCAAGAGTCTTTGGTTAGGATTATTTTTTAGGGGCATTAGATTTAGCAGGTGTAGATGGTAATGGTATTTCAGATAACACCTGGTATTTGTTAGGCATAGCATGCTCATCAATAACCCCAAAGTTATCCCCTTCAGATACAATGCGATCCCTGACCTATTTAGTGTTAGAAGGTAAATGAACAGGTAGAGAAGTCGCAGGTTTAGAGATTTTAGTATTTTTTACATTGTGTGGGTTATTCCAATTACTAGAATTAGGACGCCTTTCTCTAGTTTGTAACCCCTTGCACCTCCAGTTCATAACCTGACCACTATTGTAATCCTCCTCATCTCTCGAAAGTTTAATCTTTTTACGTTCCGCTATATCGTTGATAAACGATTCAACTCTATTATTTGTTTCTCTTTCAATTTGAATAAAGTTGGGGTCATCAACGAAAATTCTCAGTTCATTCTGTAATTCATCTAGAGATATAGCCGTAGAATTGAGTTTCTCATCTCTATAGGTAACCAAATTACCCATTAGAGATAGAGAACAATCCTCTAAGGATTGATTCCAGCCTGCCATAAATGTATCATCAGTTTCAAATGATGGCTTTTTAGGGATTCTCAATCCCCTAGGAATTATTTTCTCCTGGATGTAATGTTAGAGAGATCTTATCCCACCAATGGCACATTTCGTCCTTAACACATTTCTCTAGTTTTAGAAAATTCTCTTTCATGTTAGAAGAAAAAATATTGAGGTGAGGTCCCTCAATTAACTGGTGCTACAGAGCATTTAACCCACTCATGAAGATGAGGTACTGAAAACCGGATCATATAATGTCCTGAATGAATGTATGGAGCTGTAGACATTAACCCCTAGATGGAACACGGTCTGGCCAGGATGAAGAGAGTTGTCTGGGGGAAGTCCTGGGACCCTCCCAGACCTCTCATGGAAATCCAGCAACTAAATGAGCCAGTGAACCAGGGGGAGCTCCCAATCAAGTAATAAAGTACTCACATATGTCCATGTGTGTCCGGGTCTGGGTGCTCCTTTGCTGAGTGCAGACAAGACGAAATCACCTTTGACCGAGGGGGAGAGGTGAATCAGCGGGCACTACAATGTAGGAAAGGCTGCGGAGGCTGGACTGAGCTAAAAAAACTTCTTTATTCAAACATGGATAAAAACAAGAGGAGGGGAGACATACCTCTGTGCCTCTAACGCGTTTCACCCAAAGAACAGTCCCACCTGGATGTTGAGCAGCTTCATTTCACATTGTATATATTGTTTCATTATTATTCTTCACTATGGGTTGGGGAAAATTATTGGTTGATCACATATTTAAAGTTTATTCACTTTGCACTTTGTATTTCATTACATTTATCTATTATCACTATAATATCACTTTAGAAGCACCCAGTCCACTCTCCCCTTTTGTGTGCTCATTTGCATGTCTTAGACAGGTCTGCACACAGTAATATTTCCATTTGCTGTATGCTTTACTGTGGAGGGTTTTTGTCACTTTTTTTTACCCACCATAACTTAACTAAGTTTGGTGAAACCTATCCTTAGCTTCATTTTGCAAAGCCAGTATAACCAACCCCACACTGAGGAGACCCATTAAGGTCGAAACAACTGTCTGTGGGTAGGTTTACTGGCTATGCATCTTAACCCAGGCTGTGCTCAAAAGCTGTGCAATGCAGCAAGCATAAGCTTATAGGGGACCATGTTATATGGTTTTGAAGCAAAAGGTGGCACTGTGTGCTCATTTGCATGTCATTTCCCAGAATCTCTTGCTGCAGTGGAAGTACTGTATGCTGGGTGATAATGGCGAAAGGCAGGGTTGCAGACTTGTCTAAGACATGCAAATGAGCACACAGTAAGAATTTTATATATATATATATATATATATATATATATAATTATTACTGTGTGCTCATTTGCATGTATATATATATAGAGGAAATATTACACGTGTGTGTATATATATAAAAAATATATATTTATTACATATCACTCTTGAGGGAAATCCCTGCATCTATGATTATAGGGTACAAAATATGATAATGCAATCATTTTATCCTTACACTATTCACTTATCACACTTATTGTATTTATTCTTTATACAATCTAATCTTTCACAATTATTTTGCACATTATATCACTCATCATTCACGTACTAGAGCTACTATTTGTTTTTGTGTTTGTATTGATTCATTGCCTTGTAGCTGCTCTGTTTAGTGAATTTTATATTTAAATTAATAAGTATTGTTATTCACAATTTTTATTGTGCACTTTATAGTTGTTTGGATCAATATGATGAAATCAGCATCAGAGAGGCTCAGCAGACGCAATTTATTGATATCACATCTGAAGTCTGCTGAACCTACAGTCTCTTCTAACATGAAATCACCTTTGACAGAGGGGGAGAGGTGAATCAGCGGGCACTACGATGCAGGAAAGGCTGCGGAGGCTGGACTGAGCTAAAAAAACTTCTTTATTCAAACATGGATAAAAACAAGAGGAGGGGAGACATACCCCTGCGCCTCTAACGCGTTTCACCCAAGAATTGGAGACTCAATAGTCTGGCGAGAAGGGGAACTTACTGGATTCACAAGATGCAGACCCTCGCCCCCCATGGATTAAAAGTTGATATAGACATCGGTGCCTTTTTAGTGTAATTTTAATTGGTATTTTTAAATTTTCATTTATAGGGCTTTTTCCCCCTATTGTCATTTACCCTCTGTCATGTATATTTAAATACTAATAATCCCTTTCTTCTCTTCCTTTAGTTACTTCCCTAACTAATTATTTATATATCTGTATTATATATATTTTTATACTATTTTTTATACTATTTTTCATTAAAAGAATATTGGTAATTTTACATTTTAAATGTATGTTAGAATCCAGTGTATTCTGAGCCAACTGCCAAGTATAGGGCCATTTGGCCTCACTGCTATGTATGAGCATTGAGGGGGTTAAATTGATCAAGCACTTTAATTATCTGTAATTACTGGGTCTATATAAGGTTAACTGATAGGGCCACCACGTATGACTCCTGAGGAAGCAAAAGAGTGAAACGCGTAGAGTCAGAGTGTTTGCTTAGGAGAACTGGAATTTGGAGGCACGGACATTCTGAGCTGTACCCAGAGGCAAGGTGTCCTTCTGCCCTCACCTGTGACATCGTCCGGAAGTGACACATGCGGAAGGATAAGCTGAGACGCGAGTGGGATATACAGCTGCATCCACTGGCGTAGTGCTCCATTGTATCGGCGGTTCTCTCCAATGAATTTTATATTATGGAAAATGTGAGTTTGTTACATTTATCTTGAACCTTTGAATATATTTGGTGAAACATTACACACAATTGTGGCATCTTTCTCTCATTGTATATTTGACGACTACAAACCATACATATTGAGGGATATCCTGTGACTATACCATCTCTCTACAAAAGGGCTCCAGTCAGAGAGAGAAGAATCTCTGACATACCTTATATACCTGGAAGTTTTGTGAGTGCAACCTCATCAGAGCCTTATCATTTATTTAACTATTGGCATATACCATCTGCACTATCTTGTTTTCTTTCATTCCACATATTACTGGATATATTCAGCGCTCCTCCTCTCAAAGAAGAAAATGAGCACACAGTAATATTTCCAATTGCTATATGCTTTACTGTGGAGGGTTTTTGTCCCCTTTTTTTACCCACAATAACTTAAGTAAGTAGTATATATATATATATATATGTGTGTTTGCAACACCTACAGAACCATGGAGCATGAGTATTAACTCATAAAATGCTTTTTTATTCTCTTTGTTTGTGAGTTCAATTTGAACATTTTTATTGGGAAATTAAATACTTTTTGCACAGTAATGCACTAGGATTGGGCGTTTTTTCCTTTCATTATATATATATATATATATATATATATATATATATACAGTGTTCGACAAACCTATACATTTGCTCGCCCCGGGCGAGTGGATTTCACCCCCGGGCGAGTAAATATTGGCCCAAGCAGCACACGTTTGGTACTAGGTGGCGAGTAGATTTTTTTGTGTGGCGAGTAGATTTTTTGGTGATTTGTCAACCACTGTATATATATATATACTTAATTAAGTTATGGTGGGTAAAAAAAAGGGACAAAAACCCTGTGTGTGTGTATATATATATATACAGTGTTCGACAATCCTATACATTTACACGCCCGGGGCGGGTGGATTTAACCTCCGGGCGAGTAAATATTGGCCCAAGCAGCACACGTGTTTGTTTTTTAAAATTTCCCTGCTCGCGCTCAAATTTCCCTGCTCGCGCTGAAAAAAAACAAAAAACTCCCCCTGCCTGACAGCTGATTGACGCACGCTCCCAGGCTTTGTGGGCTCGCGGCCAGGCTCTATATGAGCCCGCCCCCAACGAGCGGCCTTTTTTTTCCCAAGGAGGACACAGTAAGTACTATCTGTGCCTTCCCCCTTTCCCCGCTTCCGCCCATGTCAGCCCGCGGGGTCGGGAGATTGGAGCGGGGATGTCCCCTCAGGTCCCCGCTTGACCCCGTTCCACGTGTCAGCCCGCGGGGACGCGAGATTGGAGCGGGAGGGGGGGGGGAGCGGGGTGGTGGTGCTGGTCGTGGCCTTTCCTCTCTTCCGACCCCCCCCCCATGTGTGTAGAGTGAGAGAGTGTGTGTGTGTGTGTATGTATGTGTGTGTGTATATATGGGAGTGTGTGTGTGTGTGTATATGGGGGAGTGTGTGTGTGTATATGGAAGTGTGTGTGTGTGTGTGTGTGTGTGTGTGTGTGTGTGTGTGTGTGTGTGTGTGTGTGTGTGTGTGTGTGTGTGTGTGTGTGTATATATGGGGGAGTGTGTGTGTGTGTGTGTGTGTGTATGGGGGAGTGTGTGTGTGTGTGTGTGTGTGTGTGTGTGTATGGGGGAGTGTGTGTGTGTGTGTATATGGGGGAGTGTGTGTGTGTGTGTGTGTGTATATATGGGGGAGTGTGTGTGTGTATGGGGGAGTGTGTGTGTGTATATGGGGGAGTGTGTGTGTATATGGGGGAGTGTGTGTGTGTGTGTATATGGGGGAGTGTGTGTGTGTATATGGGGGAGTATGTGTGTTTGTGTATATGGGGGAGTGTGTGTGTGTGTGTGTGTGTGTGTGTGTGTGTGTGTGTGTGTGTGTGTGTGTGTGTGTATATATGTGTGTGTGTATATGTGTGTGTAGGACACCAGATCAGTCACCCCCCCACCTAGTCAGTCAAAGTCACCCAGTCAGTCACCATCTCCCCACCCAGTTCCCCCCCATCAGTCAGCCCCCCTATCTCCTCCCTGTCTCTCCCCCCTCCCTGTCTCTCTCCCCTCCCTGTCTCTCTCCCCTCCCTGTCTCTCCCCTCTCCCTGTCTCTCTCCCCTCCCTGTCTCTCTCCCCTCCCTGTCTCTCTCCCTTCCCTGTCTCTCCCCCCTCCCTGTCTCTCCCCTCTCTCCCCTCCCTGTCTCTCTCCCCTCCCTGTCTCTCTCCCCGCCCTGTCTCTCTCCCCGCCCTGTCTCTCTCCCCGCCCTGTCTCTCACCCACACTCTCTCTGTCTCTCACCCACACTCTCTCTGTCTCTCACCCACACTCTCTCTGTCTCTCACCCACACTCTCTCTGTCTCTCACCCACACTCTCTCTGTCTCTCACCCACACACTCTCTGTCTCTCACCCACACACTCTCTGTCTCTCACCCACTCTCTCTCTCTGTCTCTCACCCACTCTCTCTCTGTCTCTCACCCACTCTCTCTCTCTCTCTGTCTCTCACCCACTCTCTCTCTGTCTCTCACCCACTCTCTCTCTCTGTCTCTCACCCACTCTCTCTCTCTGTCTCTCACCCACTCTCTCTCTCTCTGTCTCTCTCACACTCTCTCTGTCTCACACTCTTGATCTGGATATCTTATTTACCCTGTATATCTTAACTGCCCTATACTACACCGACATAATTTATACTGCTTTCTTCCAGATCTGACTCAAGCTTCACATGGAAGACATCGGAACCCCCCCTAACCCAGAAGACAGGTAGGGAACACCTCCCCTCCAATGTATAACATTGCGGGAATGTGGGTATCTGGATATTGAGGGACTGCGGATCAGGTAAGATCCCAGGTGGGATTGCTGCTTTAGATATTGTTTCATAGTTTCATAGTTGATGAGGTTGAAAAAAGATGTACGTCCATCAAGTTCAACCTATGCTAAATTTAGACAACAGATACTTTATTCTATATCTATACTTGCTTATTGATCCAGAGGAAGGCAAACAAAAAACCCCATTAAGGGGAAAATGAATTCCTTCCTGATTCCAAGAATTGGCAATTGGATTAATCCCTGGTTCAACATCCTTCCCATGTATACTTATTTGGTATATCCCTGTATACCTTTCCCATCTAAAAAGATGTCCAACCTTTTTTTGAACAAATCTATTGTATCTGCCATCACAGTCTCCATGGGTAATGAATTCCACATTTTAACTGCCCTTACTGTAAAGAACCCTTTCCTTTGTTGCTGGTGAAATTTCCTTTCCTCCAACCTTAAAGGATGGCCCAGAGTCCTTTGTACTGCCCGTGGGATGAATAGCTCTTTTGAAAGCTCCTTGTATTGTCCCTGAATATATTTGTATATAGTTATCATATCCCCTCTTAGACGCCTCTTTTCTAATGTAGCTAGCCTCTCCTCATAAGTTAGAATGTCCATCCCCTTTATTAATTTGGTGGTTCTTCTCTGCACTCTCTCTAGTTCCATAATGTCTTTTCTTAGGATTGGTGCCCAAAATTGTACTCCATATTCAAGGTGTGGTCTTACTAATGCTTTGTAAAGGGGCATAATTATGTTTACTTCCCTTCCATCCATTGCCCGTTTGATGCAAGATAAGATCTTGTTTGCCTTTGCAGCTACTGCATGACATTGGGCACTATTGCTAAGCCTGCTGTCTGCAAGCACTCCTAAATCCTTCTCCATTAAGGATTCCCCCAATATATCTCCATTTAATTTGTAAGTCGCCTTTTTATTCTTGCATCCCAAATGCATAAGCTTACATTTATCTGTATTAAACCTCATTTGCCATTTACCTGCCCACGTTTCCAGTCTCTCCAAGTCCTTCTGAAGAGAAATTACATCCTGCTCTGATTCTATTACCTTACACAATTTAGTATCATCAGCAAAGATGGAGACTTTGCTCTCGATCCCAACCTCAAGGTCATTAATAAACAAGTTAAAAAGCAGGGGTCCCAGTACCGATCCTTGAGGTACTCCACTCACGACTTTAGCCCAACCTGAAAAAGTTCCATTTATGACAACCCTCTGTTGTCTGTCCTTTACAGTAGAAAAAAATGGTGGAGCACTGCTGGAAAAAATAAAGGGCTGGAGGCTAATTGCAAAATTAAAAATGCTTTATTTTAGTGCATAAGTAGACAGAGCTACAGAAAAAACAGGTCCTCTAACGCGTTTCGCGCTGTCAAAGCGCTTTGTCAAAGAGTAACCCCAGTGTCAAAGAATCACCCCTTTATGGATGCATGAATGAGGAAGTTGATTCGCGCCAAAAAACACCCCCCGATCACGTGGTCAGGTGAAAAACTATGGGTGCCTCAAGGTTGAACACACCGCCCCAATCATATATGCAAAAACGGGTAAATAACAATATTAAAACCTACAAAACAACCCATTTGCTGAGTCTCTAACCTGTCAGCAGCTTCTCTGTCACTGTGAGTATCCTTCCGAAAACCAAGATGGCGATCGGAGCCATGCAGCTACGGAGGCTCAAGGAGGACAAAAGTGCTCACTACACAAAGTCAAAACTCCAAAACAAAAGAAACTTTATCATTTTAAAAACACAGAACAATGAAAAATACATTAGACTATATTGAGGTATCCTAGAACATATAAATAGAAACTAAACCATATTAAAAACAAAAAAACAAAAAATCAAAGCAATATATAACTTATAAATAATCACACTTAACCCTTTTCAAGTGAAGAATACACCAAATGTATATAATATAACCATTCAATGTGATGAATTATTTCTATATATTTAGTGATTACAATATATAAATCAATACATATTCATAAACTTATCTGATTTTATAGACCATATCCCACTAGGGGACACGTACCTAGATTAATTGGAAAATTAATAAAATTAATAATTGTATAGTAAAACATAATCTATAACGTATACATAATGAATCCATACATATAGTGTGTCAATCTAATTGATGACCATATCCCATAAATTCATGAAAATTATATATAATAATGAAAAATTATTAACATAACACATATTAGGTAGAACCACAAATTTGTACAATAAATATAATTAAACTTAATAAATTCATCTGAAATACCCTAATTCTCATTAAATAATCATAATCATAATAAATAATGAAAAGCATAATACATGTAGCGGAATATATATCAAGATCATTAATCATTTTAAAGAAAGTGAATCAATTCCCAGTCTTGATTGATTCCAGATGGGTAAAGTGTGTCCATACTGAATATCCAGAACATCTCACGCCTGTTGAGCATGTTCAACCTGTCTCCACCCCGTGGTGGCATAGGAACATGCTCAACAGCCGAAAAAGAGAAGCCCTGGATACCTCCCTGTGTACAAGCAACAAAATGTCTGGCGACAGGATGAATGATGTTGCTTTTTTTGATGGCCCTGACATGTTCCATGATTCTTAGTTTTAAAGACCTAATGGTACGGCCGAAATAATGTTTTCCGCAACCACAATGAATAATATAGACTGTGTAACTCGTATTGCAATTGATGAAAGATGTAATCTTAATATTCTTAATAGGTCTTTTTATGCTTATGTCAGTAATAGGAGTCGCATATTGACAAATCACACAATGGCCACATTTGTGAAAGCCTCTCGGAATGTTGCTAATACGTGATGATGGTGTGATATGAACATGCTTGGTGACAAAAAGCCACCTAGTGACTTTGCCTTTTTGAATACAAATTTAGGTCCCTCACTCACCATGGATTTCAGATCTTGATCTAATTTTTGCATATCCCAATGCTTGTGCACAATTCGTCTGATAGAATCTGCCTGTTTGGATTGTTGTGTGATGAAGAATGGTCCCAATTGACCTTTGTTTTGTAAACAATCCACCTTATTACCTTTTTTATTGTACATTCTATTTTTATTCACATTTGAGAGAAGGTCTGTCCTCTTCATAATTTTAACCGTATCCAAAGCTTCCTGAATATGCGTAAGTTGATAACCCCTCTCTCTAAATCTGTTAAACAGATCTCTGGACTGATTATCAAAAGATTCTTCCGTAGAACATAATCTTTTCAATCTTAGAAATTGGCCTTTCAATATGTCTCTCTTCAATGGCCTAGAGTGATCGCTATTGGCCATAAGGAAAGCATTACGAGAGTTGGGCTTCCTGTACATGTCAGTTTGAATCGTTTTATAGGTGTCGACATACAACATTAAATCCAAATAACAAATACGTTGAATGTTAAAATCATAAGTGAAAGTTAGATTGTGATCATTAATGTTTAAAGTGTTAAAAAAAGATTCAAAAGAAAAGAAGTCCCCATCCCAAATGAAAGGTAAATCATCAATATAGCGTTTATAATATTTAATGTGATGTCTAAAGCTGTTAGAAACACCGTAAATAAAAGTGGATTCCCATAACCCCATGAACAAATTGGCATATGAGGGTGCAAAGGAGGTCCCCATAGCCGTGCCCTTAAGCTGTAAATAAAACTGTGAATCAAAAGTAAAATAATTATGTGTTAACAAAAAAGTGATAGCATCAATCAAAAAAGTGCAAAGTGTGGTGGGTAGATTAGATAAATGGAGAAAATGTTGTATGGCCGACAATCCTTGTTCATGTACAATGATGCTGTACAGGGACATAATGTCCATGGTTGCCCAACAAAAGGTGGTTTCCCATTTAACTTGTTGTAAATCAGTTAACAAATGATTAGAGTCCTTCAGAAAGGAGGGCAATGCTTGAACTTACGGTTGAAGGTACCCATCCACATAACGTGAAACACCATACACCATACATTTGCCCACGAACACTGTTGCTGCTTGCATATAGATTTTTGGCTCTCGTGTGCGGTTGTCACGGCCATTACTCAACTACACTAAGGACTTTCAAGGCATTGTTTCCTGGAGGGACCTGTCTCGCTGAACACGCTGAACACCAAAGGCGAGGGATTCCATTTCCGGTTCCGGCTGCACGAAGGAGGTTCACGTGACGACGCCACTGACCTGAGCCGGACGCTGATGTTTGAGCTGCTGGCACATGAGAGCCTATCTCATAAACGCTATTGATTGCTGTACCTTTGTGAGTGGGCATTTGATAGATTTTATGTTCCTTTAATACATTTTTATTATGGTAATGCACTAGGTGTGCGCCTGTTTCTTTCTCTTTCCTTTTTTCTAGATATCATTAGGGACTGGTGATCCCTTTAAAACGGGCTGCAGAAACCTGGAGTCAATGCCATTGGAACAGGACTTTATGTATTAAAGGTTTTTTAATCTTCATTTTTATTTTTTGACAATATTTTCTATTTTTTCACATATTAAACATATTTTTTAGATTTTCATTCACTTATTTTTTATAGGGTCTTATTGTCAAGAGATTGCACTAATATTGTATTAGTTTATTGTCTGTATCCTAGCCTATATTTAGCCGCCCCGCTAAGCGCATTCATGATTAGCATTTGGTTCTTCTAAGTATTTATTTTTAATCAGGATATTTTAGAGGCGCTACCTCAATTTCTGCTTGTTTTGTTATATATATATATATATACACACACACACACCGCCGATATTAATGTCACAATAATAGTAGTACACCTTACCTCAAGGTGAGCATGAGCCTTTCTTCTCCACGAATTGTGCGACAAAAATTTGTCTCGACAGGGGTTATTTTGTCATTAATACAAGCACTAACCAATACAACAAGGAATTCATTCAACCATTAACCAACAAAGCAATTAATTAATAAAACAACTTGGCACCACAACCATTAAAAGCATTACCCAACACAAGACATCATTAATTAAAAAAGAAAATCAATCGCCAAAAAAATTAAAATGAATGCAGCAAAGTGACAAACAATTACATCCACATAAACACACACAGAAAAAATCACTCTCAATACAAAGGAAGCAATTAAAATGTTTTGGCATTTCAGCCAATCAGATCGTGGGAACAAATTCCCCCAATCTGATTGGTTGTAGATCCTTGAGCTACTACACTCACAACTTTAGCCCAATCTGAAAAAGTTCAATTTATTACAACTCTCTGTTGTCTATCCATATTCTATATATACAGAATAAGTGAAAGACTTTTAAAATATGAATATTTCCTCATAATTTAAGTTGGTCTGTAAATTGTGTTCATTAAAAAGTAATGTTACTCCGGACTCTTTCCTACCATCACACTTTGGCCACCGATCTTATCTTTAATTTAGCATGAGCACATAACACTGATATGTGCAAGAGGTTAGATCTTGGTGATGGGTGCATTTTTTTAACGCTCTTAGTGCTATATGGGCATACATTGTATGCCCAGGGGGCTGGCACACATAAGGCCAATTATATTTTTGCGCTTTGCCATTTTTCCTGGACTTTTTTGGTTAGCGATCATGTGGTCATAACAAAATTTCCTTGATGACGCAAGTGGAAAAGGAAGGTCCCCTAGGAAACCAAACAAGAATGCCACATTGTTCTCAGGGTGTCATAACGGCATCGAAAAAGTTAATTATGTGAGTTTCTTTTTCTGAAAATCTACACAAATTGGGGCATGCTATAGACATGTTACGTAAGTCAGTGGTTTTCAACCTGTATTCCGTTAAAATACATTTTTATCGAGTTATGTGTTTCTTAAGAGGGTGGAAACCACTGCCCTAGACCAATAGTCATTATTTATTTATTCTCTATTTGATTAATAAAGCAACATGCTTTGGTCCCCTCCAGCAAGAGCAGAAATGTTATCTTTGCATCAGACACCCCTTTTATATGGCAAGTTAGCAATTTTAAATGAAAATGTACAGTATCTTGATAACTGGCAGGAAAAGTGTCTACACCATTGCTGATATGAGAGATGGGTGTGTTCAGGTGAGTAAAATAGAAGCACCCACGAAATTCCATGATGTGGATAAGTACAAACCACAGCTCGGCCCTGTGCACATAGGTATGAACCAAAAATTAGACAAAAACCTTGTTTTCGATCCAGCCTCAAGAGCAAGCGTTATCGCAGCATTTCCTCCTTTTCCTCACCGCCATATTGAGTTAGCAATGGCATTACATACAATTCAGCCAGTGATCTGTGCTGAATGAGCATTAACACTGAGTGAGTTGTAATAAAATAAGTAGGTCTATTGGCAAAAGATGGATGGCACAGTTGTGGAAGTGGTGACCACTGTGATCGTGGAAAAGACTAATGGGTGGGAACCTACAGAAAATAAGTAGTAGGTTCAACAAAAACAGCAGCAATGTACTTGTCCCGCAGCAACAGAAGCTTTTTTAGTAAAAAATTTATAAAAAAGAAAGCAGGTTTTACCATCCTCCTCATCACTAGGTCAGTAGGACCCACAAATGACCACTACCAGGGTGTAAAAGGTTGTCAATAAAAAACATGATATGTTGGCAAGACTATAAGTGCCTTACAGAAAGTAGCCACCCATGTGAAACTATGCACACGTGTTCAGAGTGAGAGGGTAGAGGATGTGTATTTCTATGCTTGTGGACAGTCACCACAGGCCTCAACCTCTGCATGTGCAAAGGGTAGGACACCACTAGCACCAGCCGAACTACCCATGAAAGGGTCAGCATCAGATACTGAGTCAGTGAGGTCTAATGAAAAGAGATAAAATCAATGAGGAGTGAGAGTATGATTGAGACAGAGGTAGACAAATAAAGCTGCTGTTGCTGCTGATGAGCCGACTAAGCTGACACCTGTGGTATCCTGTCTATATGACATATTAGTATTACCATACCACTATAATACCTATTAGTTTACACCATGTTGATTAATTGGTGTGAGGTAGTTTGTGGTGAATGCTCAACTGACTGAGATATTATCTCTGTGTAGTGATGTTTCCACCAAAATCGGCAATGGCCAGTGGAACTAAACCAGCTGCTCGATAGCTCCACTGCCGCAGCATACTTTTCAGATTTACCTGTCTGCTGCTCACAGCTGTGGCCACTCAGCCACGTTGACTTTTTCCCTGACTTCCTTTAAAAGCAGTATGTATCAATATAAAAAATAGAGCAGAGACAGTAGTCACATGAAAAAATCACAAGACTTTAATCGATGTTCGACAAAAAAAGCTACAGTATATATTCAATATAAACATCACTGTAATATGATCACAGTTAAAAAGGCTTAAATTATTACAATCATGTACAGTACAATAAATACAATAATATACATACAATGTATAATAAATAATAATAGAAAAATAATTACAACAATCATGTTTGACAGCCACAAGCGATGCAAACAAAATAAAAGGTGGAGAACAACAAAGAAAAAAATGCCAAGTGTATAATATACTAACCGTGCTGAAAAAAATAATTACATAAAAATGTGTTTTTAATCATTATATAAAAAAGATGCATTCTGTTAACTGCATTATTAAAAAGTTACATTTATTAAACATGAGGTATAAACATAAAATTACATTATATTCTCAAGAAGGGGAGTTAATAATTCCAATTTGAAAAAACACATTCATGTCTATAAAAATATTGATAAAAATAAATAAATAAAGGCTACCCTAGCACAGGGCTGTCAAACACATGGGCCATGTGGTCCGCGGCCGATCAACAGACAACCCTGCGCTTGAACCAGGGAGGAGGGCGGAGGCATCCATTCTAGCGGCTTTGGGGGCCTGGCAGCCCGGCGCTGGAAGTTGTATCTGGCTGCCGGACCTCCTCTCTCCACACTGATCCAGGCCACCTCTCCCCGCCTGATATTCTCCAGAAGTAGGGCCTGGCCAGAAGTCGGCCCCAACTTCAACACCCATGCGGCACCAGAGGCTCTCCCCAAGGTAAGGTTGTGTGGAGTTTTGTGGGAGAGGGGTGTATTGTGTGGGGTGGGAGGTACTGTGGTGTGGGGTTTAATGGGGGTGGGAGGTATTGTCTGGGGTGTGTATTGTGTGTGTTTTGTGGGGTGATGGGTGGTTGTGTGGGTATTTTGGGGGAGGGGGTAGTGTGGGAGTGAATGTTGGGTGGAGTAACAGAGTGAGAAGAGGAGAAGGGGTGAAATAGTGATGGAGAGAGCATGTGGGAGAGTGAGAAAGTGGGAGAGAGAGTGGGGGGAAAGAGTATTGTGGGAAATAGGTGTATTGTGTGAGGGGTATAGTTTGGGGTGGGGAAGTATTCTGTGGGATTTGTAGGGTGGGAGGTGGTTGTGTGGGTATTGCAGGTGTGGGGTACTGTGGGTGAGGGTGGTTTATGTGGGTATTGTGGGGGTATTGTGTGGGACGGTGGTGGGGGAGAGAGAGTGAGAAGAGTACAAAGGAGTGAAATAGTGGGGGAGAAAAGTAGTGAGAGAGTTGGGGAGAGAGTGAGAAAGTGGGGAAGAGAGAGTAAGAGTGGGGGGAGAGTTTTGTGGGAAAGGGGTGTATTGTGTGTGGGGTATTGTGTGGGATTTTATGGGGGTTGAGGATATTGTGTGGGTTTTGTGGGGTGGGAGGTGGTTGTGTGGGTATTGACTTTTACCACCTTTTAACCGGGATCATTTACAAGCATAACAAGGTAGTGTAACAAAATGAAGTTTATTCGGGTAAACCCGTGTACACACAATGAATATGCAAAATCCAGATGAAACACACACTTACTGGGGGCCTGGGGGTGAAAACTAGGTGCAGGGCGCCTGCTTCAGAAGGCTTACCCTGACCGGGAATACACCCGGGCTTCCTGGTCTTCTTTTTGGCTAAAACCCTTTGCCGCGATCGCTATGTTCTATTTTCAGAACTTGGACCCGACGCTTGAATTAGTCTCTGCAGGGCAAGCTTTCTTAGCTCCAAAAATGAAGCTGGTTGCTCTGCTATTCGCAACAGAGCAACTTGGAAAATCCCGCCCTATGTCATCGACACAAGCCACTAGATGGTCTGGTTCTCTGACTGGGGCATCTCCTTACATACACTCCGCTGAGCTATCCTCAACATGGAAGTAGGAGGAGCGACCAATCAGAGCGTAGGAATTCCCTCCAACTAGCCAATATGAACAGGGGCTCGTCCTTTAGCTGATGTCAGAGGAGGGGGCGTGCCAAGCTGGCTCGAAAAGCTCGGAAAATATGAGTTAGCCAATGGGAAATGCACCTACGAAATGCATTCTCCCCCAGCTAATTCAATGCCACCTGCTGGGCAATGTGGGAAAGAGTTTTGTGGGAAATGGATGTAGTTTGTGGGGGTATTGTGTGGGATTTTATGGGGTGGGGAGTATTGTGTGGGTGTTGTGGGGTGGGAGGTGGTTGTGTGGGTGTTGCAGTCATGGGGTATTGTGGGGCAGGGTGGTTTATGTGGATATTGTGGAGGTGGGGGTAATGTGGGGAGGGTGGTGGGGGAAAGAGAGTGAGAAGGGCAGAGGGGGGAGAGAATGGGGGGAGAGAGTGAGAGGGTGGGGGAGAGAATGAGTTGGTGAGTAGGGGGGAGAGAGAGTGGGAAAGAGTGAGAGGGGAGAGTGAGTGGGGGAGAGAGTAAAAGGGGGTAGAGAGAGAGAAAGAGTGGGGGAGTAGGCAGAGAGAGAGAGTCGGGAGAGAGAGGCTGTGGTGAGAGAGAGGAGGGGGGGGGAGGATAGAGAGAAAGTCTCCTTCCCCTATCTCTCAGGGCCACTTACCTGGATTCTGTTTCCTCTTCTTTTAATGGGGAGAGGGGGATGGGGAGAGAGATGAGGATGGAGAAAATGATGGAGGAGGGGGAGAGAGATATCAGCGACGTTTACATATTTTTAATATAAAAAGCTCAAGAAAAAAGTGTACGCATAGGTTGTAGTGACTGTGTATTTAATGTTTTCCTTGTGAGGCCCGAGTCTTGACTTAAGAATTGGCCCCCACATTATTTTCCGTTTGACTGGCCTGTCCAAGCAGTTATATATGCCTTAATGAATATATTCTATGCAAATTGGTGAGAAAAACTATGTTTACTCACTAAAATTGTAAACATACTTTACAGGAGGTCATGCAGCTCCAACTCATCCTTCAGACCCTTGGGGGTCAGTGTATCCAGGGTGAAGATCCTGCTCTGAAACAATGAAAGATTCCTATCGCCACCTCTCTTTGGCAAGAGAACAATTTCTATTCCCATAATTCTAAAATGTAGACACTTGAAGTTCCATTTTTAAACAATGTTGGACTTACGTGCAAGTATCGTCACTGTTTTTGATTTTTCTCCTATTTTCTATAAAGCAACTTTCTTGATTTTTTGCCAACATAACCCAAGCCACAGGGGCATTTTAAAAGGTACGCCATCTAGGAACTTTCACAAGGAATTCTGGATTTAATTCGATAAACTTGTCCCATCTGGGAATGTGAGAATCTTACTCCAAGAATTAGATTATCATATATAGAACATACATGACACTTAAAACAGCCAGGTTGAAAAAAATGAGATTTTGAATATTGATTTGGATCATCTGCATCTAACAATGTATCCCCCAAGTTCCTTCCTCCTATAACATATAAACAGCGGTCAATAGTAAAAATTGTCAAAAGTGTAGCCTCCCAGGTGTTTACTTCAGTGCTGTGAGGCTACACTTTTGATGAACCAGAAAGGGAGCATAAGCTGACTGCTGCCGTGAAGAAACAGCACAGAAAAAGATACCATTCTCTGGACTTAGTACCACACATGGCCGTGTGAGTACAATACTATACCATATTATATATCACATGCAACTATTTTACTATTGACCACTGTTTATATGTTAGTGCCATCTCTGACTTTGCACTTCTATTTGTTTTGCGCCCCCCTGTTCTTTCTTTCTGACTATGGTCTTTCCCTTTAGCAACCACAAGCTGACCGTGAGTGGGGAGAAGGAGTGGCTCAGTGAGTAAAGACACTGACTGTCAGGGAAGCCTTGTTCAATTCCCGGCATTGGCTCCTTGTGACCTTGGGTAAGTCACTTTATCTCCCTGTGCCTCAGGCACAAAAAAAACATAGATTGTAAGGGACCTGTGCCTGCAATATATGTATATATATATATAAAGCAGAAAATAACCGTGTTAGTCCAGTTGCGATAGTGCAGAACTCATTTATTCTGCACTACAGGCATACCCCGCATTAACGTACGCAATAGGACCGGAGCATGTATGTAAAGCGAAAATGTACTTAAAGTGAAGCACTGCCTTTTCCCCACTTATCGATGCATGTACTGTACTGCAATCATCATATACATGCATAACTGATGTAAATAACGCTTTTGTAACAGGCTCTATAGTCTCCCCGCTTGCGCACAACTTCAACAAAATCTTAAAAAGGCGTTCATCCAGAAATCTTCTTCTCCAACTGGAGCAGGGTTCTTTTTTGTGGAAAAAAAAAAAGAATGGATCTCTTCGTCCCTGCGTCGATTATAGAGGTCTTAACAAAATCACCATTAAGAATCGCTACCCATTACCTTTGATTTTGGAACTCTTTGACCACCTTCAAGGGGCTACCATCTTCACCAAATTGGACTTGCATGGTGCCTACAATTTTGTGAGAATTCGCCAGGGGGACGTATGGAAAATGGCCTTCAACACACGTGACGGCCATTATGAGGACCTCGTCATGCCCTTTGGCCTCTGTAATGTCCCTGCCATCTTTCAAGACTTCGTCAATGAAATCTTCAGAGATCTCCTCAACCAGTTTCTTATTGTCTACTTGGACGACATAATGATCTTTTCCAAATCCGTTTAAGAACACGTTGGCCATGTCAAACAGGTACTACTATTCCTTCGTCAAAATTATTTGTTCGCCAAACTGGGAAAATGTCAGTTCCATCAAACCTCCATGGGGTTTCTGGGATATATCATCTCTGACACCGGTCTCACCATGGATCCAGCTAAGGTGAAGGCAGTCCTGGATTGGCCTCATCCTACTACTCTTAAGGCCATACAATGCTTTCTGGGCTTCTTTAATTACTATCGCAGGTTCATTCAGAATTTCTCCTCTGCGGTAGCCCCAATTACAGCCTTGACTAAAAAAGGTGCGGATCCTGCTTCCTGGCCACCGGCAGCAATTCAAGCTTTTGATCACCTGAAAACGCCGTAGTTTCTGCACCCATCCTCATACATCCGGATCACAAACTATTCAACATATAAGGCTAATGGGTGCTCCAACAGTCCTGGAATGTTATCTTCTATCCATAAGTAAATAATGAAGATCTGGCTCAACTATAGAGTGGGTATACTACTAGGTGAGTGACCAAATTCAATATTGCATAACCCTCCTGAAGGTAACAGAAAAAATGATGATGGTATACTCACTTCACTGCACCTCATTGGAGATAGCTGTACAGGCATACCCCGGTTTAAGGACACACACTTTAAGTACACTCGCGAGTAAGGACATATCGCCCAATAGGCAAACGGCAGCTCACGCATGCGCCTGTCAGCACGTTCTGAACAGCAATACCGGCTCCCTACCTGTACCGAAGCTGTGCGCAAGCAGGGAGACTCTATAGAGCCTTTTACAAATGCGTTATTTACATCTGTTATGCACGTATATGACGATTGCAGTACAGTACATGCATCGATAAGTGGGGAAAAGTTAAAGCTTCACTTTAAGTACATTTTCGCTTTACATACGTGCTCTGGACCCATTGCGTACGTTAATGCGGGGTATGCCTGTACTACCATTAATCTTAGAGGTAAATGCATCAGATGTCGAGGCCAATGCCATTCTATCACAAAGAAGGACACCCCAAGCCAGACTCCATCCCTGTGCATTTTCTCTAAAAAAAATTCTCCTGCTGAGCAAAATTATGATGTAGGTAACCGGGAAGTCATTGCTATTAAGCTAGCTCTAGAAGAATGGAGGCATCTCTTAGAGGGCACAGAGAACCCTATCGCCATCTTGATCGACCACAAAAATTTACTTTACATCGAAGGCGCTCGATGCCTAAGTGCTCGACAAGTCGCTGGTTGCTTTTTTTTTTTTTCTCGTTTCAATTTTATTATGTCTTTTTTACCGGGTTCTAAAAATGTAAAAGCTGACGCCTTTGCAAGACAGTTTTTGGTTGAAGACAAGACCGAAGATCGTCTAGAGTCCATACTCCCTTCTAAATACATACTTTCCGCAAACACGTTTGATTCACTGAATGATATTCTACAAGACCAGTCTCATATTCAACATGGTCTCAAAGTCCCAGAGGGTCGTCTTTTCACCTCATCACCGTATCGGAGGAAAGTTCTAGAATGGGGCCATTCTTCCAAGCCATCAGGACATCCAGGTACTAGGAGGACCACCGATCTTGTGGAGCGGACCTTCTGGTGGTCCGGCATTCAGAAGGAAATTAAAAAATGTGTTGCTGCGTACTCGACATGTGTTCGTAACAAGACTCCCCAGAGCAAACCACTGGGACTTCTATGTCCCCTTCCCATCCCGGACCATCCATGGGCTCACTTGTCCATGGACTTCATAGTAGACTTGCCTGTTTCTAAGGGGATGAACACCATCTTAGTTGTCGTAGACCGCTTTTCCAAGCAAGCACACTTTGTTCCGCTGAAAGGCTTTCCCAATTTCGCCCAAATTAGCTGATGTATTTGTCAAGGAATTTCTTTGTCTGCATGGGGTACCACAGGTCATCCTCTCCGATTGAGGTTCACAATTCATCTCGAAGTTCTGGCGCTCTTTTTCTCAACAAATGGGTATTTCTCTACATTTTTCTTCAGGGTATCATCCCCAAACCAACGACCAGACAGAGCGAACCAACCAGTCTTTGGAGCAATACATACATTGTTTCATCTCAGACACCCAGGAAAACTGGACTGACCTTCTCCCCTGGGCCGAATTTGTGCACAATAATCTGCGCAGCGAATCGCCTTTTTTCATAAATTATGGGTTTTACCCATCTCTCCTGCCGATCGCCACACCCAGTTCTGGGGTATCGGCAGTGGATAACAGAATTCGTTTTCTACAGGATTCATGGAGAAAGATCCAAGAGAATCTTAGGAAGGCAACTTCTAGACAGAAGATTCAGGCGGACCACCGCCGTCGCAGGATCCAAGAATTCAGCCCAGGAGACAGGGTGTGGGTATCATCTAAAAATATCCGTGTCAAGGTGCACACGCTAAAATTGGCACCTAGGTTTCTTGGACCCTATTTCGTGGTGGAGAAGGTCAACCCAGTGGCATATCGTCTACGCCTTCCATCTTCTATGAGGATCCCCTCAGTATTCCACGTCTCCTGCTGAAAACCGGCTATCCGGAACTCTTGCTTCTCTGACTCATCTTCTTCTCCAGCTCCTCTCCTCATATGGGGCTAACAGGAGTACAAGGTTCAGTCCATCTCGGACTCCAGGATCTCCAGAGGATCAATCCAGTATCTGGGGCACTGGAAGGGTTTTGGACCTGAGGAGCATTCCTGGATTCCTCACCACCGACTCCATGGCCCCAGGCTCGTATGGCTTTTCCATCTGAGATATCCTCTGAAGCCTTCCTGGAGACATCCTTACTTCTCCAAACCCGTCCCGGATACCTAGACCAACCTACACTCCAGACGTGCCCACGTGGCTGTGGGTGGCATTAGATATCTATCCCCATCTTGGTCATGCCTTGTTTGTGGTGAGCACTCTGTTACACTGTTGATTTCCATAGACGATGGTGCAATGCTCTGGTGCCTATCCCCCATGGAGGTGTCCCTACCCTCATTGAGCCAGAGCAATGGTCGGGCATCTGTGGTGCTTCGCCAGCCGTCGTGTACCCCTACAGATTCCACCAAAGACAACAAGGGTACCTGTGACATCGAGCAACAGAGCAGTCCGGTCCCAATGACGTGACGGTGCAGCCTGAGCGGCGGCAGAGCGTCCCATGGTTGGCGGTTCCTAGCGGCCTAGTCAACGAACCATCATCCAGATCAGCGAGTCCCAGGGTTCCATAGAGTCAGTGGAACGGTGAGAGCCCACCTCCTTACTCTCAGCAGGAACTGATGAAAACTTCCGATGAGAAGGTATCTTCCGGTGCCGACTCCTACACGGACGATGACCATCACACCCCCAAGCACCGACCGGATGTCGATGTCAGGATCCCACGAGGCCGAAACCCGATGACATCGACAGGAAGGTGACCGCCGGGTGGACAAGGAACGGATAATTCCCACTCCGGTGAGTACCGCTGCAGCTACCCCTGGGGTGAGACACTTTATGGACCATGTATGGGCCCATCTGGAGCGCAAAAAGACTGCAGCTCCGTTGAGCATCAAGACTCTTACCCCCGAACAGCAGGCCCATTACCAGCACCATATTATAGGGCGTAAGCCTCAACCCATGGTAGAACTGCATATTGTCAGTATCGCACTGGTATCCAGTCAAGGTTGGCATCAGACCAAGGACTCTGACCGAGACTTGAAAGACTTTACTGCCCCAGACCCTGCGACTACTACCACCTCCTGTGTGCTATCACGACCCTCCTTTTCGAAGAACCCTAAATGGCGCGCTTGGAGCCTGTAAAAACCTTCAATGCCTTCTCAGGACTATCGGGATTGGGCCTTTGGGGATGAGCATGATGAGTATGATGATGAGGATGTTGCATGTAAGGTAACTAGTGGAGGTAGCAAGTATGCAATGTCCGTACGATCGGACACTTCAGGGTTCTCCTCCAAGACCACTTCAGAGTCTGAGTCCACTAAGGTGGCTCTGGTCAAGTCACTTCCGTGGTGGCACGCTAGGTTCCAGGGGTATGTCCCCTACATGCACCACGCAAGGTTTCTGCTAGAGGCGGGGGACATAGTAGACCACTGGTGGGTTGAGGGAGAGTTCAGCCCAGAGGAATCCACAGAGGCCTTAAAGCGCAGGCAGTATGAGATCCGCCTAGGTACAGTTCAGCCTAAGGGGGTAATCTATAGGTACTGCGATCCACCATGCAGGAACCTTTGTTCTGGGTAATGCCAGGCTAAGCCGAAGGCTGACTAATATGAGTAGGGCAGAGCGACATGTAGTTCAGAGGTATAGGCAGTTGCATGGGTTCGAATTTCCCTATGTCCCAGAACCCATAATGAGGGAGGTGGACGAAAACTGGAATAAGTAGCTGGAAGATGTTATCAGGGATTACATCAAAGTACATAGCAAGAGTACCTTCTACCGGTACTCTACCGGTAGAGGAGCGGTTGAAATACCTCAAAGGGGTGTGGAAGGTAGGCAGGTCCATCTATATGAACAGGGTGGAAAACGTGTCAGAGGGGTACCCAAAAAGGGTGTTTTCAGTTACGGTGCCAGATACTACTGGGTCACTAGTTAGGAAGCCAGACCCTGAGCATTACTATTGAGTAATTAGGTTCTCCACATTGGGAGAGACCTGGGTTCTGTCTAAACAGCAATATGATTGTTATTGCATATGCAACTGTATGTACTGTGTTCTACAGGATATGTTATCATGTGCATAATACTGTAATAAACACTGTGTGATGTTATTATGTTTCAGGTTATCAAATGGTAGATGGTACACCAAATTTGACTCCAAGTTGGGGGCCATTGGATTCCACCAGAGGGAGAGTATAGCCATGGCTGGGTGTGGCTACTATTCTACCTGGTACTGACATATCAATCCTGGTACCAGCAGGCAGCGTTGGGATCAATCATGGGTTTTCCCCACAAAGGCAGTACCCTTGAGTGATAGTGGAGGAGGTGGGATCAGATCTGTGCTCTACCCAATCCTGGTTTCAGACTGGTACCCTCCCCCTGCTGTGCTTAAGGGGGTTGCATCCCAAATTATAGTTAGTTGGTCTCTTCCATTGAGAGAGACAAGGTTTCACACCGGGCTGCTGTGCACTGGCAGGGCCAGGTTTACTTCCCTTTGGGGAAGTGAGTGATTACCTATATCCCTGGTCCTACTAGAGGATCAGGGAAGAGTTAGGACTGCTGCAGGGGCCCTTGACCCATAGTGAAGGTCCAGGGACCATCTGAAGTTTGAGACCAGAGCTGTTACTTCATTGGGCAGAGCTGCCTACCCACTGTGCTGTACAGAGAGAATAAATCGGTTCCTTTTTCATATACCTCCTGCCTGGTGTGTAATCTTTCCTGGGGGAGAGGAGTCTGTTCTACTGTGGGAGATTACCTTCATACATCTGGAGAATACAGCAGATGGAGGCGCTGAGTACCATGGAGAAAATGTCAGGTATGTACCCAAGAAGCCTGTTCTGCAGTCCCCCCTACCATCGGCGGACGCCTCGGCCTCTTGTCAGCCTACAGGTAGCATGCACCATACACATGGTAACAGGGAAATCTCCCATAGGGTGGGGGAACAACAGTTACACTGTATTTTGTGTGACTGTGTTTGTCTTTCTGCCTTGTTGTGTGTTTGTGTGTGTCTGTCCTGTTTGGTGTGTATCTGCCTATCCTGTTTGGTCTGTGTGTGTGTGTGTGTGTGGCAGTCTCTCCTGTTTGAGGTGTGTCTGCCTATCCTGTTTGATTTGTGCATGTGTCTGTTCTGTTTGGTGTGTCTATGTCTTTGGGTCTGCATGTCCTGTTTGGTGTATGTGCAGCACTTGCCTTGCATTAGGCACTTGCCTGTGTCGGCCGCCCTGCTTCCCCTTCAGAATCCAGCGTCAAATGACACTGCGGACTTCCCCAATGTGACGTCACACAGCATCGCGTTACCATGGTAACACGACATCATGATGTCACGGTTGCCATGGAAACGAGACACCGTGTGACATCGTTTGTAACGTCCGCAGCTTCATTTGACGCTCGATTTTGAAGGAGTAGCAGGGCGGAGGCGGCCGGCACAGGTAGTTAAGTCCCTTCCCATTAGGTCCGATAGGGTAATCTGACACGGTGTGTGCGTGTCCTGTTTGGTGTGTGCGTGTCCTGTTTGGTGTGCGTACATCTGTCCTGTTTGATGTCTAAATGCATCTTAAGCCATTTTTGCTGGCTGTACTTTGTCATTCCAGCTTGCTTCATCTCTGACCTTTCTAAGCCTTTCCGTAGGTCACAGTCTGCAATGAAGTTCTTCATAAATACCACACTTCTTATGCCAGCCTGAAATATAAAGAGGAAGAAAAGCTTCTTTCTTACAGATGTCAGACTTTTTTGTCTGACAGCATCTACAATTGCAAAATATAGTAAGGATACTGACTTTTGAAGTGGAAAAAGCTGGATGTAATGTTCAGCTACATCCGCATACATTCCTCAAAGATCTGTTGTTGCTGCAGAGACTTAAATGACATCTTTAATTTTTTACAATAACCACATGTGCATTTATAATATCCATTTAGTATATTCTAAGTAAAGCGCACCAATAAAAATATCAAGTTTAACTGTTGTTGGTTCATGAAGATGCTGAAAATCTTCTCTCTGCTTCCTCTGTTTTTATTGCCGTCACATGATCTTGTGACTCCGGTTGTGTATATATTGGCGTCAGGGCACATACGAGTGTGGGAATTTTCCCAAGTGTTGCCCTGAAAGGGAGCAGAAGGATCTGGGAAAGTTAGGCTGAGGATAAATAAGTTAAAACAGCCACATTTCTGGCATCCTGAAAACATGAATCATACTCAGACAGGATTTCTTTTTTTTTTTTTTTAAAGGACTAATGTCAATTACTCTGCAACTTTAAGTAAAGTCTGAACTTTATGCACATCCTCCAACCGCCTCCTTTTAGTATGTACTTTACTTTTGTATGCTCTGTACCTATTAAAAACAGGTGTACCCATTGTATACGTTTCTGCCAGTGTGCCAGAGCTAAATAGTGCTTGCTGCCTGTTATCCAATGGCTGAATCTCAGAGCCGTCAGCTAATTATAACAGCTTGAAGATTAATAACTTAATTTGATAAATGATCAGAGTGTTTATTGGGAAGTTTTCACTACTTCTATTTTATGTATGTACAAATAAATCCAGAAATATAAATTGCATGTGTCATGGTGCCTTCACAGAATGAAGTCTGCCTGTAAGCTCCTGTATCCCGTCTTGACAGAGGAACTACTGTAGAGTGCACCTATTTTGTGTGCTCAATGTTGGAAGATCTATGTGGACCTTGACGCAGGACATTTAAACTTGCTGGAGATACCGGCACCCGATACAGAGGCCTGTACCTCGGGAAGCAGGGGGTCCCCGGACCTGAAATTAATGTGGTTCAGCTCCGGAGACCCCCTGCTTCAATCCTATGTACTAATAATAATAATAAAAACAGCGCAATCTGCTGTAAGAGCTGTGCGGGGAGACAGAGAGAGGGACCACTTCTCTCCTAAATCACAGTACCTATATGTACCCTTCGCGGCGTTGACGTCATGAGTGTTTTTGTCTAATAAAGTTTATTTATCCTCTGGGGCATTGCTGAGCTAGTAACCAATAGTGCCGGACTATACTCATATGGGACGGCTCATTAGCGGGTCGCTGGCTCATGACATCAATGCCACAGAGCGTACATAAAGGTACTATGATTTTATACTTACACACCTTGGTAAAGCGCATGTAAGCGCAAAACACGCAGGTGGTGCGCTTCTATTTTATCTTGTCCATGTGACATCAATAAATGCGATTTTTAAATTTTTATTGGGTCACCGCGTGATCGCTCGTTTTTCCTATGTGCGATTGTGCTCCGTTTTCATCTTCACTTACTTGGATCGTCACTTCTACGGATTGGGACAACTTGGATTTGCCTGGACTTGATGGAGGGCGTGCACCAGGTACTGGCGTTTACAGTATTTGAATTAATATCCTCAACGTCCTTTAATAGTTTTATATGTACTGTATAATATATGCTGTCAGAGTATGAGTGTAGAGCCATTCATGCTAATTGTCTGAGGGATTTTGTTTACCATTGTGTTAAACAGCAGCACCAATCAGATTAAGTGTTGTCTATCAATGAGGTCCAATCACATTGTAGCCTCTCCGATAACTATGGGAGGGTGAATGTTGCGAGAGGGTAAATATAGATTTGTAGATATGGGTGGGGCCCATTATTCCTGACAAAGCTTCAAGCCCAGCGAAACGCGCCGTCACAGAGAAACCCATTAGTCATTCAGAGAAAAGACTCAGCCTCTCCTTCTTTGCCAGGGGGATGCGACAGACCTGAGAGGAGTGATGAGATCTCGACTCACCCAACCTGTGGGAGTCATTGCCATATTCCGTTTTATGTTACAAAGAATTTCTATCCTGTAAGCCTCGATTCTGGAGGGTCTTTTATATTATAAAGTTATATTTCTACTATCCATTCCACCTGCACAAACATATTTTCTTTTTCTCCTGAGTTCACCAGGACCATAGGATACCACATCTACCACACTTCCACTGATTTGTGATTTGCCTCATTATCTTACTCAATTGTGAGTATAACCATTGAAGGATTCTGTGTTGCACAGCCTGTTCACCGTACCAGCAATACTGCTCTATGTAGTATTTTCTGTCTCTCTTTCTTCTTGGATTTAGTCCCCCACTCCCCTGGTTTTTTTTTTTTTTTACTTTATGTGAATTACCATCAGCCAAGATATATGTTTCATTTCTTGTGAAGGATATTTATTATGCCACAGTATGTGATGACTGTGCTTAAGTCTCACTTGGCATTCATTCCTCCTTTGTACATGTAGCCCTGGGTAGTTTTGGGGCTATAGTTCTTTCTCCTCCTGTGCAATAATCCCTGGTAAGGGTAGGTAACGCCAGGAGTAATAATGGGTTTCCCCCCACACACCTATGCTGTGCAGTAAGGCAGTGAAGATAGTGTAATCAGGCTCTGTGTCCAATTACAGTGATACAGGGGTGGTGCCTATTGGAGCTACTTATTGCATAGCATTTCCTGAATTTAGTAGTTCCTCTCCAGCCTCGAGAGAGGATAGTCGGTCCCAGCAAGCTGCCAGGGCTCTGGCAGGCTTTGTGGCCCTCCCTCTGGGAGAGGTGAGGGAGACTATTCCTTTTACTCCACCAGGAAGTAAGAGAAGATCAAGGACAGCTTCTAGGGCCCTGACTAGGAGTGGTGTCCAGGGACATAGGGACTTCCTTCGGGTGACAACCCAATGCTGAGCAGCTGAGAGACCGGGCTGCATGATGGGCAGTCTGCGTGTTGAGGAAATAAAGTATATCTTTGCTAAAGAACCCTTCTCGCCTGAGCCTGGAGTCATTAAGTGAGGAGTTGCACAAACAGGTTCTCCTTCAGAGATTCCTTCCTACTACGCTGGAGATCTGTTGGAGATGGAGGCGCTGTACCACGAGTGAGTATGACTCAGCCATACCTCGAAAGCCAATCCTGATGCCACCCCCATACCACCGCAGGAGACTCAGGGCCCCCCATTTTAGTACTCATGCAATGTACTTTGTTATTATAATGGCAACTCGATATAGGACACCATTGACCATCCTAACCTAGCTTGATTGTGCCGTGAGGATGACACTATTTTATATAGTTGATACCATTACATGGTAAACAACACCATTCTGTAATTGTGCATTTTCTATCCTTTTGTGGCAACATTCTTTTAATCTAAAGATTTATTTTTATGCAAGATCACATAATATACTTATTAATATAACTCTAGCAAGTTCCAAGCCAGCCTTGAGGAATATACATTATACCTCAGGATGACAATAAATGATAAAAAGATGTGCTTTGCTTGTGTAGTTTTATGATGAAAATTGTAAATATGAAATTCTCTTTTGAATTGCTAGTAAGTGTAACCCCCTGCGTGATGTAATCCACACTCGCACTGCCCCCTGGCAGGCTCCTCTCCAATGTGCTATAGAAATGTGACTGATCATGAACATGATAGCAGCCAATGATAGCGGCTGTAGAAGAGGTGGGAGTAAGAGGGAGGGTAGCCTTCTACAAGCGGGGCGGCCATGATGAGATCAGAACTGTGTGGGTACGAGGGGGGGTCTGTGTGGGTACGAGGGGGTGTCTGGGTGGGTATCAGGGGAGGTATCAGGGGGGGATTCCAGTCAGGATGTGACCGGGTATTTCGAGCTCCATCGGAGGGGACCCTCTGGCTACAAAGCACAGATAGTACCCAATGAGCTCCCATGATGTGCTGGCACTGCCACAAAGCAAACATACCCTGGATTGGGTGGCTCAGTAAATACTGACACTGACATATACCTGTGCAGCATTACTATTGAACGTGATTGTACCATTACTGTACATGTATGTGTAGGCGTTGTGTAGGGGTCCTTTGCTGAGGACCACCGGTTGTTAAGGTTGACCCAGGGGATAGATAAAGCCGTTGTAACACCCATATCCTATGTTCTCCTTTGTCACTTTCTGACCATAGGCCCGTGTGGCACCTTAAGTATTCATAGGGAATCATCAGGCACCCACCTCAGTCATAGTTGTAAGACTGAGGGCAGAAAGAGGGGTTACATAAGCATGAGTAATTTAGTCCCATGTCTATGCTTGTGTCAACCTCACAAAAAAAAAGCAGTTTTTGATCTGACATCATTTCAGTCATTAGGTTGGTGCCTTAGGCTTATTATCAACTCTATATTGTTGGTACGGAAATTCGTTTAGGAAGTGTGGGACGGGACTCATTTAAATATACTTTGCATAGCCATTAGCATATCTCCCAGTAAGGTACCTCCGATGTGCTCCTTTTACAGCACAGACATGTCTCCCTAATTTATTCGGACGCATGTTTGAGGGAAATATATATATATATTACATTACATACACACACGCACACCTGGAGACACTACTAAATTGAAAGTCTCTCTCCCTCCCCCACTCTGCAGAAGGATTGTGGTGGGGGTGGTGGTGATGGTGAGGCTGGTGGTGGTGGTGGTTGTAGTGGTGGTGATAGTGGTGGGGTTTGGGAGGGTGTGGTCAAAACAATCCACGGGAAACGGATTTGGACTGGTTCGCCCACCTTTCGTTTATAAGCCTTGACTAAACAGAGCATTGTGGATCAGAGTCATAATGTGCAATGCTCCCCCTTATTGATTATCATATCTGTATTGAAATTGCAGGACCACAGAGGAAGATATATCCTGAACTAAGATGTCACAATTGTCAGTTTTTGACAGTTCTTCTAGACCAGGGGTCTCCAAACCTGTCCTCAAGAGCCACACACAGGCCGGCTTTTATGGATATCCCTGTTTCAGCACAGGTGGCTCTATCAGTGCCTCAGTGCTTGACTGAGCCACTGATTGAGCCACACGTGCTGAAACAGGCATATCCATAAAAGCTTGTCTGTGTGCGGCTCTTGAGGACAGGTTTGCAGACCCATGTTCTAGACGATCATCCACTTTCATGTAAAGTAACTTTCTTCGTGATAATAATATTATTATTATTATCACCCACTTTCATGTAAAGTAACTTTCTTCTTGATAATAATATTATTATTATTATCACCACTTTCATGTAAAGTAACTTTCTTCGTGATAATATTATTATTATTACTAGCTGATATACCCGGCGTTGCACAGGATTGCAGGGGCGGGGTGCGTGAAGGGCGGGGTGGGTGCAGGGGGTGAAGGGCGGGGAGGGGGTGGGGGGCGAAGGGCGGGGAGGGGGTGGGGGGCGAAGGTCAGGGGTAGGGGGGCGAAGGGCAGGGGTAGGGGGCGAAGGGCAGGGGTAGGGGGCGAAGGGCAGGGGTAGGGAGCGAAGGGCAGGGGTAGGGGGGTGAAGGGCAGGGGTAGGGGGGTGAAGGGCAGGGGTAGGGGGCAAAGGGCAGGGGTAGGGGGCGAAGGGCAGGGGGTGGGGGGCAAAGGGCAGGGGGTGTGGGGCAGGGGCAGGGGGTGTGGGGCGAGGCTCAGGGGTAGGGGGGCGAGGGGTAGGGGGTGGGGGGCGAGGGGTAGGGGGTGGGGGGCGAAGGGCAGGGGGTGAAGGGAAGGGGTGGGGGGCAAAGGGCAGGGGGTGGGGGGCAAAGGGCAGGGGGTGTGGGGCGAGGGGCAGGGGTAGGGGGCAAAGGGCAGGGGTAGAGGGGTGAAGGGCAGGGGGTGGGGGGCGAAGGGCAGGGGTAGGGGATGGGGGGCGAAGGGCAGGGGGTGGGGGGCGAAGGGCAGGGGGTGGGGGGGCAAAGGGCAGGGGGTGGGGGGCAAAGGGCAGGGGGTGGGGGGCGAAGCGCAGGGGTAGAGGGGTGAAGGGCACGGGGTGGGGGGCGAAGGGCAGGGGTAGGGGTGGGGGGCGAAGGGCAGGGGTAGGGGGTGAAGGGCAGGGGGTGAAGGGCAGGAGTAGGGGGTGGGGGGTGAAGGGCAGGGGTAGGGGGTGGGGGTGAAGGGAAGGGGTAGGTGGTGAAGGGCAGGGATAGGGGGTGGGGGGTGATGGGCAGGGGTAGGGCTTGGGAGGTGATGGGCAGGGGTAGGTGGGGTGAAGGGCAGGGGTAGGGGGGGTAAAGGGCAGGGGTAGGGGGGTGAAGGGCAGGGGTAGGGGGTGAAGGGCAGGGGTAGGGGGGTGAAGGGCAGGGGTAGGGGGGTGAAGGGCAGGGGTAAGGTGGTGAAGGGCAGGGATAGGGGGTGGGGGGTGAAGGGCAGGGGTAGGGCTTGGGAGGTGAAGGGCAGGGGTAGGTGGGGTGAAGGGCAGGGGTAGGGGGGGTAAAGGGCAGGGGTAGGGGGGTGAAGGGCAGGGGTAGGGGGGTGAAGGGCAGGGGTAGGGGGGTGAAGGGCAGGGGTAGGGGGGTGAAGGGCAGGGGTAAGGGGGTGAAGGGCAGGGGTAGGGGCGTGAAGAGCAGGGGTAGGGGGGGTGAAGGGCAGGCGTAGGGGGGTTGAAGGGCAGGGGTAGGGGGGGGGGTGAAGGCCAGGGGTAGGGGGGTGAAGGGCAGGGGTAGGGGGGTGGTGAAGGGCAGGGGTAGGGGGGTGAAGGGCAGGGATAGGGGGGTGAAGGGCAGGGGTAGGGGGGGTGAAGGGCATGGGTGGGGGGGGTGAAGGACAGGGGTGGGGGGGTGTAGGGCAGGGGTGGGGGGGGGGTGTAGGGCAGGGGTGGGGGGGGTGTAGGGCAGGGGTGGGGGGTGTAGGGCAGGGGTGGGGGGGTGTAGGGCAGGGGGTGGGGGGTGTAGGGCAGGGGGTGGGGGGGTTGTAGGGCAGGGGGTGGGGGGTGTAGGACAGGGGTAGGGGGGGTGAAGGGCAGGGGGTGGGGGGTGAAGGGCAGGGGTGAGGGGAGGTGAAGGGCAGGGGTGGGGGGTGAAGGGCAGGGGTGGGGGGGTGAAGGGCAGGGGTGGGGGGGTGAAGGGCAGGGGTGAGGGGGGGTGAAGGACACGGGTGGGGGGGGTGAAGGACAGGGGTGGGGGGGGTGAAGGGCAGGGGTGGGGGGGGGTGAAGGACAGGGGTGGGGGGGGTGAAGGGCAGGGGTGGGGGGGTGAAGGGCAGGGGTGGGGGGGTGAAGGGCAGGGGTAGGGGGGGTGAAGGGCAGGGGTAGGGGGGTGAAGTGCAGGAATAGGGGGGGTAGGTGAAGGGCAGATGTAGGGGGGGTGAAGGGCAGGGGTAGGGGGGGTGAAGGGCAGGAATAGGGGGGTAGGTGAAGGGCAGGGGTAGGGTGAAGGGCAGGCATGGGGGGGTGAAGGGCAGGGGTGGTGAAGGGCAGGGTTAGGGGTGGTGGAGAGTGGGACTGGCGCAGATCCGAGGAGGCTGCTTGGCCCCCAGCGGCCGGGGAGGTAGCGCCGGGGAGGTAAGGGAGCGCCGGGGAGGTAAGTGAGCGTTGGTGGCTGGGTTAGGAGGGCCACGCCACGCTTCCCCTCCGTCCGGGAGCCGGTGCAGGGCAGCGCACGTGATGGGGGGGGAGGGGCCAGAGCGAGAGAGAGTGTGTGTGTGTGTGTGTCCCTTTTGCCCGTCACTCCGCCTCAGGCCAATGAGAGGTGTGCGGGGACGGGCAGGCCAAGGGAGCCATCACATTGGCCTGAGGCGGAGTGACGGGCCAATGGTCCAATGCGATTGCCCCTAGACACAGGGAACACACATACAGACAGGCAAACACACATACGACGGTTTGAGAAATATATATATATATATATATATATATATATATAGTTATACGTTACCGTTCCAAGGATTGGTAAACAAGAGACAGCACTCAATGTTGAAGATCAAAGTGTATTAGTGAAAGCAAAAATACATCCAGAAACCCATATATATATATATAGATATAAATATAAATATAAGATTATCACCCACTTTCATGTAAAGTTACTTTCTTCTTGCTGCTTTACCAGACAATGCAGCATTCAAGAGTATGTTTTGTAAAGTAACTTTAGAAAAATATAATGAAAAAATATAATATAAACAATACTAGCAGTTTATTATACGCTAACACACTGAAAATGTATTGCATTAGTGGTGGTAACTCGCTGAAGTGCTACTGTGATTTAGCAAATGAAACCCAAACCTTTGCTTTACAAAGCAATGTAAAAACAATGGGAGCTGGCAATATTTGTTGTCATTTTCTTTAACCTCAGCAAATGTACTGTGTGATCTTCTGAGATTGTATAACATAGATACAGTAGTATATCGTTTAATGATAAAATAACTTTCAATACAAAACATTGTTTAAAGAAATAATTTTATTTTTCATTTTCAGCAGAAGAAAAAAACATTGTGAAAACAGACAATTAAGTTGAATCCAGCCAATAAGAATTTACAAATATTTAGTCCATATATCACTTTGTCGTACATATTTCTAAAATTACATTTTACCTCAATTACAACTCTCCATTTACTTCTGAAATGTTTATATGCTCAAAACTGAAACAATATTGAAAAAGATTGCGGTAGACATCATATGGATTTTTAATATCCAATTTAGTCACCATAAATCTAAAAGTAACATTATCATAGTTATTAACAGTATCTTACATGAGCAACGGTGACATGAATATTATAGTCTTGATAATGCCCAGATGGCTTTTCTTTATATATATATTTCCATAATAAACAGCTCGTGAAAGTGCATATAGTTCAATAGACAAAACATTATTCTCGAATATATTATAAGCTCATGTAATCTCACAATGTAAAATCAAGATGCAAAACAAGAAATAAAATTGCTGCCATTACTTTGCATGTGGCTGCTATAAGAATCCCTTTCCCAGCACCTGCTCATTTTGGGGCAGATCCTCAGAAGGTTGGTAAATCTGGGCTACTAACGTGATGTTCCCTAAATAAGTAACGTCCATTAGCTTTTCAGAGTTTAACAGGTATCTACAAAGCTAAATATGTGCAAAGCCAATGTCTGTTATTGATCTCATTAGCATAGCCTAAACACCATGTGACGTTAGCACTGCCTTGCGTTCGCTTCAAATAACATGGTGCTAAGCCTGTCCCATCCAAAGGGGGCGTTACTTCCATGCAGACCCTGAATTGGTGTTTAATTACAGTAAAAAAATGAGAGGAGAGGAGAGGAAATGAACCCTGTTAATAACAATATGATGGTTAAATCATACATTACTAAGGTCTTACACTTATCCAGATTCTGTAAAAGACCTATTTCAGGGGCTGGATGTGAGCAACACCACCTTTATAGCTATGACCTAACTCTGGGGCGCGCAAACTCTTCTCTTTGCGCACCCCTGCCTGCTCTCACCCCCTGCTTGTGCCCCCCGGCTCCGGCGTCGAAAGTTAAGGTACTGTAAAGTTACAGAGGCCCAGCACAATCCCATGCATTTAATTTTCATGGAAGCGCGTGGCCTCTGTAAACCGCCGCGCCCCCCCCCCCCCCCCAGAAAATCTCACACCCCCCAGTTTGCGCACCCCTAACATAACCAACGTTAAATTCCTGCGTTAACAATAACAGAGTCCCGTGGAAACGCGTTGTTAGAGGGAACACCTCTTTTGCATATCATTAGTAGTAAAAGCCGTTATGGTAACGTACAGTAAGGGCTCATTTACGGCTGACAACAGCACTTGCCGCATCGTTGCTGAGCTTTGAAGATCCCCGTTAGCACACAACGAGACGTTAACTGAAGTTAACATCTCGTTAACTCATTAACAGACTTCTAAAGATCCATCCCTATGGATGAAAATGACCAAACAGTCTTTACAAACCTAAAGCACACACCCTCTCTTTTTTTTTTTGTTCTCAATCATTGAAATGTAAAGACAGCAGTTTTGATGAGGCCTTCACTGCAATTGTCCAGATATTTAGTGACAGGTTTTAACAAAAATAATCCGGTAACCAAATTATCAATGCGCATTCTGACAGATGCCTTTTCAACGTATTTCTAATCTGAAGGGTTATTGCATAGCAAATGTTTATAGGTTAATTATACATGGACCTCCTTTTAAAACAATATATTTATATAATGCAAACAGGTGAACATGCAATAAATGTTGTTTTTATTTAATTAAGTAACACAACAATCTGTTGTTCGTGTCTTTAACTTTGTTTTTCGCTTCAATTTAAATGGTACGCACATGCAAAGAAACGACAAAGCTGGTTAGTTATATCTTCGAGTTAATTACAAGGAAGCACTTAAAATGTCCAAGACATATACGCAAATACATCCAATCAGTCCAGCCCTGATTCAAATTCAATGTTTGCTCTAAGAACGGATATAGCTAACATACTGTATACAACTTTTATCCTGTATCACACAAATGTACTTTTCAGCCTGACCTTACACCTGCAGTACAGACCAAAGTTTCTGAATGTCTCTCTGCGATATTATCCTGGATGGACCCCCGTCGACTTAAACTTGGCAAAAACGGAGCTCCTCATACTCCTCCCAAACCTGGCTCCACTACCTCCTTCCACATTACTGTTGGAAGTTCATTCAAACCCCCAGTAGCGTGAAAACAAAAAGAATTGCGCTCAATGTGGTCTGTGCTAAAACAAATTAGTGACTTATATATAAATTGATAATACAACCTGATAAGTGAGGTTTTATGCTGCTGATCAGTGGGAATGGTTCAGACACCAGGCTAGATAGAGACAAAAAGAGAACAGCGCAAAAAAACCATTGTGTAGTATATTTAAATAATTTTATAAAGGGTAAGGTGAGTATTGCACGTACATCAAAAAGAAGGGTTAAAAGCAAGACATGTTAGGGACATGTTACCACTCGGCAGGCACAACGGGATACAGGCACCAGGAATTGGACGTCCTCCCTCAGAATGCTGATATCTGGATGCAGAGTATACAGCTCAGCTCGGTTCAACCGAGCTGAGCTGCATACTCTGCATCCAGATATCAGCATTCTGAGGGAGGACGTCCAATTCCTGGTGCCTGTATCCCGTTGTGCCTGCCGAGTGGTAACATGTCCCTAACATGTCTTGCTTTTAACCCTTCTTTTTGATGTACGTGCAATACTCACCTTACCCTTTATAAAATTATTTAAATATACTACACAATGGTTTTTTTGCGCTGTTCTCTTTTTGTCTCTATAAACCCCCAGTAGCGCAAGCACGCTGCCTAGGGGTCACACTCTACTCCTCTCTCACATTCAATACGTATCTAAAACATGTCGCTTTTTCCTCCGCAATATCACAAAGATACGCCCTTTCCTCTGTTGCTCGACTGCTAAAATTCTGACACAGGCCCTCATTCTCTCCCGTCTCGATTACTGTAACCTTCTGCTGTCCGGCCTCCCTGCCTCTCAACTGTCTCCCCTACAATCTATCCTAAATGCTGCTGCCAGAATCATTCTACTCTTTCCTAAATCTGTCTCGGCGCCTCCCCTGCTAAAATCCCTCTCCTGACTCCCATTCAAATCCTGTATCACACATTCAATTCTCCTCCTCACTTTTAAAGCTTTACACACTTCTGCGCCTCCTTACATATCAGCCCTAATTTCTTGCTATACACCATCCAGACTCTTGCGTTCCGCTCAAGGATGTCTTCTCTCTACCCCCTTTGTATCTAAAGCCCTCTCCCGCCTTAAACCTTTCTCACTTACTGCCCCACACCTCTGGAATGCCCTTCCCCTCAATACCCGACTAGCACCCTCTCCATCCACCTTTAAGACCCACCTTAAGACACACTTGCTTAAAGAAGCATATAAATAGCTCCGTGGCTGATACTTTACACCTGATACATAAAACTTGGCCCCTGCAGACGCACTTACCAGTATGCTCTCCTACTGTATCTGTATGTTCCTCCTACCAATTAGATTGTAAGCTCCTCAGAGCAGGGACTCCTTTTCCTAAATGTTACTTTTGTCTGAAGCACTTATTCCCATGACCTGTTATTTGTATTATTTGCTATTTATATGATTGTCACGTGTATTACTAATGTGAAACGCTATGTACATTAATGGCTCAATATAAATAAAGACATACATACGTATCCTCCTTTTTTGCTATTGTTTGAAACAGAGCTTTGACAAACTGGCAATGAATGTTACGTCTAAAACTAGTTTTACAAATATATTTGTAAAGGATAGCTACAATTTTAGGTGTTACATATATTAAATACTGGCACATACCCAGCCATACTGTAGTAGAGATGGTTTTCTTTTGCCAAGGATCTGCTTTACCCAGTTCAAGTATAGACTCTAATTTCCAATCCCGGTCTACTGGACATTACAAACAGCTAGATATAACTTATTGTGCTCCACTAAAACAATATGTGACAAATATATTGCATTTGTTCAAGTACATGTTTTTGCTCTATTAAATAATTGTGCCTTTTTCCCTAAGCAAGTCTGAGTTGTCATTGAATGCCTTTCTGTACATTGGCATACAGCAGATATTATAGAACATCAGTAAACAGGTAAATCATTACATTCTAATAGTGTAATGTTAAGTATCACACATCAAAACAGAGGGTTAAGAGACACAGATTCTAATTAGGCCTAATTGTGAGATGGTTCAATTTAGCTGGCAATTGTCCAAGGGTCTTGATCCCTAAGGATATTGTAACTATAATGCACATTTGCCGTGACTTGTGCATAAATCTCAATCTGCAGTACGCGGACATAGAAACCGAAACAAGCTACCAACGAGTATTATATCATATAACTGGAGTCTAAAAGTTAAATACTATGCATGTTTCTTTAGCAACAGAGAAAGCAGTAAGTGGCTGTAGTGCAATTCCAATAATGCATTTGGAGAAAGAAAAAAAAGGTATATTGCTATTTTTCTCCATTCCATCAAGTAAAATCAAAACTGACCATTTTTCTTCTTTTTGTTCGATTTGTTGTCTAAATTGCTATGAGAATAATCATAAAAAAACACCTTCTTATGACCATGAGCAGGATATCTTTCAACATAATAACATGAGTTGAAGCCACAAGGCAAATGTGAGATGTGGCTTATTGCACAAAGACTCAACAGGTTATCTTCAAGATGCCACATCCAGCAGCACAGTAAATGAGAAAGATCTGTCACTCCTAATATGCTGCTCTTTTTTCTCATTCTCCCACCGGGGCATTTTGGTATCAATTCTAATATAATGTAATATAATTCTGACAGACACCTGCATTTTATTTCCTTACTCTAGAATTATTTGGGGATGTACTGGGATGGTATTTTGGGACAATAAAGGCCCATTGAAAAATATATACATGCAACACTAATAATAGCAGGTGTGCTATTACCAAGACAGCCACCCTGTTCTACATTTGTTTATTTAAACAAAGTGATGGGATTATACAAATGATTACCAGGAAAGATACACAGAGATGGACACCTTGTTTTTAGGCATGTCCTTCTTTAGATTCAGTATAGGATAGTTTTGCTGCCCTCCTTTTCTGAATTTTCAATCAATGTGTATGTATGTATGTATAGATATAGATATATATATATATATATATATATATATATATATATATATACACACACCACACACACACACACACATTTTGCTTGGAAATTCAGAAAAGGAGGGCAGCAAAACTAACCTATAGTTATCCAGTCTAAGTCTCCACTGTGTTCCTGATCAATATCAATTAATTACAGTAGTTAAAATATCCTCGATGTATTGTAAGTGCATTACTTAGCACTGACTATTATTATTTATATAGACACGCTACTTTATAACCCCCCCCACACACACACACACACAGGTTATATCTCTGTTCCTACTTGGTTGTGTGGATAGTGTATGTTTATTACCTGTTTGCTTTGATCTGTGTATGCTGCTCTGTTATATTGGAGGTGGACCTAGATATTTCAGCTATTGTTTTTTTATTAGAGCATTTCTTGTCTCATAGGATACTTGACAGGCCGATCTGGGTGGTTGCAGGCTAATTATTTGCCACCACACCTAAGGGTTAGCTTATACATGCAATAATCTTTTGTGCTACATGTGGTAACATCATTGCTTTCTCATTAGATACTATACATTGTTATAGAGGTTACTCTTTACTTAATCATTGAGTTTTCAGCCTATTTATTCTGTCTCAGTGACACTGTGGCATGGTTTTAATTATATGTTGTATGTGATGCATTTAATAAACTGAATATTTTTGGATGCTAGAGTGCTTGCATTGGGTCTTCTTGTACACACACACACACACACACACACACACACACACACACACACACACACACACACACACACACACACACACACTGGCCTGTCCTTAGTAAACCGAAGTCTAGTGGGTTATCATCTTATACTATATTAGTGAAAGCACTGTATGTTTGCCTGCCTGCCTGCCTGCCTGCCTGCCTGCCTGCCTGCCTGGATGTCCGGTGTCCCTAGGGGAAATCTGATTGGTCCCTTGGCCCGCCCCCGCACACCTCTCATTGGCCTGAGGCGGAGTGACGGGCCAAAGGACACACAGGGACACAAACACACACACACACACACAGGGACACACACAGGGACACACACACACACACACACAGGGACACACACACACAGGAACACATACACACACACACACACAGGGACACACACACACACACACAGTAGGGGGGGGGGGTGTACATTAGCAGCATGTATAACCCGGGGGGTGGGGCTCACATACCCGCCGGTCCCGGAGCCTCCGCATCTTCCTCCCCGAACATCAGCCTCCACACCCGCGCGCACATCCTCCTCTCCCCGTGTTTCCCTGTTTCCCGCGCTTTCAGCCCCCCCCGGCGCCGCTACAGTCAGCGGGGGAGCGAGTGCCCGGGACACAGCGGGGGAGCGGCCACAACAAGCTGCCTCCCGCCTCAGATCCACGTGGGACCTTCCGGACGGGTGAGTGAGCGGCCTTCACCCCCCCTCACCCCCCTTCACCCCCCCTCCCCCCCGGCGCCGCTACAGTCAGCGGAGGAGCGAGCGCCCGGGACACAGCGGGGGAGCGGCCACAACAAGCTGCCTCCCGCCTCAGATCCACGTGGGAGCTTCCGGACGGGTGAGTGAGCGCCCTTCACCTCCCCTCACCTCCCCTCACCCCCTTCACCTCCCCTCACCCACCCCTCACCTCCCTCCACCTCCCCTCCACCCCCCTCCACCTCCCCTTCACCCCCCTCCACCCCCCCTTCACCTCTCCTCCACCCCACCCCCCTTCACCTCCCCTCCACCCCCCCCTTCACCTCCCCTCCACCCCCCCCCTTCACCTCCCCTCCACCCCCCCCTTCACCTCCCCCCCACCCCCTTCACCTCCCCTCCACCCCCCTTCACCTCCCCTCCACCCCCCCCTTCACCTCCCCTCCACCCTCCCCCTTCACCTCCCCTCCACCCTCCCCCTTCACCTCCCCTCCACCCCCTTCACCTCCCCTCCACCCCCCTTCACCTCTCCTCCACCCCCCCCCTTCCCACACAGGGACACAAACACACACACAGGGACACACACACGTAGACACACACACACGTAGACACACACACACACACACACGTAGACACACACACACGTATACACACACACACGTATACACACACACGTATACACACACACACACACACACGTATACACACACACACACACACACGTATACACACACACATGTATACACAAACACACACACGTATACACAAACACACACACGTAGACACACACACACACACAGACACACACACACACACGTAGACACACACACACACGTAGACACACACACACACACGTACACACACACACGTAGACACACACATACGTAGACACACACACACGTACACACACGTACACACACACATGTACACGTGCACACACACACACATGTACACGTAGACACGTACACACACACACACATGTACACGTATACTCACACACATGTACACGTACACACACACATGGAGACATACACTCACACACGTATACACACACAGGTATACATACACATAATGTATACACACACACATGTATACACACACACACGTATACACACACACGTATACACACACACGTATACACACACACGTATACACACACACGTGTATACACACACACGTGTACACACACACACATGTATACACACACACATGTATACACACACATGTATACATACACATGTATACACACACGTGTATACACACACATGTGTATACACACACACACGTGTATACACACACATGTGTATACACACACGTGTATACACACGTCTATACACACACAAACATGTTGTATACACACAATATATACATACACACAATGTATACATACACACACATTTATACCTACACACACATGTATACACACACATGTATACACACACATGTGTATACACACACATGTATACACACACATGTGTATACACACATGTGTATACACACGTGTATACACACACAAACATGTTGTATACACACAATATATACATACACACAATGTATACATACACACATGTATACATACACACACATGTATACACACACACATGTACACATACACACACACATGTATACACACACACACACGCACATACAATGTATACACACAAACATGTACACACACACACACTATCCCCAGCACCAGCACATCAGCACACCGGTATCCCATGCCCCCCCAGCACACTGGCATTCTCGGCTCCCCGTCATTCTCAGCCCCCATCAGCACCCACACATCGCCACCTTTGCACCTCCCCCATCGGCACACCCACATCCGCACCCCCACATCAGCACCAAACCCTCCCAAATCAGCACACCGATACAATCACCATCAGTACAGCCACAGCAGCACTACCACCGCACATGGGCCGTGTGGACCACTCCCCACCCAAATGCCACACCCACACCACAAACATCCCGGGCAACGCCGGGGCTCTCAGCTAGTGTGTATATAAAACCTCATTCAGCAATCAAGGAGCTTAATATTAAAGTTAAGTTGAGTCTGGAAGCCCTTAAACATGTGCAAACATCTTTATATCTGGGACCCGAAACCTTTACAATTGCTGTTGTCTGTACAAATATCAAGTGAGGAAAAAAACAGAGATAATTTCATCCACACTTATAAATTCTAGTCATGCCCTAATCATCCAGAACAATTGTGTTATTATTCAAAACAACCATATTGATTAGCTTCAAAAGGCCTAGAACACATTTCTTTTATTACAACGAGAGGCCTTTTGTCCTGGAAGGTTGATCTAATTACTCATTTGCTTGCGCTTGCGACCAAACAAAGTTTATATGTGATTTTTTTTAAATCCGTATGTGTTGGCCAAATATCTGTTCTTTGGTTAATAACCATTTTGTTCCTGGAGAATGACTCTCCTTTTTGGTGTGTGTTTGCTGGTAAAAACACTATTATCTACTTAAGCTCTTAAAATGTTCAATCAATGACCACATTTTTTTTCTATGTTGTAAATGATTTTTGCATTTACTGTATCGGAGGTTAAAATGATCTTGTTTTGAATGATGATCTTTCTTTTGACACATCTGGTGCTGCTTTTTTCCCAGTGGGTTCCTTCCAATTTTTCATACTGTATATAGTATATTCCCCCAAATACTTCAAATTTGAAATTACAACAAGGCTTTTCAGACTAAATTTGAGCTAACTTTAAGTATACCTACTGTATACCCACTGTCGCTGAGCGTGCTCATGCTTGGAGAGCGCTCCAAGCATGAGTGCCGGGTGTCCTGCATTTACGCGCGTGGGAGGGCGGGGGGTTATTGCGGGTAGTTGAGCGCGCGGGAAAGTTAGATTTTTTGTTTACCTAAGTGCTGAGCGCGGGTAAGTGTGTGCGCACACGCAGCGCGAACGTTGACTTACATATATCTATATATGTAAGTAACCGCTGCAAGCGCCGCCCGCTCAGCGCGCTTAGTGCTAGCGGGGACGCAGCCTTCGGTGAACAATACACCATTTTCCATAGAACTAATTGTGCACCTGTACACTTTATCTTAATAGGGTCCAAAGCAACCGAATGCGTCGGCCCTTAGAAGTTAAAGCTCCAGCAAAAAACTTTGCGGGTCATTTATTTGTTAAATAATTAAACTCGATATCTACAGTACTTACGAAGTTTTGAAGCTCAATTATATATTGGAGATATTTAAAAATGGAAACCATTATGAGTTTTGTCAAAATTGCTTTGTTGCCCAAACACTGCAGTATTCATTTTCAGATATGTATAATGTCATACCCACTCACCATCAAAAACTGTATGTAGTGTACATATACTGTGAAAAGGTGTTGGTGTTGTTATCAGCCATGCTTTTAGGCCATAAACATTTCATTTTATCAGAACATACAGTGCATTTAATGATACTGTCCCACTAAATATATCAATATGTTGTGATTACAAAAAAGTTTAAGGCATCGTTTTAGTGAATAACCTGAGTATTGCTTAATAACTATGTCCATTAATCCCGTCTTTACCGTTTGAATGGTTGATTAGTCATCAAAGATGCTACATATGTCAGCATAGTTACATTACCATACATGGATAGGCGTTGCAGACCTGTTTCTCTAGCAAACTGGTTATTTGATACTGTCGTATTTGGGATTGAGTTGAAATGCTGCAGAAAGTGCCAGCATGATTTTTTTCCCCAGAAAATGTTAAAAATAAATTAAGTAAAGTGATAGATTTTAAAAACTAGATTGCTGAAAATCTGTATTTCAGCCACTTTTATTTGGCTCACCTTTAAAGAAAACCCACCTGTGTAAGCATAACAAAAATTTACGAGGTGGTATAATTTGTTCCAACAAAGAAGCTACGTTTGTCCATTTCTACACATTTCATAGAGAGAGAGAATGAGAAAGTAAGAGAAGAGGGAAACCTTTACCCCCACCAATGAAACGGATTTCTGCATGGTTCATTCACAAAAACAAAGGTTCTATCTATCCCGCCACAAGAGGAATGTTTTATTTTAGCAAGACTGGACAACATTCCCATATGGGGACAGATGCAAGATTACATAGTTACATAGTAGATGAGGTTGAAAAAAGACATATGTCCATCAAGTTCAACCTATGCTAAATTTAGACCAGAGATACTTATACTATATTTGTATTTACAGTATTTTGATCCAGAGGAAGGCAAAGAAAAAACTCCTGTGAAACATCATCCAATGCGGTCCCATAAGGGGGAAATGAAATTCCTCCCTGACTCCAAATAATGGCAATCAAATTCCTCCCTGGATCAACATCCTTCCCATGTTTACTTATTTGATATATCCCTGTATACCTTTAATTTCTAAAAAGATGTCCAACCTTTTTTTTTGACGATATCTATTGTGTCTGCCATCACAGTCTCCATAGGTAATGAATTCCACATTTTAACTGCCCTTACTGTAAAGAACCCTTGCCTTTGTTGCTGGGGAAATCTCCTTTCCTCCAACCTTAAGAGAGGACGCTGTGTTGTTTGTGCTGCCCTTGGGATGAATTGTTCTTTTGAAAGCTCCTTGTATTGTCCCCGAATATATTTCTATATAGTTATCATATCCCCTCTTAGACACCTCTTTTCTAATGTAAATAAATCTAAATGTAGCCTCCCCTCATAAATCAGATTATCCACCCCTTTATTAATTTGGTGGCTCATCTCTGCACTTTTTCTACTTCAATAATGTCTTTTTAATAGAGTGGTACCCAAAACTGTACTCCATATTCAAGGTGTTGTTTTACTGGTGCTTTATAAACGGGAATAATTATGTTTACTTCCCTTCCATCCATTGCCCATTTAATGCAAGATAAAATGTAATTTGCCTTTATAGCTACTGCATGAGATTGGGCACTATTGCTAAACCTAATTTGTTCCCATTTAATTTGAAAATCGCCTGTTTATTCTTGTTTCCCAAATGCATAACGTTACACTTATTCGTATTAACCCTTATCTGCCATTTGCAAGTTTCCAGTATATTCAAGTCCTTCTGGAGAGAAATGATATCCTGCTCTGATTTTACTACCTTACATAATTTAGTGTCATCCGCAAAGATGGAGACTTTGCTCTCTATGCTAACCTCAAGGTAATAAACAAGTTGAAAAGCAGGGGTCCCAGTACCGATCCCTGAGGTACTGTACTCCACTCACAACTTTAGCCCAACCTTAAAATGTTCCATTTATGACAACTCTCTGTTCTCTGTCCTTCAACCAGTTTTCAATCCAGGTGCAAATAATTTTACTGAGTCCAATTTGCTTTATTTTGTACACTAACATCCTGTGTGGAACCGTATCAAAAGCCTTTGCAAAATCTAAGTAGACCACATCAACTGCATTACCCTGGTCTAAATTCCTACTTACCTCCTCAAAGAAACTAATAAGGTTAGTTCGGCATGATCTATCCTTCATAAATCCATGCTGACTATTACTAATCATTTTGTTTTCCATTAGGTATTCCTGAATAATATCCCGTATTAAATCTTCAAGTAGCTGAATTAATAAAAACACAAATAAAAATATTCGAGTAGTTGAACATCTAACATCAGGTTGCTGATTCGTGAGGTAAAAACTGAACTTTAAAAAATACAATCAGCGTCTATTTACTAAATGTAATAATTGTATATACAACTATTTTGATATGGTTTCTTGGGAAATACCAATGCACAAGCGGACACAGTTATAGGCCACTTAGCCATTATTCTATATGTACCTATTTTTTTTTGTCCTGTCAGGAGCTCTAGGACATTTGCTCGCGGCTGTTTCGCTGCGACCAAATGACTGCCGGCGGATTGTCACCATCCGCTTCACCGCTAAGGAAAGAGCCTAAACCCCCTACCCTAAACCCTTACCTTGAGACCCCCTATCCTAATCCCTTATCCTAACCTCTAAAACCCCTTAAATGAAGCCCCTACGCTAACAGCTAAAACAAATTAAATTAACCCCCTACTCCCAGGGTTCTCAACTCAGTCCTCAAGACCTCCCAACAGAGCAGGGATATCCCTGTTTCAGCACAGGTGACACAAACAGTGTTTCCTTGCTTTAGCACAGGTGGTGCAATCGAAGACTGAGCCACTGATTGAGCAACCTGTGCTGAAGTAGGGATATCAATAAAACCTGTTCTTGAGGACTGGAGTTGAGAACCTCTGCCCTACCATACCCTAACCCCTAAAACCCCTTCAATTAACCTCCTACCCATACCAGTAAAACTTACCTTAGTAGCGTCTGGCGGCTGGGTTTCCAGCGGCGGATTGGCGGCAGCGGAGGGTCCGTCTGCAGCCGAACAATAGCCGTCATTTGGTCGCGGCGAAACGCCCACGACCAAATGTCCCATTATGCCTGCCAGCGACATCAATACCATTACAATAACAAAGTAGTTTGTAATGAAAAGTCTAATTTGCAAGATTAGACCCAAGAGCATAACAACAAAGGTTATATATACCGTAATGCATGCTGCTCTTGTAGGGAGCTCACACCTAATTGGCAAAGCAGCAATTTCAAAGTTGGAGTTATCAGGGTTCAGTTATAAATCAGTTCTCAAAAAATCCACAAACGTCCTTTGTATTAGTCCTTGACGAAAAATATTCACAATATTATTTAAAAATAGAAATCTACAGGAGTATTCCCCAGTGAAGTATGCGATCAGAAAATATTAAAAATACAAAGTACAAAAGGCAATCGGTATTAAAGCAATTCATTGGGCTGAGTAAGAGGAATTTACTCTTTCCCAGAGAGATCTTTAAATTTGCCGTGGTATAATGGTGAATGGAAGAACTGGGCTGCTAGATTCTAAGTCTAAAGCGGTTATGAAGCACTCTACTGCAGCTTCGTGTTTTCCTTGTGCTTGTAAAACTTCTCCTAGTCCGTTCCAAGCTTCATGAGATGTGCTCTGGATCTTTACCGCATCTCGCAGAAACTTCTCTGCTAAACTTCTCCGCCCAAGTCTCTTCAGGATAAGGCCCTGCAATAAAAATGGTGAATGTATTATTTTAACTGACAGGAACAATTGTCGAGTAGGATGAGTCAATCTCAGTTTTTAATAGTACTGTTTGGGTACTGCTCATGATTTGGGGATCCCCAACCAATCAAACATACAATAAGTGCTTTGTCTTGTTCGGCAAAGAAGGGTGGGTAGCCGTGTTGGTCCTTTCTTCCCTGTAGTAGCAAAGGAGGGAGAGGGAGTAGGTGGTATGATACCGTTTATTGGACCAACAAGTAGTTGATATGTTACAAACTTTTGAGCCACTCAGGATCCTGAAAGGTTCGGAAGCTTGTAACATATCAACTACTTGTTGTTCCAATAAAAGGTATCATACCACCTATTCCCTCTCCCTCCTTTGCTACTACATTGTCTTATTCGTTAATTAGTTGGTCATCTTTAAAATCTGGTGTGAATGATGTTATCTTAAACAAAAAGCAATATATTACATAATCCATTACATTTACAGTACTTTGGATGCACAGTATATAATGAAGTAGCTGTATACAGTCTACAAACCCTTATTGCAATAAAAGAAATAGGAGCCATGTTTATAAATAGCCATCATCTACTCAACCTAATTAGGTGTAATAATATTACTATTTATTACTATTTGTCTATTACTATTACTATTTGTCCGTGTATAGTGCTGACCAATGTACAGTACACACATTTTTACAGACACAATGAGTCCATTCTCCAAGGAGCATATGATCTAATGTTGCCATCTAAAGCAGGGGTGTTCAACATCCAGTCTTTAAGACCCGCCCAACAGGTCAAGTTTTAAGGATATCCCTGCTTCAGTACAGGTAGCTTAATCAGTGGCTCAGTCTTCGACTGAGTCACTAATAGAGCCACCTGTGCTGAAACAGGTATATCTTGAAAATCTGACCTGTTGGTGGCCCTTGAGGACTGGAGTTGAGCACCACTGGTCTGAATATTAAGGAGATAAAGTGACTTGTCAAAGAAAGCCGACACTTGGATTTGAACCATTTACATCCGCTTTCAAGGCAGTGACATTACCACAAAGCTTCTCCTTCAGCCCAGGAATAGGCAGCAAGGGAACTTTCTACTGCTTTGGATAATGGTTTTAATGGTTTACATTTGGGAAGGTCTGGATTACATGAGTTTGAAGTTTAGTGAACATGGTCATAAGCATGAAAACCTGATGATCTAAAGAGTGATCGGCGCTGCTGGCAGAGACTGGAACAAAGGAATCAATAAGCCGTTACCGCCAAATGATTGTGAAACCCTAGAGGCTGTACTGTATTTATCAAGGAAAAGTGGAGCAATAAAATTGCACCAGATGTATCAAAGAAAAATCCAATTAGTTTCAATGACATTGTTTTCTTTGATATATATGGTGTCCCAGAATTACACTGTTTGCCCTGATACATATTCAGGTACTTTTCAATGTGGCCACCAGATTATTTTTCCATCTCACTTTATTCATATATAACAAAGCAAATGTTAATTTCATCAGGGCAGATTATATCCTTTTTATAAACTCAGTTAACTTTTACATATACCTACAGTAAATAGAGATCATTTCCTCTAGGTTGTTCTCACTGCAACTCAGTTTAGGTGGCCTTAACTTCCTATTAAGTGATCTGTTAAGTGAATGAAGTGATCCACTCACTATTAAGTGATCTGTGTCAACTGTAGGGCTGGAGCCATGGTACAGCAGACCCGTGTGGACGCGTCACTACGCTGAGCGAACAGAGTGCCTTAAGGCAGTGTTCGCATCCAAGTGGCGTGCGGGCGCGCATTGCGCGAGAAATCAGTTCAAACTAATTTCTTGGCGCGACAGCCCGGTCATGTGAGCTGTTCGCCCAATGAGGGTGAAGCAGCTACGTGACACCCCTCGGCACGCCCCCAGGCACACCCCCCACGGCCTGGTAAGCACCCGCTCACTGACCAGCCTCCGCTCGCGCGAAGGCACCATGGCCCGGGCCTTAGAAACAAGATAAACTAGCTTCAAACGTATGATGTTGGTGCAAACTGATGCTAATAAAAACATTTTGTTTCATGTTATGTAGCAAATTGTTTGTACATATCACCCAAAGCCTCCTCAAATCCATCTCTTTATGGCCAACTTTTCAATCAAAACCTTGGTGATCAGATTCTATGTTTGATGGATATTACTAGGAAGATCATTACTGGCTCCTCTAAATTAGGGAATTGGTTTGACATGCTAGTGACTTAGTGAATTCTAAAGTGTAAGGAATCGGGGAACATGTCCCCTGCGACGTGTTCCCTCCTTACCTATTGCTCCACACGCCTCTGCGCCGCTTACAGAGCGTGCGCGCACACAGAGGCTTTCTGCAAACACCACGGAGCTTGGTCCGCCCCCCCCATTCGCGTCACGCGTCACTCACACGAAGCGCACTCACGCGACGATCGTTCACCGCTCCCCAGCTGCTTGGCAAGACTCCTGATACTGCTAACTCTGCTTACCTGTCTCCTGCATCCTCTGTCCAATCAAAGCCCCCACAGGGGCCACGCCTCTGCTCCGCCTCTCGCACGAATTGCTCCTTCCTTGCTACTTAAACCCTGCATGCTCAGTCACTCATTGCTGAGCATAACCTGTTGTAGCCTTGTGTTCTTGTGTTTTGTTTTGCCCTGCCTTGTGCCTTGCTGTTTTCTTGCTTCCAGTTGATCTCACGTGTGCCGACCCGGCTTGACTATTGGACCCTCTCTGGATAACGACCCCAGCTTGCGTCTGACTACCCGCCCTTCTCCAACCCTGATCATGGCTATTGGACACTCTACTACACGCCCGGCTCCAGCCCCTGACCACGGCACAACGGACATCGACTACGCTGCTGGCTCGGCAAGTATCTGGACTATCTAAATCTCTCCAACCCAGACCCGGCTACGTTGACAATCCACTTTCCAGGCGTGCCTTCGCTGCTTTGGGTGCGCAGTGTTACACATTCCCACCTCAGTACCGGGGTTCCAACTTGTTCGTGGTGGGCGCAAGCATTACATAAAGTAGCAATGTCCTTGAGAAAGATCCCAAAGGGACCAAAAACACTTATTAAAATTATTTTCATTATCATTAGTGTGTGCTCGCTTCATTACATAATGAGGTAGCTGTTTGCCAAGCATTTACCACCCCTCAATTTCCCCCGTATCTTATATATATATACAATACAGAAAATGTTTGATCGCAGAGTACAATTGAAATCAGATAGTGTTATGACCTGCAAAGCGGCCATGCCTTGGCAGGGCTGCAGGCTTATAACACTTTGGCCAAAGAGTTTAACTAAAAAAAACCTTACTTCTGAGAAGAGAGGCAGATAAGTATTTAACTATATACAGCTAACCCAGTTATAGCGCAATCCGCTACAACGCAGATCCGTAAATTACGCGGTCTGAGCGTGGCTCCTGATTTTAAAAAATCTCCAATTTTTTGTGTGCAAAATGGCCGCCGTGCGAGGATTTACCCGGCATCTGCAGCTCTCTCCTCTCCCTGCTTCATCAGGCTGCCCATGTGTGCGACGCACATCTCCAAGGCTTTTTTTTAAATAACATTCAATGCTTTATTGCTGACACACACACCTCCCCCTTACACTAATACTTTTAGCATACCATGCAGGAATCAAACCCATAACCCTTCATACACTGGTAGCGATTCTATACCGGCTACACCATAGGGTTGGTGTGATGTCATTTACTCTATTATCAAACGTAACTTCTACTGCACAGTACCGCCTTTCAGTACTGTGCAGAAGTTAAGTTTGATAATAGAGTCAATGACACCACACCAATCCTATGGTGTAGCAGGTATAGAATCACTACCAGTGTATGAAGGGTCATGCAATCGATTCCTGCATGGTATGCTAAAATTATTAGTGTGTGGGGGAGGTGTGTGTGAATGTCTGTTAGCAATAAAGCATTGAATGTTAAAAAAAAAAAAACACCTTGGAGATGTGGGCAGCACACGTAGAAGCAGCCTGATGAAGCAGGGAAAGAGGAGGGGGCTGCAGATGCCGGGTAAGTCCTTGCACGGCAGCCATTTCACGATCCCGGTTAACGGGATCCAGGTTATAACACGGTCTCATTATGTGGACCCCGAGCACCGCGTTATAACGGGGTTTAGCTGTAGTTTGTCACATTGGGAATTTTTGTCTTTGTTGTTTACATTTGGTCACAAACCCAATAGCACGCCTTTTGACACAAATCTATATGATGTGGTGGGTGTTGTGTTCAGAGCATGCAGGGGTTGTGTGTATATATCAGTGATTTCCAACCTTTTTTGTTTGGAGGAACCCTTAAAGTATTTTGAAAAATCTCGGAGATCCCCGCTGACACACAGGTTCATTTCACACCTCATGAGCTCCCCCTATATTTACCACCCTCTACCCATATATTTCTCTCTGCACCGTCTCACTCAACCTCCCCCCTTCCCGCCTCACATGTATTTCTCCCCTGTGTCTCACTCTTACTCTTTATTTTCCTCAATTACTCCCCCCTCTCTCCTCTCACGAGCCCCTACCTTCCATCAATTACCCCACTCTCTCTCAATCCCCCCCCACAAAATGCATACAAAAAACCCCACCCCCTAAATACATATAACCCCACCCTAAAATACATAGTAAAAATACCCTGCCCCCGCCAATACATATTAACAAAAGCCCCCACCAATACATATTAAAAAAAAGCCCACCGCCCTAATACATTTTGAAAAGACCCCAGCCACCCTAATACATCAAAGTTTTTATCTGCAGAGAAACACACACAGTTCATTACTTAGGAACAGAAACTATAGCACTGCAACCCTTTCCGTGACAGGAGCTAAATACACAAGCCCAAGAAAATGGGAAAGGATTTAAGCAAGCAAGGCATATTACTTCTATGAATATAATGTGTCAAACAAATACATTGCATATTACCAAAGGGTTTAGTCTCCAGTACACATCTGAGAAAAATAGTCAGGTGTGCACACAGACACACACTTCTGAAACACACAGACACGTGCGGTTTCCACTCCTCTACCACAAGTAGGAAGACAAAGAGATCAGGCAGAAAAAGGACAAGCGCCAAATATTCAGGGGGGAAAACATCAAGTTCCACATGAGACTGCCCAGACACGGTCAAAACAATTAGTGGGGATACAGCAGGACTCTATATAACCCCCCGTTTAACCCCATCCCGGCCAAAGGGGGCTGCCACATTGCTTTGGCAGCGAAGGGGTTAATATTTTTTAATGGTGCCCGTGGACCTGGAGTGTCACAACCACACTGGTTAAAAAATGCTTAACCATACCAGTGCCTGAGTTTAATAAGGACCTTACCAAAAACCGATCTGCACTACAATGTGAAATAAAAGCACCACTTGAAGAATAACACATGAGAGCTTACGGGTACAAATCCTTTTGCAAATTATCTTTCTCAACATCCCTTCACATTCTTTATAAGCTGGTTCCACATCTGACGTTGTTTAACAAGCATAGATCTCAGCAACAAATGCTCTCAGCTCTCTGAACACATGGAGAGTCATCAGAAGTGCCGCACTGCTAGAGCACACTCATATGTTCTGGGAGGAGGGGGGGGGAAGGGGGAGAGGGAGAGCCATCGCGGGCCACACAATGAGTGCGGGCGGCTAGGCGGAACCGCTGGGACTTCTCCATGGAACTCCAGGGTTCCGCGGAACCCTGGTTGGGAATACCTGGTATATATATTGTAATGTCTGCATCATGTCGCAGTATCTTTAGTTCCATATTAAGGTAGGAAACGTTGTACTTCTCTACACACAGTTTATTTACAGGGGTTAAATAATACAATAACAGGCTCACCGTCCCTTTAAGGCAAAAACAAATCATAAAAGAAACACATACTCCTTCATAGGAGTCTAACTGCACAACAGCTCCAGCCCTTTCTAACTGGGTGGATAGCTAAGCTGGTTACCACCCCAAAACGTGTACTATTATATATAAACAATATACACAGTCCCTAGGCACAGCAATATAATGTTGAGCTCTTATCTGTTTCTGTTGGGGGCTCAGCCTCACTACCAGATCATTCCTTAAATGATTTAAAAATCTAAATCCTCAATGGAATGTTCATATGCACCCAAGAATGGCAAATATTTGAGCTCAGAATGATAAGACTCTGACACCAAAACAAGTGGACTTAATGCAGACATGGGGTTTTCTCACACACTTTCATAATTTGTTGTAATGGTCTTCTCTGCCATTGTGCCATCCTATACCTTCCCCCCCCCAACCCCCAGCATCCTCTTCCCCCTCTGTGCAGCTGTGGATGTACAGCCCCCCATCCCCAATTCTCACCTTCCTTATCTCTGTTTTAACACCCTTCCATTGCCGTCTCCACCCCACCTCATATACATCTCTCTGTTCTACATTCTTCCTTTTTTTTTTTTTTTTTGCAATCCCTGTCTAAGTCATAGAAACCTTTGTATATCAGTATTGCTGACCTGAGGAAGAGAGGAAAACTCTCGAAAGCTTGTCCTATGACATAAATTGTTAGTCCAAATAAAAAAGGTATCGCCTAATACTGAAGAACTTATTTATTCTGCACTATATATATACATACAAATCTTAACTGTGCCATTTTTTTTTTTTTTTTTTGTGTGTTTTTGTTGTTGTATATACTGTGTCTAATAGTCCCAGACTAATTAAACTTTAGATGACTTCAGGACAATACGAAAATGTTTGGTCATAGAGTATGATTGAAATCAGTTCATATACTTACAGAATTACAGTGCAGAATTAGGCTGGATTGTTTTTAATGAAGACACATGGAATAATTGGGAAAACACCTTCCAATGACTTAAAACTTCTGCTCTTCTTGTCTGTGTAGCCAGTGAGCCATACACCAGATGTTTATCTCTTCCACTGTATTGACTATTCAGTTATGAAATCATCCTGACTGCATCTACGCACCTATCCGTTACCAAAGTTACTTAGCTATATCCACTGCAGCTACAGTAAATAAACTTGCTGCCGATTTAATTAGTTGTCAGTTCAACACGACCAAATTGTCCTGCTATTGTGCCCCTCGTGTTTCCTGGCCTGTTTGCCTGCTACCTAGGCAGCAAAGTACGTCATATTGCTAAATATCTCCATCAATCTGAAACCTCTCTTATGCCAGTGCTACAAGTAATTGGATATAAAGCAATTAGAGGTTAGGTGCTAGACAACTAACATTTATATATATATATATGCTTGAGAGCGGGGACGTCACCAGCTCTCCAAGGATGTGTGCCGGGTGTCATCGCTATTTCGGAAGCACGCGCAGAGGGGGTGGGGGCGAGATTGCGGGAAATTTGAGCGCGCTCAAAAGTTAAATGTATTTGTTTACCCAAGCACCAAGCGTGGGTGAGTGTGCGTGCCAGCGCACAAGCCTGTGCTACGTGTGAGCGGAGACTTACATATATAGATATATGTAAGTAATATCGGCAGGCGCGCCCGCTCAGCGCGGTCAGCGGAAGCGTGGCCGCAGCCTAAAGCACAGGGAGATAGAGTGACTTGTCCAGGCTTACAAAGAAAGCCAACACTGAGATATGAACCATTTACATCCGCTTCCAAGGCAGTGACATTACCACAAAGCTTCTCCTTCAGCCCAGGAATAGGCAGCAATGGCAATTTCTGCTGCTTTGGATGATGGTTTTAATGGTTTACACTGGGGAAGGCCTGGATTATATGAGTTTGAAGTCTAGTGAACAAGGTCATAAGCATGAAAACTTGATCTAAAGAAGAGAGTGATCCGAGCTGCTGGCAGAGAGTGGAACAAAGCAATCAATAAGCAGGTACCTCCAAATAATTGTGAGACACTATTGGTCGTACTGTACTGTGTGTGTGTGTGTGTGTGTGTTATATACTGTACAGTATATGTTCCAGCACTTAAGGATCAATAATCACGAGTAGGCAGATGTTTTGTCAATCATCAATTTCATGGATTTAATCTGAAGCATGACAGAAAATATATTTTTCCTACTTTTTTTTTATTATTGCCCTGGATAAATTTACCAATTTCTTTGTTGTACAGTACGCAGTGGCACTACATCGCAGTCTTAGTGACCACAATTTCATTCATTGGCTTCTTTAAAATTGTTCTTTCAGTCATAAAGAAAAAACTGGCTGAATCACCCTAAACTAAACAGCGCTTGACCTGAAACTCTAAACAATAAAATATACTGTGCACAAAGATAAATGTGTGAATGACAATCTGTGACTACAAACGTGATATTAAATTATATAAAATATATAAGGGAGCTTCCTTAAGGTGTCCCACAATACAAGTTATCTCATCAACTCGCATACATGACAGTGATTGGGGAATAAAGGATACCTGCCGCTCAAATGACAATTAGTCCATGGAATGGAAAGTCCCTTAAGATGCCCCCCTTGACAGTCCAAAATCTTGAAAAAGTTGGAATGGAGGTAGTCTTGACTGGCCAAATTAGGATGTTCCCCCTACAAGAGGTTAAAAACGACACACCATTGCGCAGTACATCAAAACTTTACACATACTCAAATGAACCATGCATAATGCCTACTTACAAGAAATCTCTTGTTAAGTTGTGGTTGAGAGAATATGTGCTTTGTCCTCTTCTTCTATGCTGGTGACATGAATCCTACGTGTGATTCCTCAATCTCCTGCAACCCTGGTACTTAGGGGACTCCCAAATGGCCCCAATGTGGAGAGAGATGGAAGCAGAGATACTGTAGACTGCACAACAATTTCTTAAAACATGGCTGACAGAAGCCAAAAAAAACCACTCACATGCTGAATGTGGTTAAAATTAATTCTCGGATGCCGTCTGCAACTTGCGCAGGAGTCTCTACAACCCTACAGCCCAACCATGGTGATCTTGCTTTTCCTTAGTATCTGGCTCGCACACTCACGTTCCTCCTGCCGACTGCAGTGTGTTCTGGCGCTTGGCTGGGTGAAGTCACACTCTATGCGCTGCCTGTGCTGTTGGAGACTCCCGTGCCGACGGATCCTCTAAGCTCCTCCCACCCTAACGCGTTTTGTTTCCTTTGAGAAAATGACGTCCCCACGTCACGAAACGCGTTAGGGTGGGAGGAGCTTAGAGGATCCGTCGGCAGGGGAGTCTCCAACAGCACAGGCGGCGTATAGAGTGTGACGTCACCCATCCAAGCACCGGAACACACTGCGGTCGGCAGCAGGAACGTGAGTGTGCGAGCCAGCTACTGAGGGAAAGCAAGATCGCCGTGGTTGGGCTGTAGGGTTGTAGAGACTCCTGCGCAAGTTGCGGACAGCACCCGAGAATTGTTTTTAACCATATGAGTGTTTTTTTTTGCTTCTGTCAGCCATGTTTTAATAAATTGTTGTGCAGTCTACAGTATCTCTGCTTCCATCTCTCTCCACATTGGGGCCATTTGCGGTTTGGGAGTCCCCTAAGTACCAGGGTCGCAGGAGATTGAGGAATCACACGTAGGGTTCGTTTCACCAGCAGAGAAGAAGAGGACAAAGCACAGATTCTCTCAACCACAACTAAACAAGAGATTTCTTGTAAGTAGGCATTATGCATGATTCATTTGAGTATGTGTAAAGTTTTGATGTACTGCGCAATGGTGTGTCCTTTTTAACCTCTTAGGAACATCCTAATTTGGCCAGTCAAGACTACCTCCATTCCAACTTTTTCAAAAATTTGGACTATCAAGGGGGGCATCTTAAGGGACTTTCCATTCCATGGACTAATTGTCATTTGAGCGGCAGGCATCCTTTATTCCCCAATCACTGTTCTTTCAGTCATATTTGATATTAAATACATGAAATTGATGATTAACAAAACATCTGCCTACTTGTGATTCTTGAGTGCTGGGACTTGTGTTTGTATATATTGTATTGTATGTTTTATTTATATAGCGCCATTAATGTACATAGCGCTTCACAGTAGTAATACACGGGGTAATCATATAAATAACAAATAATATAAATAACAGGTCATGAGAATAAGTGCTTCAGACATAGAAGTAACATTAAGGAAGAGGAGTCCCTGCTCAGAGGAGCTTACAATCTAATTGGTAGGTATGAAGAAGGTACAGAGACAGTAGGAGTATATATCACTCACCAAAACATCTCCTGACCCTTTAAATTGGACCAATGTAAGAGTTAAACACATGCTGATGTATAAAAGTCAAAAGATGAAAACATATGATGTTTATTTCCACAAACAAAGACTCTGCTGTTAAATTACTTACTGTAACTCAAATTATTGGTTTATTATATCTGTCTGCAGCTAAAATTCATAACTTTGGTATCTGTGCATTAAATTGTAGAAATCAATGTCCCACTAGAGCTTTACAGATTACATTTCATATATCACATAAAATACAATTTACCAAGTATGCAGCCTCTGGTTTGGCTTTATCTCAACACACAATCTATTCAGGCAGGGACGCCGACAGGGGGGGGGGGGTGGAGAGCCGAGACAAGTGTCCCGGACTCAGGGGCTGTGAGGGGCACAGCCATCGCTGGCAGTTGGCATCTGGTTGACTGCCTCTTCCCATGCCGTCTTCTCTCTCTCGCCGGTGCGCGCCGGAAGCTGGGTGTACCCAGACATCAGACCCAGCTACCGGCGGGAGAGAGAAACAGGCCTGGCGTGGGAAGAGGTAGGCAGCAACTGGGGAGAGCCGGGAGCTGGGGACCGGCGGCGGCAACCAAAAGCAAGTGGTAATTCTATTTGTGGCCGGAATCTGCAGTGCGCCTTACATAACTTTTCCCCTCTGTTACTGGCCCACATTTGTTTTTAATCTGACTGACCGGGGGGCCAATTGCATCAGTGCCCCCCAGGCTAGCCGCCCCCTGGAGAGCTCGCTCTTACATTCTTACAATAGCACTAAGCTGTTGTGTTACTAGTATACAAAATCAGAAGACAGATGCCATGCGTTTCACAGGAGAACACAGCATGGTAACCCACATGGTGGCCCTTCCGCTTATAGTGTTTAATTATGTCTATCTTCTTAATTATCGTATGTATACATATAATGATTTTCATGCCTTTCTTGGATACCACCACAGGCAAGTATAAATCTGTAAATTGTATTGTATGTCTTTATTTATATAGCGCTTCACAGTAGTAATACACGTGACAATAATATAAATAACAAATACAAATAACGGGTCATGGGAATAAGTGCTTCAGACATAATCGTAACATTTAGGAAAAGAAGTCCCTGCTCCGAGGAGCTTACAATCTAATTGGTATGTAGGAGGAACGTACAGAGACAGTAGGGGGGCATTTTGGTAAGTGCTTCTGCAGGGGCCAAGCTTTATGTATCATGTGTCTAGTAATATCTACGGTGCTACTCATGCTTCTTTAAGCAAGTGTGTCTTAAGGTGGGTCTTAAAGGTGGATAGAGAGGGTGCTAGTCGAGTATTGAGGGGAAGGGCATTCCGGAGGTGTTGGGCAGTCAGTGAGAAAGGTTTAAGGCGGGAGAGAGCTTTAGATACAAAGGGGGTAGAGAGAAGACATCCTTGAGCAGAACGCAAGTCGGGATGGTGCATAGTGAGAAATTACGGATGAGCTGTAAGGAGGGGCAAAAGAGTGTAAAGCTTTAAACGTGAGGAGAAGAATTGAATGCGGGATTTGATAGGAAGCCAGGAGAGCGATTTCAGCCGGGGAGGCGCTGAGACAGATTTAGGAAAGAGTAGAGTGATTCTGGCAGCTACGTTTAGGATAGATTGTAGGGGAGACAGGAAGGCCGGACAGCAGGAGGTTACAGTAATCGAGACGGGAGAGAATGAGGGCCTTAGTCAGAGTTGGGATATTTTGACTAATTCAGTATGTCTTACACAGTGCTTAAAACACTACCATAATAGAATACATTGATACTGTAAGCAAAGATACGTATTAAACAATTTTGAAGCAAGGTAAGATCTGTAGAAAGTATCTCTTACATTAACATTTACCTATCGTATTACAGAAAATATAAGAGCAAGTTGTTGTCTTCTTACGATACCGTACTTTCAACCGCCTCTTGCTTACAGTTCATGAGTAGCACATTTGTTGCATCTTACCCTCCCAATGCCAAAGTCACTCATGACACTAATATCTATTTATCTCTGTCACACTGACTTTTTACACCCTGCCATCTGTCAACAGTTGTCTATTTACTTGACAGGACCACATGTAATTACATCTCTTTTAACTGTATCTCTTCTACATCACTGCATTTAATGTGTGTTCACTGAACTATATATCCCTTTGGTGCTTAGAGGAAATATGCAATGAAAAATTGGACAACATAATTACAACACATCTGTTAATTTGAATGCATATTAATCACACTCGTAATTGAGATACAGTAATTCTATTATATCTCATAATTTATTGTTTTAAGTGCACTGCATTTTGTTTTTCTTAAATATATATTTGACATTTGTTGTAATCTCACTCAGAATGTTTTCCAGGGAATTGGTTGTTCTGGGGTAAATATTATATCTAAGAGCTTTACTTAAATGTCCCCTTTTGGTGTTTCATGCTTACTTTAGTTTCCTACGCTAAAGTTCAACGGAACAGTAACTGTACAAAGAAAAGACGATAACCTAAAGCAATATAGTACATAAGGCTTATAGATTTAATTCCAGTTAGTCATGGATTATCACTACAATATGGTATAGTAACTAAGCATAAGGTAGTCCGCATAAAATAACTCCTGCAATACAGTAGCTGCACACTTCCCTATTACTAGTTCTGGTTAATTATTAAAAGCTTTGACAATAAACTGTAATATGTATGAAAAACACACCTATCTGTTTTTTTATTATGACAAAACCTGGGTCCAATTAAAAAATATATATATTTGACACATATATATATATTGTGACAAACGGCTTACTCCGGGGCTCCGCCGTCTGTCCGGGACTGTTAGAGCACGGTCTTTGACGGTAGGTTAAATGACGAGGCGTAACGTGCTGTTCCTTTAAACAGGCTTTTGCCTGGTTTATTCAGTCCCAGGCACTGAGACTGCCACACGGAATTCAAAATAATACATAAGTGTAACGGGTTTTCTGAACCGGTCTGACCCACCCAATCTCATATTGGCCCCTGTGGTCTAACCAGTCCCCATTACGGTGTAGTGTCTGGTGGTGCACCTGTTGGCAACAGGACTCCTGAGTCTCCCGCATGATGGTGTGTGGGGATTTGCCAACCCAGACAGGCAGCTGAGGTAGTGTGCTGAGTCCTACCTATATCCAGTGCAGCGCCTCCACCTCATCAGGATCCCGGCGTCCGCTTGGGGATGAGTCTGATGAGGAACTCCTCTGTGGTGCCCCTCTCCGTGCAATAACTCCACACTTGCACACGAGAGTGTTGTTAATCAGAGACATCTTTATTTGTACGGTGGGCCAACTTCCCTCCACAATGGGGTGTATTCAGCCCTCCATTGTTCACCGTACTTCCCTTTGAAAGGTATGTCCTCCTAATGTAGGGATTCCCTATCCCCGCAGGGATACTTCACCTGTGCCAGGTCCCTGGTCACAGTCTCATTAGTCCTTTTTAATACACTAACTCTGACCTTCTTCTGATAACTGACAACTTCTAGACTAGACGGAACTAACTTTTTGATCAGTGCTGTGCCTTATGTATCCTCTGGGGGCTGGCACAACTCTGACATCACTAACCAGGGAGTCAAAGCCTGTGACCACTCCCATCCATACATAGGGCACCTCACCAGGGTGTGAGGGCAAACCTCCATGATTACTGCTGGCATGCCCATAACTTACCAGACCTTACTGTCAGCAGGAGAGATGACTGCAGCCATTTTACAGCATGGTTACATAAGCAAACAAAAACCCTGCTCGTCTGAGCGATAACTTAACTAAGGTTTTCCCTGACTGGGGTTGGACTGACTTATCCAGTTCCAACAAGAAAAAAAAGGAACTTTGCAGTATTAGACAAAAGGAACAGAATGATTTAACCTGTTGGGTAAGAGGCGTTTCCCCTCTCTGCTTCCAGCAGCCTTCCTGCCTCCAGGCTCTTGGGGAGAGGGGAGAGGAACCAGGAAATCAGCCTTAAATACCTGATCTCCAACCAGCAGGACAGGTGACAGAAATCAGGCAGCAGACAAACTCTGGTCTGGATCCCTCAACCCCCAGTTCCAGCACTTGCCAAACTGTGGGATGGAGTGCATGCATTCTGAGGCTGCACTTTCCAGCCTAAACAGGATAGAAACTGTTCAGTATCCTGGGAGCCCTATATATGGAATTTATCACCATACACTGGTTTCTGTCACAATATATATATATATATATATATATATATATATATATATATATATATATATATATATATATATATATATATATATACAGTGTTCGACAAACCTATACATTTGCTCGCCCCGGGCGAGTGGATTTAACCCCCGGGCGAGTAAATATTGGCCCAAGCAGCACACGTTTGGTACTAGGTGGTGAGTAGATTTTTTTGTGTGACGAGTAGATTTTTTGGTGATTTGTCAACCACTGTGTATATATATATATATATATATATATATATATATATATATATATATATATAGTGTTCGACAAACCTATACATTTGCACGCCCCGGGCGAGTGGATTTAACATCGTGGCGAGCTCCTATTGGCCAAAGCAGCACACGTGTGGTACTAGGTGGCGAGTAGATTTTTTTGTTCGGCGAGTAGATTTTTTGGTGATTTGTCGACCACTGTATATATATATCTATATATATATAGATATATATGTGTGGTGGGTGCTGGTGTTAGAGCATGCAGGGATTGTGTGTTCATTAATTGTCAACTTGCAACAGTTGTTTGGAGGTTGTGGCCCCGCCTCCCTGGGCTAAAACTTACTCCGCACCACTTTTTAAATAGCAGGCTTTTTCATTTACCTGTGCAGGGCTAATCTATTGGAGACTCTTCTCCCTCCTGCAGAGGTAAAGGAGAATACTCACAGGTAGTGTTAGGACCTGCATACTAGTCATGCCGTAACCTGGCTGCAGGCTTATAACGCTTTGGCCAAAGGGTTTAACTAAATGACCCTACTTAGTAAAATACTTAAATGATTGTATTTTCATATGTATTTTCTGATACATTGGATGTAGGATTGGGTAGGAGGAATTTTAAAAAAAATGGGGGGGCGGGGGAGGTGGAGAATTGCTGCATTGGTAAATTTGGTGTAAAATCAGAGATTTTTTCCAAAGAGGATGTCACATATGTCATATATGTAATATGTTGCTCTACTGCTCTTGCTCAAGGATGATTACACTAGGTGTACTACTCGTACAATGAAAACAACATAACAGATCTATTAAAAAAATAGTTTCCCATTTCAAAACACTTTATTGACCATCACACTGCTAATATCAAAGACTTGTTCTTTTGCAGCTTGCAATTGGTTACAAAAACACAGAGATTACTGTATGTGCAAAGAAACAGAATGGATTATTAGATGCAACATCATTCAACACATTGTATCCAGTGTGCACTACGAGACGAATTACCATGATAAGAGATATGGACATTTATTCTGCTGTACAGATATTTCATGATATTGGTTTTATGTTCATTTGGATTTTTAATTGCTGTCAAAGTTTGAAATCACTTTGAACTATTTTGTAATATTTTACCAATAAAATATTAGGGGTGTATACATATTGCATCACGGGATTACTTGGGGAGACGCTCCTTTCCCAAAGAGAATGAGCGAATTGCATTTTTTATATTTCTCTTTCCTTCCCTCCCTACCCCTCCCCCCCTCTTATTTTCCATTCCTCTCCCTCCCCCCCCCTTCCCTTCCCTATCCATTCCTTTACATTATATGTTTCATGTTTAACTGTTGTATTTTCATGTGATAGCACAATGTTTTATTTGTATCAATTTTTTTATATATATTAACAAATATATTTTATATGTGACACTTGTAAAAAGGGCCACCTGTAGGTATCTCTTTATATATCTCCACCAGTGAGCGGCACCTTTGTTTTTTATTATCTATTTATTATTCAAAGTGCCACCAATATAATACAGCATCATCAATCTGTTTTTTCATCTACCACCAAGGGGCAGGTTTGGTGAATCTAAACCATCCCCCTTTCTGTTTAACCAATAGCGGATTGGATGCCCATTCATTGGCATTAACCAATTATCTATGTGGATTGGTATATAAACGACCCCAAACAGGTGCCCCTGATATCGCCTGAGGAAGAATACTTTTGTATTCGAAACGCGTCGCGAAGGGTGTCGCTGGTCTGTTTATCACATACAGCCAGTCTTCACACAAGTGTTTTTATTGCTATTTACGATCTTAACGGAAAACGGACGGGCACGTCCGGGACTACTACAGGGGGCCTCATTCGCTGCGCATGCGCGTTACGCAGACCATCATGCCGACAAGCGTGTGAAGCTGAAAACGCAGCACAGCCCTAGAATATAGCCCCAGCGCGCGGGGCTTGTTCCTGAAGACTGAGATTACCCCCTCTTCATCCCATCTGTTGCCCTACCATAAGAAGTTACGATCGTGACCTGGACCATTAAAGTTTTTATATATGTAAGTGTATACTACTATTTTTATTTGTTGTCAATACACATTATATCTCAATCTTGGTGCGCTTTTGTGTTTTTTCTTTTTTCTATGTTTTAAATATGTTATAATACTGCAGATGCGATTTTGTTACGTTAATGACATTTTCCGCTTGCGTTGCTGTTGTGGAGGTTGCTATGCGGAGACGGAATTTGCATACATTGCCTCGCTGTGAAGCAGTATTGCTGCATGCTCAGTTACAGTGTGCGGCGGCTCCTTTCATTCCTGGCGAGTAGGCAGAGATGTGGCTTCCTCTATTGATATGTCAATGAGTTCCATAGATACGGCATTATCCGCATACATTGTATTTTGTTTGAATAAAGGGACACATTTTCAATAGTATTTGCCCTAATCATTTCTTTATCAATACGAATATCCAGTGGAGACCCCAGTGGTAAATCATATTGTGGGGCGGAGCAAGATTTCAAATATCTTCTTGCAGGTGCTCCTATGGAAATGAAGCTGGTTATCGCCCTAATCAACACACATAAGTCTAACCCACGCCGACTCTTTTCTGTCTTTGACGCTCTACTCAGACCACCCTCGGCTGCCTCCTCTTCTTCCTCCATCTCCCCTCAGGACTTTGCTGACTTTTTTAAGGAAAAGGTGGAATCCATATGTCAGAACATCCCATCTGTTGCCTCCTCCCATCCCACACCGCTTCCCAACTCTCCTCCTGCATTTCTTGACTCTTTTTCCGCTATCTCGGAGGAGGATGTATCACTGCTGATCTCCTCTTCTCCCTCTACCACTTGCCCTCTTGATCCCATTCCCTCCCATCTCCTAAAACCTCTTGCTCCTACTATAATCCCTATGCTCACACACATTTTTACTCTTCCCTCTACTCTGGTACCTTTCCATCCTCCTTCAAGCATGCAACCGTTATACCATTACTCAAAAACAGCAAGCTTGACCCTACCTGTCCTTCTAACTATCAATCTGTCTCCCTCCTGCCTTTTGCCTCCAAACTCCTTGAACGTCTTGTATTCTCTCGATTGCTACACTTTCTTAACACCTATTCTCTTCTAGACCCTCTACAATATGGATTCCGCACTGCTCACTCTACTGAAACAGCCCTCACTAAAATAACTGACGACCTCCATGCTGCCAAAGACAGAGGTCATTACACTCTGCTCAAATTACTCGACCTCTCTGCAGCATTTGACACCGTGGACCACCCTCTTCTCCTTCACACTCTCCATACTCTTGGTATTCAAAACAAAGCTCTATCCTGGATCTTCTCTTACCTCTCCCATCGAACTTTCAGTGTCTCTCTTGCCAAAACCTCCTCCTCCTCTATTGATCTCTCTGTGGGGGTACCCCAGGGCTCTGTGCTGGGACCCCTTCTCTTTTCGCTTTACACACTCTCTCTAGGTGATCTAATCACATCTTTTGGGTTTAAATATCACTTCTATGCTGACGACACACAAATTTACATCAAATATATCATCCTGGATGGTCATCCGCCGACTGAAACTTAACATGGCAAAAACAGAGCTCCTTATACTTCCTCCCAAACCTGACCCTACTACCTCCTTCCACATTACTGTTGGAAATACGATCATTCACCCAGTAGCCCAAGCACGCTGCCTAGCGGTCACACTCGATTCCTCTCTCTCATTCTCCTCTCACATTCAAAACGTTTCTAAAACTTGTCACTTTTTCCTCCGCAATATCACAAAGATACGCCCTTTCCTCTGTTACTCGACTGCTAAAACTCTGACTCAGGCCTTCATTCTCTCCCGTCTTGACTACTGCAACCTCCTGCTGTCCGGCCTTCCTGCCTCTCACCTGTCTCCCCTACAATCTATCCTAAACGCTGCTGCCAGAATCACTCTACTCTTTCCTAAATCTGTCTCCGCGTCTCCCCTCCTGAAATCCCTCTCCTGGCTTCCGATCAAATTCCGCATCTCACACTCAATTCTCCTCCTCACTTTTAAAGCTTACACTCTTCTGCCCCTCCTTACATCTCAGCCCTAATTTCTCGCTATGCACCATCCCGACTCTTGCGTTCTTCTCAAGGATGTCTTCTTTTTACCCCCTTTGTATCTAAAGCTCTCTCCTGCCTTAAACCTTTCTCACTTTCTGCCCCGCACATCTGGAATGCCCTTCCCCTCAATACCCGACTAGCACCCTCTCTATCCAACTTAAGACACATTTGCTTAAAGAAGCATACAGTATGAATAGCACTGGATAATCCTGGACACAATACATAAAGCTTGGCCCCCTGCAGACGCACTTACTATAATTCCCTCCTACTGTCTCTAAACAGTATGTTCCCCTACCTACCAATTAGATTGTAAGCTCCTCTGAGTAGGGACTCCTCTTTCTTAATGTTACTTTTATGTCTGAAGCACTTATTCCCATGACCTGTTATTTATATTATTTGTTATTTATATGATTACAACATGTATTACTACTGTGAAGCGCTATGTACATTTATGGCGCTATATAAATAAAGACATACAATACAATACAATTACAGAGTGTATACAATACATACTGTATGTATCAAATGAAGTAACTGTTCGGAATTCAGGCAATTAGCAACATTTGATATCCAGTACACTTCTTTTTACGTTACGCCTATGAACAAGTAACAATAGGACAGGGACCTACTCGCCTACCGATTAATGTGTTTGTATATTATTTTATATCTTTGCACCTTGTTTTCCGCCTCTTCATAATCCTCTAATTATCTGTCCACGAAGGCTACTGAAAAAATCTCAAATTAAAAAAACATTTTCCAATCCATGAAACTATTTAGGGTTTTTTCTCTCTCTTGCTGCAGAGAGATTTTTAATTGAATAAAATCAATTACATTTTGATGTGTGACATCCTTGCTGGTAAAGGCAGCCTCTTCTTCCTGTGATTCAGTAAAACACTGTGCAGCTAGAAGCTGGCTCTGTTTTGGTGATGTTGTAGGACAGCTTTTTTTGTTGAACAAAAAGAACAGGATCAGAAGACAGATGCAGACAGGGAGGGATATATCTACTGCAGTATGACAGGGATGCAGACAGGGAGGGCTCTTTCAGCACATCAGGAGTGCTGCATTTATACAGGTATACAGGGGACTGTGGCCATTTTCAATCACTGCAGTGTGAAAGGCTCCAAAATGCAGACTGCTCTGTGACCCAGCCCCTTGGGGAATATTATGAATGAATCCGTCTGGCCCCTTTCTCAGGAACAATTTGCTAGTGATGACATACTGTAGCTTTAAGCGAGACTGTTTGCTTGCCACAATTATCCCAGTAACATTTTATAGCTATGCTAGGGCCATTGTTATCAAGATCTCTCACAGTTGTGATTGATGCATGTTGATGTTTTATTCACTCTTAATGGATGGGTCCAACATGTTTTTCATTATATTAGTTATGGTGTGGTGTTTTGTGTATCCTTTTATTACGTATCCTCTTAACACTGCTGCTAATGAGTGTATTTTTGGCTGGAAGGTTAGCGCCTACATATTTTTGCCAGTGGGGTTATTAAATATATTACATCCATCTTAGTTATGGTTCATTTAAACCCTTCTATAGATATTTGCCAAGAATGTTATTTTTCTACTTGTGCATTTGTATTTATAGTGATTACTTTATTACACAGTATTGTTGCAATAAACTATTTTTGTAGCTTTTTTTTAATGCTTTTCATTCATGATCCGTTATTTAACTTGGATGTATGTCTGTAAAGTTATGGACATTTTAATTCACTTTTTTGTACTTGTTGTATTTACATTGTGCACTTTACGACACTAGGCTACTTTGTGGTTATGCTGCTTTACGATTATTTTTTCAGCCTTAGTACCGTGGATTTTGGCGCCATTTTCAGTATGTACAGTATTTGGTGCAGAAGGAGGGTATATACAGACAGATTTCCCTTGGCCCAGGACTACAGTTCTGACTGGGGCCCAACCCCCCGAGCCCCATTTCACACCTTGCGGGGGAAGGGGGAGGCAGCAGCCAGGGAGAGCCGGGTCCGGCGGCGGCAACCAGAGGCCCAAGAAGTAGACGTAGAAGTTGGGCCCAGTTTTCACACTCTCAGATAGAATCCATATCAGATTAGCAGCCAATTAATACTACAATGGTTTAGGTTGAGATACACTATACATCTGTTTTTTAATCCATGAAGGCAGTTCTTTAATAACAATGCAACCGTACAATATTATTTGCTACATCTACAGTGATGTGCAAATAGGAAGAATGACAGTCAAATCATCAAAATACGCCATCACAGTGGGTATCATCTTTCACTCCCACAAATATGCCCTAAAATTACATTTCTAGAAACAAAGCATCCACACCCTGTGTATACTATTAAAAATAATTACTATTTGGTAACAAATGCCCTGCTTTACCCTGTTTAGAAAAATACACCATGCTAATACATAATACAGTGCATAGGGAGGATGGTACTATTGCAGGAATAAGTGATAGATCTGAGAAAATATGCAACTACTATAAATGGCTGTAAAAATGATATTTTGTGATACATTATGAGATACAATAGAAGCACAGCCAATAAACCCTCTGTAAAAGCATCCCTTTGTTCTATTATAGAGAAGTATTATCTAGGATAAAATCACACATGCAGAAAAATTGTTTTATAGAGGTCATATATCATACGGTAAACGTTAAAAAAAATGTGCTCACCCTCTGAAATATAATAATGTCTTGACAGCAGTTATCAATACGATAAACGCTGCCATCTCATATGAATGTACTTTTTTTTTGGGGACCAGTTTCGTTTTGCTAATATGTATGTATGTGCGTACTAGGGGAATAGGGATGGGATTATCCTCGCAACAGCTCAAAACCGAATTAACAGTGGAGGTTGGTGCTACAATCTGGGGTGATGATTGGTGAACAGACAGGAGAAAAGGACCCCACTAGTGAGAACCCTCAACCCATAAATGAATGATATGTTTGTATACTATTAAAACTAATTTATTTGGGAGACGTACTCCAAGTTAAAATAAAGGGTTAAGGTTGCGTAGAAATAAGTGTGTACAAGCAATTTCTATAAAAGTTGGGTGGTTGCCACCCTAACAACAAAAATGCCTTGTACGAAGAGTGCGAATATTAAAAGCAAGCTTGATACCATAAAACTGTGCTCATTGATGTTTGAACCACAGCAATAGTTGTTATACAGGGATACACTGTTGTCAAATGTTGCAATAGTCAGCTACTGTTAGCAGCTTGTTATCCTCACTTAGGCTACGCTTATAGTGCCTGCGATGGCGACGGCGACGCAACGTTCAGGCGATGGTCGTTGGAAAATCAAATAGAGATGACTTCCAGCGATCGCGACCAATCCGTCGCTCCGCGCTTACTATAAGCGCACGCGACGGCGGCAATGCATTTGTTTTGCCGCGACCTCACGTCGCTGTCGCCGGCACTATAAGCGCAGCCTTAAAGTGATTCGTAGCAATAGTTCCTCACTTCTAGTGATTTGTAGCACTGAGTCTAATAGATGATATACTGACTTCTATTGTGGTTAGAGCACATTGAATTAATTTAACCCCTTGATACTTTAACTTCACACTTCATATGATCCTAGAACGTGTTGGTGGTGAGTAAATGATGTACTAACTAGTAACTTGAAATCCAGTAAGCATGTGAAATGTTTAAACTTATAGTTTTTGCCACTTTGACTCTCACCGTATCAGGCAGGTTATGGTCCGGCTAAAAGAGCCCAGGTAGATGAATGCTCTATTCTTGTTATTAGTAGAAAATACAGGATCTTTGTATAAAGTTTCTTCGTTTTCAATACGTAACTGTTATTTACGAGGGTCGAATGGCTGTACTGGTCTCTAATGATGTCGAGACCCTGCTCCGCCAATATTCACCACAGTGGAACGTGTAGTATACAGTAGAACCTGCCCTGATTTGAGAATGGTATACCCTCCGGTCAATGTAGAATGTAACCCGGCTTCGGATTCAGTCTTATGCAGCGTGCACAATGGTAGCTGTTTATTGTGTCTTACTATTGCTGCATGTGCCTTTGTGAGGAATGCTAAGGGTATGTACCTTGGTCTGTGCTACATTAACCCTCCCCCCATTTGCCAGTGCAGCAATGATCTGTGAGCTCAATTGCCCTCCTTCTCTAATCCTTTTACACAGCCTTGTTAGTAAGTATTCAGAATAACAACACAAGAAGTCAAAGTATCATGAGATTAGTCGGAGGGGCTGGTATCTTAATTGTCGAAACCCTGCTCCGCCATTACACCAATTATCAAGTAATAGAGTACCATCCCACCTCCTTTAGCATCCAGGAATATACCTTCTAATAACCGTTTTTTGACTCTGCACAGGGTGCTTGAAGGTATGATGACTATCTATATATAGTGGTATCAGGCGGGGTAGCATCTCATAGCGGTAAGTGGCATTCTCATATAATAGGGTAATTATATGTATTGACTGTATATATTATATTATCTGCCGCCTTCTATGCTCTCCAAGAACAAAGAGAATAGATTTAAAAATAGAGTGTTAAAACCGATAGAGCGCTTGTAAGCGCATATTTTAGAGTCGGAAGCTGAACATAATATTCTTCTCCATAGGTGCTTCCCTATGTGACGCCATAGATAATTGACGTCGCAGAATACCGATGTAGGTGTCGCGAATGCTTTCTCAAGGCTAAGGCCTGCCCCCCTCAGGTCAGTGCCTTATAACGGGCCACGTATAGCCCCATTGGTTGGTTGATATTAAATAATTAACCCTTTGTATTGCTTGATTTATGGTGTCAGAAATCCTTCTGACATTGACTCAGTGTATACACGTATCAATACTGAGTATTAAAGACTGTATGCATAACTTGCAGCCTAATTGTGCAATGCATATCACCCTCTATTGCTATGCTAAAGTTTATCTTAGTAAGAAGTGGGTAGGTTGATAATCAATGATAAGTCCGGCCAGTAAGTAAGACTTGTTAACCATCAACCCACTAGATCGCATGAAGAATTGGTCTTAGAAAAATATTGATAGATAAAACTAAAAAATATACTGTACTTGTATTCATATTGTAGAGTACAGTATATAAAAGGGGAAAATATGTTCACAGAGCCTATATATGATGGTCATAATTGGTAACAAATCCCCAAATAGTACCCTAAATAAAAGGGATGGAAGACAAAGCCTTCGTTGAGACCACGGGGTTACAGGGTGTTTAGATTATAGATCCATCTTAACTCTTTTCTTAAGAGTTCCTGGTACCAGTCACCCCTGCGGTGTCCCATAGAGAGTTGGTCTATACCAGTGAATTTTAGAACGGTACTGTCACCATTGTGAAAGTCATTCACATGTCTGGCTACTGGTGTATCGATTTTGTTTCTAGCACATGGCATCTAAATTGACGCTGTGTCTTGCCAACATATTTTTTACCACAATTACATTCTGCCATGTAGATGACTCCTGACGTCTTACAATTGATGAATTCTCTGATGTTGTAAGTGCATGTGTTGTTCCAATTTTGGAATTTTTTTGTTGTTTTAATAAATTTACTTGCTTTATACCTGTGACAGTTAAATACGCCCTTTGGCTTCTCTGGAAGCCATGTACCAGTAGGTTTATTCTCAAAGTGGTTGCGAACTAGGCTGTCTCTCAGATTTCTAGATCTTCTACTTGTCATCTCTAGGTATTGCTGTAGTACCTCTCCGAGGTCCTCATCTGCCCTCAGGACATGCCAGTGTCTTTGGAGTATCGATCTCGCCACCCCCATTATGCATTAAACGTTGCTATGAATCTAATGGTTTTAGAATTCTCCGTAACTCTTTTGTCATTCATGAGGTCTTTCATCAGAGTGCTCTTTGCTCTCTTATAGGCCCCTTTGACCATATTATGACTGTATCCCATTCATAGAATCTACGTTTCATGATTTCAGCCTGCCTTTCAAATTCAGCTGTGCTGGAGCAATTGTGTTTGATTCTTAGGAATTGGCCGACAGGTATTCCTTGAATGAGGCTTTTCAGATAGTGACTATTAGCCCTCAAAATGCTATTTGGTGCTATTGGGTTCCGAAAAATTGTAGTTGATATTTTACCAGTAGCTTCTTTTGCAATGGTCAGGTCATCGAAAGTGATCTATGCTTATTGATCTCATAAGTTAATTTGAGGTTATGTTCATTGGTATTTAAAAGTCCAATGAACTCCTTGAAAAGGTCTGCTTATTAAATCCAAAGTAGAAAAACGTCATCTATGAAGTGTGTCCAAAGATCAATACAACATGTGAATCTGTTCATAGCTTCTGAGAAAACTATCTCTGCCTCCCACCACCCCAGATACAGGTTCGCATAAGATGGGGCACAAGTAGTCCCTATCGCTGTTCCTTGTATCTGGTGGTAGAGCTTGTTATGGAACAGAAAATAGTTTCTAGTCAGTCTGAACCTTAGCAGGTTGGCAACAAAGGTATTGCGTGATCCAAATTGTAAACCTCTTGCATTGAGGAAGTATTAGACTGCATTGAATACCTGTCTCATGTGGGATGCTTGTATATAGTCCTTCTACGTCCAGAGAGACAAGCAGGGTGCTATCATTGACAGTGACATCCTCTAGTTTTCTGAGTTTGTCTTTACTATCTTTCAATAAGGACGGTAAGGATGTTACAAACGGTCTAAACACCTTATCTACATATTGGCTCGCGTGTTCAGTCAAATTGCCTATTCCTGACTTACCTGAATGCCCTCCTACTGTCTCTGTACGTTCTCCCCACCAATTAGATTGCAAGCTCCACGAAGCAGGGACTCCTCTTCCAAAATGTTACTTTTATGTCGGAAGCACTTATTCCCATTATCTGTTATTTGTATTATTTGTTATTTATATGATTGTCACGTGTAGTAGTAATGTGAAGCGCTATGTACACTAATGGCGCTATATAAATAAAGACATACTTACATACAATCGGGAGGCCTGGAGGGGCATTTTGTTTTTATGTATCTTCGGTAGACTGTAGAATGTTGCAATTTTAGGTGAAAGGTAGGAGTTTCCAGCACTCAATAAAAATAGGAAATAATATTGCAACACTAAGTTGTATCAAAAAAGTGGAATTGTATTGAAAATGAATAAATGTGAGAATTTATATACATAGACAGATACAGCATGAATACACATATCTAGGAAAAATATTATACCAATACATGTAAGCCTAACTGGCACATGGGGGAGGGAGGTGAATGGGACAAAGGGGAAACAAAAGAAGGGGGGGAGGGCGTAAAAACAAAGGAAAACAATAGCCACAAAGGGCAATATAGTGATTTGATGTGGTGGAAAAAAGGGGGGCAACATTTCGGGGCTGAATGCCCCTTCCTCAGGCCCATTCCCACAGCACCTCTCAAGAGGGACACGTGGTACTTCCCTTTGTCCCAAACCACAAAGGTCTCCCTCCGTAAAAATAGGGAAACTGCACTGAAAGGATCTAATAGATTCTAACGAGCATAGCAATCACTGAACAGGGAACACCCCAACTAAACAAGATAGTATGAATAGCCTAGAAGGGTGGTCAAAATAAGGCTTCGTTGTAAACAATAAACCACTATGCAGACGGTACAGTCCAAGTAAACAGGTAATGTGTATAGTCGGTCTAACACCACAAATAAGCTTTGCCTCATACAGTATAATGAAAAACACATGAACGCCATACGTTACAGGAGCAGAGTTGTCAGTCTTTCTTGAGCAGCTGTCAGCAATATGTAGCAGCTGCTGGATAATCTTTAAAGGCACGGGTGGGCGGAGTCAATCCCCTTCGGTGCTTCCCATTGGCTGCCGTGTAGTGTAGCTCAGCTGCAGAGTAATTCAGGCCTTTCCATTTACATGGTTATCATTTTATTAATGTTCACTTGCATAATGCTAACCTGCTGTTTGTCCCTTGTGTGCTTATTCTGTTTATGCGATGGTGATTGTGCTGCGGAGGTGATCGTGTATACATCTGCTGTGAAGCTATCTGGTGGTCATAGTAACCACTGTTAGAGCATTCACGCTTAAATCGGATTCGTCAGCACTCACGTGGGCGGGTCGTTGCGTGTGACATCAGAGAAAACAGAGACTTTGCCTGGATTACTCAGCAGCTGAGCTACAAACCACGGCAGCCAATGGGAAGCACCGAAGGGGATTGACTCCGCCCCCCTGCCTTTTAAGATCATCCAGCAGCTACTACAAATTGCTAGCAGCTGCTCAAGAAAGACTGACAACTCTGCTCCTGTAACGTATGGCTTTCGTGTGTTTTTTCATTATACGAGGCAAAGCTTACTTGTGGTATTAGACTGAATATACACATTAACTGTTTACTTAGCGCTATACCATCTGCATAGAGGGTTATTGTTTACAACAAAGTCTTATTTTGATCTCCCTTCTAGGCTATTCATACTATCTGGTTTAATTAGGGTGTTCTCTGTTACAGAATCGTTACAATCTATTAGATCCTTTCAGTGCAGTTTACCTACTTTTACGGAGGGAGACCTTTGTGGTTTGGGTCAAAGGGAAGTACCATGTGTCCCTGAGGAAGGGGCATTCAGCCCCGAAACTTTGCCCCCCTTTTTTCCACCACATCAAATCACTATATTGCCCTTTTTTGGCTATTGTTTTCCCTTTGCTTTTATCCCCACCCCTTGTTTTGTTTCCCCTTTGTCCCACTCACCTCCCTCCCCCATGTGCCAGTTAGGGTTGCATGTATTGGTATAATATTTTCTCAATATGTGTATTCATGCTGTATCTGTCCATATATAAATCCTCATATTGATTCATTTTGAATACAATTCCACTTATTTGATACAACTTAGTGTTGCAATATTATTTCCTATTTTTATTGAGTGCTGAGAACTCCTACCTTTTTCCTGTATCAGTACTGGGAAGGTTCAGAGTCCACCCCTTTGTTCTCCTCCACCTTACATATGTTATTTTCTATTATTTCTTTACATCTGGAGTGCTGTCTCTAACGCCATACTTGTTGCAATTTTAGGTGTTTTGACCATAATGGAGTTTTTTCATGTTGACTAATAACCTTTGAACTGATGCCACTGTCGAGGATAGTATGTAATTCCCTACTGAACAGGATAGTGGTATCTTGTGTCAGAATCTCATAACAACCTCTGCCAGATAGTAGTCTCTGGTTCTCTTTTATATAGTCTTCACTCTTAAGTATAACTAAATTACCACCATTATCCGATGGTTTTATCACAATTTCACTGTCTCCCTCTAGATCTTTGAACGCTTTAAGTTCACCTTGACTGGGATTACTGTACAGGTGTTCATTATTAGTAGTTTTGATGTTTTCCAGATCTTTAGTTACCAGATCAACGAATACCTTCACATGAGAGCTAAATTAATGTATATATATGTATCTTTACTAACATATAGCGCCATTAATGTACATAGCGCTTCACAGTAGTAATACACGTGACAATCAAATAAATAACAAATAATACAAATAACAGATCATGGGAATAAGTGCTTCAGACTTAAAAATTAACATTTAGGAAGAGGAGTCCCTGCTCCGAAGAGCTTACAATCGAATTGGTAGATAGGAAGGATGTACAGAGACAGTAGGAGGGCATTGTGGTTAGTGCATCTGCAAGGGGCCAGCTTTATGTATCAGGTGTATAGTATTAAACGCGGAGCTACTCATATGCTTCGTTAAGCAGGTGCATTTTAAGCTGCGTCTTAAAGGTGGATAGAGAGGGTGCTAGTCGGGTATTGAGGGGAAGGGCATTCCAGAGGTGTGGGTCAGTGAGTGAAAAGGGTATAAGGCGGGAGAGGGCTTTAGATACCAAGGGGGTAGAGAGAAGACATCCTTGAGTGGAATGCAAGAGTCGGGATGGTGCATAGCGAGAAATAAGAGCTGAGATGTAAGGAGGAGCAGAAGAATGTAAAGCTTTAAAAGTGAGGAGGAGAATTGAACGTGTGATACGGGATTTAATAGTAAGCCAGGAGAGGGATTTCAGCAGGGGAGACGCCGAGACAAATTTAGGAAAGAGTATGACTCTGGCAGCAGCGTTTAGGATAGATTGTAGGGGAGACAGGTGAGAGGCAGGAAGTCCGGACAGCAGGAGGTTACAGTAATCGAGACAGGAGAGAATGAGGGCCCGTGTCAGAGTTTTAGAAGTCAAGCAACAGAGGAAAGGGCGTATCTTTGTATTATTGCGGAGGAAAAAGCGACAGGTTTTAAATACGTTTTGAATGTGAGGAGGAGAATGTGAGAGAGGAGTTGAGAGTGACCCCTAGGCAGCTTGCTTGCGCTACTGGGTGTATGACAGAACTTCCAATAGTAATGTGGAAGGACGTAGTGGGGCCAGGTGTGGGATGAAATATGAGGAGCTCTGTTTTTGACATGTTGCGCTTAAGTCAGCAGAGGGCCACCCGGGGTGATATCGCAGAGAGACGTTCAGAAACTTGGCCCCGAAATTTCTGAAGCCGACTCGTGTCTATTTCTCACAGAGCATCTTTTGGTCAGTTCAAATCTGCCGCTGCTGTAAAGACGCTTAGAATCTGATAACCTGAATGGCTGCTAGGTTTTTTATAGGATTTCAGTCCCATTCACAAACACTACAGCCAGTCAGTGCGAGGGAATATTTCTACCAGCCTATCACAGATTTGCCGGTACTCTGAAGCCGGGCAGGCACTAATATAAATTCTACCACGGGCCATGCGCCAACCTGGCACCTCTGCCGCTTAGCATTTTGAACCCCCTGCTGGGCCAGGCTCCTTAGAGTCTGGGGCTGGGCAAATGGTTGCCGGGTAGCCCTTATTCATGTCAGGACGTGGGTACTTGAGTATAACTCCGGTACTCCGAATCTGACTCTGCTCCCGGATACATTTTTGGGGTGGTTAGTAACTCTGGACCCCGCCTACATTGACACAATCTGACAACACTTTGTCCACCCTGAAACTCATAACCTGAGAATCTCCACTGGTTAGCTCTCCTGGAAAGGCAAAAGACACACAAATTCTTTATTGTCATACAATACATTCATTGCAGGTACAATACACAGGTTGAAGAGCTGACAATCTAAAAGCTGAAACAAGGTTCAGAGGTAACCAGCAGGCATAATACCATTATTTATGGCCTGGTTACCCTCTCACCATCACAGGGAGAGGTAAGAGGAGATCCAGGATAGAGCTTTGTTATGAATACCAAGAGTATGGAGAATGTGAAGGAGGAGAGGGTGGTCCATAGTATCAAATGCTGCAGAGAGGTCGAGTAATATGAGCAGAGTGTAATGACCTGTCTTTGGCAGCATGGAGGTCATTAGTTATTTTAGGGGGGCTGTTTCAGTGGAGTGAGTAGTGCGGAAGCCAGATTGTAGAGGGTCTATATGGATAGAGGGAGAAATATAAATTATTTTCTTAGATAAGGATCTTGTCCTGTGGCTTGGTGCTGACTATACTGCATTTACTGTCAGCGCAGTGATAGCTGAGACATTTACACGGTGCTTATCAAGGATAAAAAATCTGTGCTACTTCCAGAGAGGAACATGCCTCAGGTTAAGTCAGCATTATCAAGAGAAATGGCAATACACATGAAATATTCACCATTGCTTCAACCCTGCCACAATCAATTTGCATTGGTTTTCCTCATTTCCGATCTCATGCTTTACCGCTGTAATATTATCATATCATAGGCAAACCTATTTTTACAATCAACCGTACACTGAGTTTTTACAAGCACGTGGCACTGTGGACCTTGTAACATATTCTGGAAGAAATGTTACATTTAGGTTTATCAAGGACCAGAGTCCATTTAAAACAAGGGAATACAAACTGGACATAGCTTATGATTGCCTGCTATAACAGCATAAAAGCCAAGGCATTTTTTCTAGCATATAAAATGAATAGTAAAATAAAGCACAAAAGGGGTTAAAGGAGCAGTACATTTTGCATTGAGCAAGCAGCTGAACAGTACTGTCATTGCCCATCACAAAACCGCAACCCTATCAGAACATACTGGTGTCTTCATAAAAGCACATCAATAATGCAAGGTGGGACTTACATCCTCTGCGTACGGGACTACCACAACTAGACAAACACTCAGAAAGCATTAACCATTTGGAACATGCCAAAGTTTGCAATATGTTGCAAAGCCATTTTTACATGGTTGTAAAATGTCCTGGATGAAGACAGTTTTGAAAATGTATTTATGCAGCCAGCATGCGCATGAATTTGCAGAAATAACCTGCTGATTTACCATAGCGAGTGCTTCATAAAGTAGCAGATTATTTTACTGTTAACTGTACCATTAAGCTACATGCTCGCATCACAGCAACTATGGGATGCAATGTCTTTCAAAACTAGGACAAACAGCCAGAAAAAGTATACAAAAACAATACAGCACAATGTAATTTGTCTCAGTGCATAATAGGTCCACCGGAAAAAAACAAACAATAGCACATAAGCTCTCGCTCACGATGACAGGAAAAAGCAAACTAAAACACACATACCATCAGCCAAAAACATCAAGCAAATGCACCCAAGTAGTGCTATTCAAGAATTACAGCCAGCCCAGAATCAGAATCACTCCATCAACAATTCACATAATTTATCTGATAAGCAGCACAGTGAAGTTGCAGATTTTTTTTTTTTTTTTTTTAAAGCGTCCAAACCAACATTACAAAAATTCCAACTACATACACAAAAAGTGAAATGGGCAGGCATGTAATACATGATTCATTTTCACTTCTATAAGCTTAGTTAGACAACTTGTGACTTCATTTCATGACACAAGAGGCTACCTGAGCTCATTAGAAAAAAAAAATATTAATCTGTCTAGTACCATATTTCTCTTTTTTCTTCAATGAAATATTCATAAACTACTTATCACTAACTCATTTACAACACACCCTGCTCACCAGCTGCATTTCTCGTTGGTCCTTAACTCTTTCAGGACTGTGCTTATCTTTTTCTTTTACATTTCACTCTCATTTGACCTGCATCCTTTAGTCTACCTCTGTCCTTCCCACCTGCTCTTCTAGCCCACCTCTGTCCTTCCCACCTGCTCTTCTAGCCCACCTCTGTCCTTCCCATCTGCTCCTCTAGCCCACCTCTGTCCTTCCCACCTGTTCCTCCGGCCCATCTATGTCCTTCCCATCTGCTCTTCAAGCCCACCTTTGTCCTTCCCATCTGCTACTCTAGCTCACCTCTGTCCTTCCCACCTGCTCCTCAGGCCCACCTCTCTCCTGAACACCTCTGTCCTTCCCACCTGCTCCTCTAGCCCACCGCTGTCCTTCCCACCTGTTCCTCCGGCCCACTTCTGTCCTTCCCACCTGCTCCTCCAGCCCACCTCTGTCCTTCCCACCTGTTCCTCCAGCCCATCTCTGTCCTTCCCACCTGCTACTCTGGCCACCTCTGTCCTTCCCACCTGCTCCTCCAGACCACCTCTGTCCTTCCCACCTCATCCTCCGGCCCACCTCTGTCCTTCCCACCTGCTCCTCTAGCCCAACTCTGTCCTTCCCACCTCGCCCTCTGGCCCACCTCTGTCCTTCTCTTCCGGCCCACCCCTGGATCTCTCCTCCTGATTTTGACCTTCCTCCTCTTCCAGGTGATTTTTTTTTTAAATCTCCTTTCCCTCCTCCTGGATGACTAGCTCCCTCCTGCACCTTCGATGATTTTCATCTTCTTCCCACGACAAACCTTCCGCCCAATCTAGTAAGGTAAGAAATCTCTGCTCTGATTTGGCAAGGTGCCAAAGAAATTGAATTTTCGAACAATCAATGAGCAGGAATGTCAATAATTTTCAGAATGTTTAAGTGTAGCTTATAATGGAAGATAATGCATAGCTAACTATGCTTTACCCCAATTCGCACAATAGTGAATGAGGACCTTCACCCCCCAGTCCCTCTCACTGTCTTCTTTTCTAATAGTGGAAGGTGACCATAAAACATTTTTTACATCTTTTAAGTCTTGAAATCAAAGCTGGAATAATACTTAATGAAAGAATTCTGTATCAATTTGAATTCTGGAACATTTCATACACCATGTGCAAATGTTAAACAGATTCTGGTTTAATATTGATACAATAATTAACGAAATAATAAACCCTTAGTAAAGAATCACAATACTATTTCCATTTTGCATTCATTATAGTAGCGCTGCGCAATCTTTCCTGCTCGCGCCCTCCCCGTCCTACTTCCCTACCTGCTCGCGCCCACCCTCCCTTACCTCCTCTCCGGCTCCCGGCATCAAATGACGTTGCGGGGTCACGTGACGTCACATGACCCCTCGGCGTCATTTGACGCCGTGTTGCCGAAGAGAAGGTAAGTTAGTTGCAGAGGCCTCACTCGATCCCATGGCATTAATTTAAATGACTTGGGGGAAGAGCGCGTGGCCTCTGCAACCGCCTGTGCCCCCCCTGAATAATTTTGTGTCCCCCCAGTTTGTGCACCTGCTGCATTATAGAATGAAATGTTCTGTTTTAAACATTATATAGAGTCGTTATTATTCACATACATTTTGTTGGGAGTAGAGGAGCTAAAAGAAAAGTTATCTGGATTGAGAGAGAAGTATATAATTTGTGTGGCTTTGATAATATTCATATTGATAAGCAAGTCTATTTCAAAACCGATCCTCACTTCAGAAAGTAAACAACTAATAAAGCATATGTTGTTTCTATGATATTTGGGAATCACAATACTTAAAGTAGCATTTCATTCAAAATCCTGTCTTGTTTTTCTTTTTTTAATGAAATCAGTTGTGTAGTATTAAATAATACTTACTGCAATTTTTACATTTTTCTGTAAGTCTTTGTGTCATTTTTAATAATAATAATATTTTTTATTGTATTAAGCTTCCATGCGTTGCTATAGCAACTATTTAGGAAGCTAGAGCACTTCCTCTTTTGAAATAGGCAGCCATATTATTGTGTGTGCCATGGGAAGGAAGATCTTCACCGATCGTTTACTGGAGAAGAGAATCTATCGGCAGCTCAGATAATTGCATTGCCATAAAAACAAGGTACTGCAGCATTTATTAAAATAAAAACAAACCGCTATAATTAAATATTTAGAAAATTTTAATCTCCCCCAACTGATCGAGGAGGAGTCTGGAGCCTTAAACGGAAAGATTACCCAGACTGAACTAGCGGAAGCAGTCAAGACATTAAAAGTATCTAAATCTCCTGGCCCGGATGGATTCACCAACGTCTATTCTAAAAGGTTTTTGACTCCATATCTACTTGCAATGTATAACTCATTCCTAGAGGGAAAACCTATTCCCGCAATTATGTCAACCACTAATCTGGCCATTATTCATAAAGAGGGTAAGGATGCTATGCAATGTGGAAGCTACCGTCCGATCTCTCTTCTGAACAACGATCTGAAACTATACAGCAAAATCCTGGCGAATAGGTTAAATCCTATCTTACCGAGATTGATTCACATTGACCAGGTGGGATTTGTGTCGGGTAGACAGGCTTCGGACAACACTCGGAAAATAATAAATTTAGTGGACCATATTCGGCTCACTGAAACCAGAGCTATTCTTCTAAGTCTCGATGCACAGAAGGCGTTCGACAGAATAGACTGGGGATTCTTAGACAAAACATTGCAGACATTTGGATTTAAAGACTCGTTTTTAGAGGGAGTGCGAGCATTATATCAAAACCCGATGGCAATAAGAATCAAAAATGGCACAAGACAAGGATGCCCATTGTTCCCTCTTCTTTTCGCTTTGACGATTGAACCCCTAGCTGCAACTATAAGAGCACATAAAAATATCCAAGGTATAGAAATGGGAAAAACAAACTACAAAATGTCCCTATTTGCAGATGATATTATCCTAACGTTAACCAGCCCTCAAATCTCCCTGCCCAATCTACAAAAAGCCCTGTTGGATTTTGGGAGAATCTGATAAATCAGAGGCTCTAAATTTGAATCTTCCAGACCCTGAGGTTAAGCTGTTAAAGCTGAATTATAACTACAGATGGTTCCTCTCATATTAAATATTTGGGAGTAAATATGACCAGGCACTACCACTCTCTATACCAAAGCAATTACCCTCCACTATTTGAAAAGATTAAAAAAGATATGACGAGCTGGGAAAGTCTCCAGGTGTCTTGGATCGGGAGAATAGTTGCAGTCAAAATGAATATTCTTCCAAGATTATTATATTATTTCCAGATACTTCCGGTTAGGATACCTGGATCCGAATTAAAACCTACAAAATAAATTATTCCACTATGTATGGCAGGGCAAATGGGAAGTATGGAACAAATTAAAGAGCAAATTCAAATGAATATCAACTGAAAGGGTTAAAATGATTAATCTGTCCTTAATGTTGTCTGTCTTCCATTTTGTGTTGCTGTAATTTCCAGTTTCAACTTAGCCCTTTTAGAAGATTGAACTTTGTACCTGTTTTGTACTCAGCAAGAAACCTTATCTTGTCTTGCAAGATGTTTGTTAAGTCTTTGACACCTATACGCATATATATATGTTGTGGGTATTTTGGGGGTTCAATATGAGCTTATAGGGGTTCTGTATGGTTTGCAATTCTGTTCAGCTGTTCCTAGCTGATTTGGAGGGTGGCTCCTCCTTCCCAGGTTTGAAGCTCACCCCATCCCACTTTTAAATGGTTAAAGCTCATTCCATTTCACCTCCCACACTCATGGGAACTTGCATGCAGTTTGATTGCGACAAATCTAATACAGAGTGCTTTTCCTGGTATTGTACAGGTTAATAAGAGCTTCAATCAGACTTTGAACAATGCAACTAATTTTGACAGATTTATTATAAATCATTCTTCCTGGTAATGTACAGGTTATTAAGAATTTATATTAATGTTAGGACCCTTGAGACGTGGTCTGCCTTGGAGGGGCTCAAGGGCTTACGACACTTTGGCCAAAGAGTTAAACTAAAAGACCATTTTATTCAAAATATATCTATATATATATATATATAAATATATAAATATATATATATAGGCACTGTACCGTGTATTTGTGTTAATGGATGTAGCACTGAGCTCTGTCTGTGTTTCATGTTCTGTCTCTGGTTTTAAATATATATTGCCATGCTCAGTAGCACTCCTCTTTGACACCAATACACATATATATATGTTGTGGCTATTTTGGGGGTTCAATATGAGCTTATAGGGGCTCTGTATGTTTTGTAATAAAACAATTAGTAAGTATTGTATGCAACCAATATATTTTTTGAGTCTCTCTAGGCATGGGTCAAATTTGAAAGTGCACCTACTTGAGACGGGGTTAATGGTTAAGCATTTCCTACACAAGCATGCTCTTCATCCTAGATGAAAAGGCTATTTCAAATACTACTCACTACAAAATACAGCCGCCAAAGTGTCTTTCTGGATCCACGTCACGCACATGAAATTTGTCCCAGCACCACCCACAACCGTTTCAAGTTGGTGTTTTAAAGGGCATAATAATCCCTGACCACTAACCACCGAGGGAGGAGTTGAGGTTTACTTATTGTTCCTCGTCATAACACAGTCCTAGCAGCACCAGTCAAAGAGAAGATGCTGATCCCGCTGTTAACACCGACCGGCAGAATTGTATTGCTTTAATTCATTTCTACAATTATTGTGATAGTTGTTTATTTAGTTACTGATTATGTTTACGTGATAGTCCACACCTTGTGTGCAATGTGATGCAATGTATTATCCATACCCCAGAGGTTGCACCCCAGAAAGGAACACAAGACCTAATCCGCAGTGGTTAAAAGCCAGATTCTGGAAAGAGTAATTTTAGTATATGTGCTAGTCTTTTCCCAGCAGTAGCAGTGGGTTTGCTATATGATAGATTTAATTAACTAATTGATGTTTTGGATAAAGTTTTTAATCACACCACATTAGCCATCAAGCTCTTAATCAAGAACAGGTACTGATGAGGCTTATGGCCCTGCAAAATAGAATGACTTTAGATTACATCTTTGAATCAAAAAGGCGGTGTTTATGTACTAATCAAAGAACAATGTTGTGTTTTTTTTTTTATAGCATGGGAGCCTCTAGGCATTGTTGGGTGGGTAGGTTCTCTTGGAGCGGAGCTTATGTGTGGATGTATATGTATATGTATATGTGTCTGTATGTGTCTCTTGCAGCAAAGCTCTGCTGCAGAATTATGTCACCCCCTCTGCCCAGGCGATGCTTTTATTACCAGAAGAAGAAGAAGAAAAAAGGTCAAGTCAGTCCCCTGCCATGGCCATCTGATGACGACGATGAAGAAATCAATTTGGCTGATATTCTGGATGACAGCTCAGAAAGCTACCAGAGTTATGCAATCTTGGACCCTACGGTCCAGCAGAACATGGATTATGAGGTTTACTTGAAGTTTTCCTTAAAATGACTGTGTTTTTAAGTATATATATATATATATATATATATATATATATAAAAAGCGGGGACTGTGAAGAATGTTGAGGCACCTGTGGAGAAGGGTTACCTTGGCAGGGTGACACTCCATTTGACTGCTGTCTCCATTTTGTATGAATGTCTGTGTGCCAGAAGAATGAACGATGTGCATTCGCTCCTGGCAGAACAGCCCCCACCTTTGTACTAGACCCCCTCTCTTGCTTCATTTAGAAAAACAAGCTTTTGCAAGATACGCAGAAATGTTGTTTCAGAACTAAACTGATACAAATAAGAGCAAGATGTTTTCTATTGTTGCACAAAAGAATAGCGATAAAATGTACCCTCATGTACTTTGTGGTTGTACTGAGTTGTTTTTAAGCAGGTGTTAATAATGTTTAGTGATCTTTAAAATGATAGGTTATACAAATATATTTTAGCTATAGTAAATAATATTAGGGAAGGGTCAGATCAGTTTGATTGGACATTTGGTCTCGGGGCATGGTTAAGGGAGATAGGAAAAAAATATTGATGGGATTAGTATTTGTGATGACTATCTTCACTGCAATCTATGTGATAATAATTATGATAAAGTGGATGATGTTCAAGTTGTGTAATGTTTTGAAATCAAAACCCTCCATTTTCCCAACACAGGTATATGCGTTATTGGGTATCAATAAAGAAACCTCTGTATACTTGTCTGTTGAACCTCAGAACCCTGTGACTATATCAGCTAGTACAGCGGTGCGCAAACTGTGGGGCGCGACCCCCAGGGGGGGCGCGAGACTGCCGGTGGGGGGACGCGGGGTTTACAGAGGCCCCGCGCGCTTCCCTAAGGCACTTAAATTAAGTGCTGGGGGAGCTGCAGGGCCTCTGTAAACCATACTTACCCGTGACTCCGGCGGCTTCCTTCTTGCGTCGCCATGGCAACGCGGCATCAAAATGACGCCGCGAGGTCATGTGACGTCACGTTGCTATGGCAACGTGACGTCATGACGCCGGAGGGCGGGTAATTGGTGGTTAGGGGGGGCGCGGAAGAGAGGGGACCGCCGGCAGGGGGGCGCAGGGAAAAAAGTTTGCGCCCCCCTGAGCTAGTATATTGAGTGACCCACCTATATCGTATGCTGAAATTTATCACTAATATGAGGAATAAGTAGATTGTCATGTTATGACAAAAGGAGGGAATTGAAAAGGTTAAAATTAACCCTTTATTGTCTTAATTGTCTGTCTTCCATTTTGTGTTGCTGTAATTTCCAGTTTCAACTTAGCCTTTTTAGTAGATTGAACTTTGTACCTGTTTTGTACTCAGCAAGAAACTTTATCTTTTCTTGCAAGATGTTTGTTAAGTAAACAAGCCACAGTTAAAGGCCCCAGCTAGGTAAACATAGACAGGGTCTTCATTTACAGATGGTAAACTAGAAGTGACATGTAACCCGTAATCATGTTTTTACCAGAAATAATGCTGACGATTGTACTTTGTTCTGAACCAGAAACACCTTTGTGAAAAGCCTATAAAAACTGCTTGTAACCTATAATAAACAGACAAGTGATTTGAGAAAGAACTGTTGTGTCTGAATCATTTCGCTTGCTCTCCAGGCCTGTTGTTCCCTGTCCAGCACATTGAATATTTAGGTGTCTCCCGGGAGAGTTTTTGAGTCTAAGGAGAGGAAAGCCGCTGCACCGCAGAAGGGCATAAAGAATCGCAATTTAACATCAAACATCTCACATTTTACCCCACTTTTTAATAATCCAAGTTTCCCTCCAGGATGCCATACTAAACAATTTGACCAATTCAAAGAGAAAAACATTAAGACAATCGCCGACTTATTACATAATGGGAATTTTCTTAGTTTCCAGGAATTACAAACCAAATACGAGACTCCTGATCTCTCTATGTTTAAATACTTACAGCTTCGACACTTTCTGAAAAAATCTCCCCAAAATTAGAATTTCCTCCTCTCTCAAATTTTGAAGCACTATGCAGAAGAGGTACCTATCAAAAAGGCCTGATCACAAAAATATACGCGTGTATGAAGTCCACAGTGGACTCGCCAAATCATAATTACTTGCTCAAATGGGCGGCCGACCTGAATGTAGAAATTGATAGAGATGACTGGGAGGATATTTGGGAGTTTGCCGCAAAGACCTCTATCTGTATCACAAGCAAAGAGAATGTTTACAAAATCCTATTTCATTGGTATCTCACACCGAGTAATCTGAAGCATCAAATTTGTGTTGTAGAGACTGTGGGCAGAGAGGTGACATGGTTCACATTTGGTGGTCATGTCCAGAGATTCAGAAATTTTGTCCGTTATCCAAACTACTATTAAAGATGTAACCGACCTCTCTATTCCTGTGGAGCCATTGACTTTTCTGCTGGCAAAGCCAGTTGAAGATATAAGCCGGCCCATGAGACGACTAGGGTCATCTATACCCACGGCTGCTATGTGCGCCGTGGCGGCGCCCTGAAAGACAATAGCACCCCCCTCAAGGCGAACTGTAGAAAGAAGAATAACCGAGGTGATGCTTATAGAAAAAATTACAGCCTTCCTGAAACATTCAACCGACGAATTCCATAAAACATGGGCCCCATGGCTGGAAATTAGCTAATTGATTAGATGTACTGTAATTTGCCAAAAACGAAATAAAAATGATTAAAAACAGATGTCTGAGTCAGTCGTGGGGAGAGGGGACCCCCCCATCCCCCTCTTTACCTCCACCCATCCCCTCCCCCCTCTTCCCCCTCCTTGTCCTCTCATCCCTTTCTGTTGACGTTCCCTGTCTCTGCTTCTTTCTTCCCCCAACATAGAATATATATATTACTCAGTAAGAGCCGATCCCTCAACGTGGCCCGAAATAGGCCGGATCTAAGGTCTAAATTATCTGCAACTTGACTATAACCAGTTTGGTAGTGCTTTACTAAGACTGTTTTGAATTTCTACTTAATAATACTACTATTCGGTAGTGGATAATGTTTATATGATCATTTTGTGCGATATACTATGTCTATTACTTGTACTGTTGAAAATGAATAAAAACTATCTGAAGAAAAAAATAAAAATAAAAACCAAAACAATTGGGCAATAGGAAATGCCCTTTTAATGAATTATTAGCATTTGCAACATATGATTATTAAATAACTCTATAAAGAGGATAATATCTTTGACTCTGAAGTCCATACAAGTACAGCACATGATATCAGAAAAACACAATATCAAAGGAAAATGCTTGTCATAGCTCAAGCATAATAGTTTACATACGAACAAATACTTCAGTGTTCATTTGCATATAGACCAGAACATTTAAATCACCTCAGACCCAGCTATTAACAGCTGACAGGCTGTTAATAACAAATAACCCATTAGGTTTATGTTTAAAATGTCATTGAGGTGCTACTGCCCAGGATAGGAAAAGTATTTTGGGTGCGATTTCTTAACTTTATAATGAATATGACAATCACCAGTAAAATATGACACTTGCATATTACATGGGTACAAGAATTGAAGACAGAAGGCACAGAATGAGCATCTTAATATTCTTAGACATTATTACTACAAATAGAGTTGTGGGTGTAAAAGTCTTTATTATTACAAAAAATAGGCAGTCTCTGGCACTTTTTAGCCTACACATTAGACATTAAGCTATTTGTTCTTAATTTTTGTTCTTAATGAACTAATGAAATAAAAACTATGGACAGTACAGTTACTGGGGGAACTCACCAAACTGGTTTCATCATGATGAAATTGAAATATGTTGGACCACTTAGCACAGGGGCACTCAACTCCAATCCTCAACCCCCCCCCCCCCACCAACAGGTCGGGTTTTCAGGATATCCCTGCTTTAGCACAGGTGGCTCAATTAGTTCCAGCTTCAGTACAGGTGGCTCAAACAGTTCCAGCTTCAGCACAGGTGGCTCAATCAGACAGTTCCAGCTTCAGCACGGGTGGCTCAATCAGAGGCTCAGTCTTTGACTGTGCCTCTGATCAAGTCACTTGTGCTGAAGCTGTGATTATCCTGAAAGCCTGACCCCTTAGGGGAGGCTTGAGGACCTGGGTTATGCACACCTGACTTAGAGCACACAAGAATAATAACAATGCTCAGAAGATATATCAAAAATAGCCTAATTGTTTGGCTAGAAAATCCCACATTTTCAAAGTTGGGGATGCCATGCCAAGATTTTTTTTTTCCGCATAAATTATTTGAAAGTTTTATATATTTCAAAATATTATCTTCTTCACTTTTTGTATTTTATTATAATGTCTGAACATTGAGAATTTGGGATATTTCTTGAATACAATTTGGCTATTTTTGATACACCTTCTGATGATTGTTATTATTTTGTGTAACCCAAGTGGTCCCACATATTTAAATCTCACTAACATGGCTTCAGGGAGAATACCATAAGACTACCATAAGACCCCATACGGGATACAAAAATATAGTATGGACATGAATTTACCTGCACAACAGAATGCTACTGAATCTTTTTCCTCTTATCTCATCATGATGTAAGTAATCATTGACATTGCCAATAATACTCCACAACCTGATAATGCTCAATCACACCCTTCTTGCATATCATGCCCCTCCTTACCTCTCTCACTACACCCATTCCCGTCCTCTTCTCTCCATGACTGCCACAACCCTCACTCCCCCAAGCCCCCTTTGCCTCCACTCAATTACAAATCTACTGGAACAAGCTCTCCCCACCACATTCAATCTGCCCGCTCCCTATCTTCAAAACCCATCTCTTCTCCATCACATTACATGATCCACCATTAACCTCCTATCCCATCCCGCCCCTCACCCCACCCTCCCTAACGCCCACGAACTCCCCTCCGTTCACCCTTTCCTAAAGTCTCTCCAAAACCCTCCACAGTCACCTACCTCACCGATCTAATTGCCTCCAATGTCCCCACTGTCAGACCCATCAATATGCCACCGACCAGATTAAAGCCAGAGACCTGACCCCAACCCCCGCCCACTAACCAAGCAAGTTTTACTAACTAATGTACAGCGCTCTGGATAAGGGCGCTATATAAATGCTGTTATAAATAAATAAATATCATCTTAGCTAGTACTATATCACCATCTTAGCTAGTACTGTAACTTGTTGATGCGTTGTATCCATGCATACTAGACAGGTACATTGTAGTCAAGACACAAAGACAGAAAAAAACTTAAGGGAAGGCAAAGCCAGGGTTGTGGTATAGTGGTAAAAACAGTAATACTGAACACATGAGTTTGTGGGCTCAATTACTATCTAGGCCGTGTACATTCCACATGATCAGCACTAATCCCCATATCTTCCTATACCATCCCAATACATATTTGAGAAAAAGTGTTGGTTTCAAAGATTTTTGCCTGGTATAATATCAACAAAGAGAAATGGAGGACAGGGCACACGGATGTGAAAATAGAAAATATTTATTTAAGCTAACACGGTGTTAGCTTAAATAAATATTTTCTATTTTCAAATCCGTGTGCCCTGTCCTCCATTTCTCGTTGTATGCCGTGGATTGGATGCCGCCTTTCGTTCATGGATGGGAGCACCGGTAACTGTATCATCTCTTATTATACTACTTGGTGTGCAGCACTTATCCTCTCTCGTATAATATCAACAAAAACATAAATGGAAGATAGATAACAGATGACTAACATTTATAAATAGAATACAGGCAGAGAGGAGGATATATACTATCCAGGAAAAGAATAAGCTTGTAACAAAAGAGAGAAAATAAGTAAAATCATACATTCTGAATTATGGCCAAAAAAACAAAAGCAGAAGCCTTTTCCCACAGATGCGGTTTATTAGCGCTCTGGTTCTGTCCCGTCACCACAAGACACTTTAAATCAAGAAACATGTACAGTAGAGGTAGAATGGCACACAGGCGTAAATAAAAGGGAAAACAAACTAGGGAGAAGGAGTGGCTCAGCGAGTAAAGACTGACTGACACTGAGATTGCTGCAGGGGAGCCTGGTTCAATTCCCGGTGTCGGCTCCTTGTGACCTTGGGCAAGTCACTTTATCTCCCTGTGCCACAGGCACCAAAAACATAGATTGTAAGCTCTACGGGGCAGGGACCTGTGCCTGCAAAATGTCTCTGTAAAGCGCTGCGTACAATTAGCAGCGCTATACAAGAACATGCTATTATTATTATTATATTATTATAACTCACTTTATCCGTTAGATTTTTAGATTCCCTTCAAGGAGGCACCCCATGCGACACTTTTTGTGGGTGCGTTTGACTTTTTTTTCCCAATAGGTTTGAAGCAGGGATTCTCCGGAGCTGAAATCAACGCGGCTGACCAAAGACCTCCAAAGACTTCCTGCTTCAAACCTATTAAAAAAAAAACAACAAAAACTCACCACCTGTCTAAATCAGGGGGGGCACAAACTTTCTGTGCTGCGCCCCCCGTGCCTGCCAGCCCGTGCTCGCGCCCTCCATACCTAATATCCAGCGTCAAATGACACGCGGGTCATGTGATGACACGTCACCCCTGCGGCGTCATTTGATGTGTGTTGCTATGGCATAGATAAGGTAGGAAACGTCCACGCCCCCCCCCCCAAATAATCTTGTGTCCCCCACTATGCACACCCCTGATCTAAACGATACAATGCACACGCTTAGAAACATATGGGAAGCATGGCTAGATAAGATGATGGACCCTGGGTTCGATAGACAGTCTCTGGAGCTCTAGACTGGGTGCTGGGCTGAGGATGCACCTAAGCGTGGACCTGGGTATTGGGGACTACGGATAACAAAATACAAAGAAAGAGCAATCATAGTCACCTAATAAAAGAAATAAAAATCAGTATTGTATTGTATTGTACTCAATAAAGAATGATTCTAGACCTATTTATATGTTTAGCAGCTGCTCTGCAGACAAAATAGAAATAAGAAGTTAAAAAAAAAAATGGAGTAGTCAGGAGTGCTCCTATCACAGGATTCTGTTTAATTCAAATTTGCTTAGAGTATATAGAAAAAGAGAGGTTTAAGCATATATTCACAAAAAGCAGTATTTAGAGACAAACTTGCTAACGGAGCAACGTTGCAGGGGCCTCCATCCTTAGGCTTGTCTGTGAGGTATCCACGAAGCTTATATACTCTAAGGAGCCACATGTGAAGATGTGTTGGCATCCAGGGTGCCATGCGGTGCCATTACACTGACGCCAGACTACTTCTGGTTCCGCCACTGTGACATCGGCAACCTCTCTTTTGACTGTAAACTCTAAGCAACATTTGAATTAAACAGAATCCTATGAAGGGATTCTAAAGGATACGCGAGTTTGATTTCCCCTTTATTTACACCTGGGTTCCACTCTAACACTCTAGATTTGACATAAATTATTACTAAAAGCAGTTAATTGTAAAATCAAATTCTTTGTGACTATTTTTCTGACCCATAAATAATTGATGACCTGGCTTGTGGATTGCCTGTTTCATTGTCCGTATGCAGTATACCTTCTGTTTGCATGTTTATTTAATTATTTGTCTGCCTGCTCTCTGACGCCCACGGTCACAGCGGTATAACCTCATATACAAGCAGTTTTTTCACACACATAATTTAACATGCTACCGGCGATATTGCTGCTGGTTCAAGGTGATAATTGTAGAAAATATATTAGCAAGAACGGCTTTTCTATTGTACTTGAATAAAACATGTTCAGTATGAATGTCCACACCTACTCAACCCCATTGTGCCTTTCAAATCTACTTATAACCCTTAATGAAGTTCATATTTTCAAGAAGGCGGCCAAGGATAGTCAGCCATAAAGAGCCAGAGATTACCTGCCTCTGTTCTAGCTGTGCTGTACTTGAGATGACACACTGCCGTGGGAGGCTCTGCAAACACTTAAAAAAACAAAAAAAAGCCTTTCCAGGGTTAGCATGAAATGTTACTTCTGCAGCCTATCCCGATGTCTGAGGATTACAGAATAAATTGCACCCCAACCCACCCCCTTGGATTTTGAATAATAACTCCCTACCCCAATACCATCATGGATTGCTCCAATTCGGTGTGGGCCAGCATATACAGTGATTTTCTACATAGCTTATGGGAATTTAGGCCGTGAATATAGTAGGTGCGCGCGACGGAGTGAATGGCGTTGCGTGCGCCTGTCGGGTGAGCGATCTGTGGCCTGTGATCCACAGCGACAGGGAGGCGTGGCCCCAACCTCACAAGGCTGGTTCGCCTCATTGGCTAAACCGCCCACGTGAACCGCCTGTCGCGCGACAAACACAAAATTGTTTGTCTGCCCGAAAATCACCCGCGCCGTCGCGCTTCATCGCGTGTGCAGTCGTGAGCTCTATGGCCTGCCTCATGGAGGTACGCCCTTTTGTTCGCGCTGCGCATGGACGCGGCCTGAGTGAGAGGTTGTTAAGAAAACCGAAGCTGGTTACTGTACAGTAGCTTCAAAATATTGAACTGGATTTCTTTCAGAACGGCAGAGATACAGCACTTTGTAAGATCTGAGGAGACGGTTTGGACTTCGCAAGTTTAATGTTGAGGATCAGATGATCCGAAAGGAAATGTGATTACAAAGAACACAATCAAACCCGGGTTACACACACTGCTTATCATAGGACATACAGAAATAAAATGCTAGTAGGAAAAAATATCTACATTCTTACCTACGCTGGCAATCGTTTGCTGCTCCTGTTATAAATCTGTAAAAACCCTGATTGCGTGCAAATCAATCCTTCAGTCAGTCTAAGGCCGTGTGTATAGTGACGGCGACGCGACCGGTGACGTCACCAGTCGCCACTGACGAAAGTTGCACTTAGGTTTGGAGCAACGTCGCTGGCAACAGGGCCAGTGACGTCACGAAGGGGGCGGGCAGAGTGCAGAAGGCGCTCTGTGATTGGTGTAGAGAGTCACATGTGGCGTCTGTCTCTCCCAAAATCAAATTTCAATGGCGTAAAAAAAATTTGTAGCTCCGTATTGTAATGTATTTGTTTTGGCGCGACGTCGCGTCGCCATCGCCGGGCACTATAAGCACAGCCTAACTCAATAGCTACAATGTATCCTGATATTACTACGGTAACATTGTCTATTATTACCATTTCCAGCTCAAACTGCTGGGAATATAGGCAACAAATTATAACAAACAGGAAAGTGTTACAAAGATCTTGCACTGCTGGGGAGGTATGCTAAAACCTGCTAAAACAATCAAAGGATGTTCAGTATATTAAAACTCATTACAGGCATACCCCGCATTAATGTACGCAATGGGACCGGAGCATGTATGTTAAGGAAAAATGTAGTTAAAGTGAAGCACTACCTTTTTCCCCCACTTATCGATGTATGTACTGTACTGCAATCGTCATATACATGCATAACTCATGTAAATAATGCATTTGTAACAGGCTCTATAGTCTCCCCGATGGCGCACAGCTTCGGTACAGGTAGGGAGCTGGTATTGCTGTTCAGGACGTGCTGACAGGCGCATGCGTGAGCTGCCATTTGCCTATTGGGCGACATGTCCTAACTCGCGAGTGTACTTAAAGTGAGTGCCCTTAAACTGGGGTATGCCTGTACAAATGCCATTTGAATTTTAAAATAAAATAAAAAAGGTAGTGAGTATTATCTAATACAGTACAACATAACTAATTTATTTAAAAAAAAAAAAAAAACCCACATGTAGGATATTGCTTGGATGGCTCCTTCAAAACACATTAAAATGGCATTAAGAGTTGAATAAAAACACACAAAAAAATCACTATTATCTAATACTACAGAACTGATTAAAAAAAAACATAAGATTTCATATGTTTTGCTGCTTTAATCATTAAAAAAGGGCAGTAGTCAGAGATGGATGAAGCGATAGGCATTAACTATACATGCAAAATCCAGAAAAGAGCATCATTTATCATTAACAATACAATAAACAGAAGCTTTTGTTCTTCCTGTTCCCCAAGCATAATCTAATGATGCTTGTGTTGAGTTTTCTTAACCCTTTTAGCTGTCAGAGAGGCCAGCAATGCAATGCTTTGCAAGACATTGCCAACCCCTCTAGCAGATAAACGGTTAAACTAAATGGATTTTGTCATTCCCTCGGGTCTGCCTGTTGAAACTCCAGACAGCATGCAAAGCTGGCCAAGGCATGCTTGAAAATGAGATGCGCATCTCAATGACTCCTTCCTGGTAAAACGTTTTCAAATAATTATTACATACATAAAAGTATCGAGTAATAAAGACATGTTTGTTTATTTTGTACATAGATTATTTGAAAACAAATATGTACGCTCCTTAATGTGAACCAAAGAAAAACAAAAATCAGGTAAATTATTAATTTTCATGTTCCAATTAGTTGAAGATGATTTTATAAACCAAGCCTAACTCACCGAATAGGTATCTAGAGGGAAAAGCAAGATGTACAGTACAGTACTGCTGAAATAAACATAAAAACAGCATAGCAAACACATAATAAAACTTAATTAAACCACTGACATCTTTTCTACTGATCTTTTTTTTTATTTTCACTGAATGTATGACCCCTATTAACCATCTTCCCCAAACACTTGGCATGTCCTCATATCTTCTGTCCGTTCTTAACACCTAATAATGCGACTTCATTCTCCTACGCATGTAATATAATCCTACTTATTTTTTTTTCTGATAATGTTTTAGAAAACTAATTGAGTTCACTTGATGTCATAGACTGTATGATGCATCCACATTTGTTCAGTGAGTTACAAGCTATGCTCATTCTCCTTGTAAATTCATGCCCATAGTGCACCATTGGTGAATTACACATGGTTGAGCTAGAATTCCCAGTCATGCCTGTCATATAAATGAGACTTGTTTTTACTTCCGTAGTGGCAGAGGAGGATTCACACTTTAGGGGCTATAAAAAAAAAAAAGGTATCTCTTGGAATTGGAATTAACCCAAGAAACGTCAAAACAGTTGAACAAATATTAAATAATTTCTCACATTTGAGTGTAAACCGAAAGTAAAGCAAATTACTCACAGCAGATTATGGTTTTAATACAGCCTACCTGATACAGTACAAAAACCCTTGCACTGCCTTTAATAGTACTGTTTGTAATAGCATCTTTCCAGGCACTGTTTTTTCATTAAACAATATTAGTTGCGTGGAGAGTTGTCAATTATTCATCAGAGTTTAGATTCATTTCCAATAAATCCTTTGCTCCTAGAGAAGAATTCAATATATTGACTTCAAAGCACTGCATTCCCCCCTGGCTGCGGGTTTCGTTGTGTAATCCTGCTGCAACTGTCCATGGTCTGTGTCTTTATGTACATTTTCATTACTTTCCTTTTGTCTATTCGGATCGGATACATCATGTGAAATCCTCTAACAATTTTCTGTTCTATTCAGCTCAGTAATCAAAGCAGTGTCTAACTGCAGATGCAATATGCTACGTGTTATGAACACATTTTACATGATGAAATAAGCATCAAAAAAGAAAGAAGAAATGTTACACAGTTGAGCATTTTTACTTTACAGCAAGTCCAATATATATTTGTTATTGGGGCCACACTGAATATACAGTACTTACATCTCAAAAACCTGGGGGTGAAAGACAAACTGAGTGAGTAACGGGATGAATTAGAGGACGAAGAGAACTTAAATACTTGAAGCAATGATTCGCCATTCTATTTTCTATATTTTTTGCTTGCGTTTTTTATTAACGCTAGGTAATTTCAAATCATATAGGAGAGTGTTACATTGGTTGTCTCTATACTTATTGGCTAAAGCTCAGATTATTCAGCATGTTAGATACATGTATTGATGATGAAGATGATTATATATCAGTCTTTGATATCCCTTGGAATCCAGTTGTTTACGATCTTTGTCCAACAATGGTAGTTTCTTCATGCAATATGTCTGTCCCACTGCTATTTAAATTTCTTCCCCCTTGTGATGCGACAGACTTTTTGTTTATTTCCGAATCCATTCATTCTTTTTCCTGTCTCTTCGGTTAAAACCCAGCATAGATCTCTCCGTATTTTTGTCTGAAGCTTCTGGGTTATCTTCGCATTTATGGTCTGAGTTTCCCAATCATACATGAGCACCGTCACACTGGTCGAACACTTTCTTGAGTCGCACTGGAAGGGTCACACACACTACCGTGTTCATTCTCCTATTGATTTCTTTGGAAATTTTCCTATCCATTGATGCTTGCTGTCCAAGGTAGAGATCATTTTTTTTTTCTTCTAGTTCTTTCCCCCCTTATTTTGATCATTGTAGAGTTGACATTTGCTGATCACTGCTCTTGCTGAGAGTAATATGGAGGCCCAACTTTTTACTTGCTTCATTGCTGGAGATTTTCTGTGGCAAAAATAACATTCTTGTCTGCAAATTGGAGGACTCTTTCAAGCCGGCACTTTTTAGGGACTTCCTGTCTTCTCATGCAACACAGAGATCACAAGCCGCAACCACCGTGCTACGCGGAGCAGTAAAGAGAACATGGAGCGCATTCCAGGGGCACAATAAGTAACAGAATTGTACTGATTTTTGTAAATTTTTTATGGTTATATATTTAACCCAGTTTTGGATGGGGAAAAAAATAATAATGAACACCGATTAAAAACCCCCAAAAACAACCCCCACTGAAAACCATAATCATTCAACTACTTCCTCCTTTCTATTACTCACAAGTCAGTTATGATTATTTACACTAACATACTGCAAAGATAATAATCTTAATTAACGCATAAAACACCTTCTGGTGTCTGAAGACCCCTTATGGCCTATTCAAGTGTATGGGTCATAGCGTGCCTTCCGGCACCAGAGGTCTTATCGAACAGCAATGTTTACTAAATGTAAGACAGAATATGTTTAGATTTACAAGACTAGTCTTTATTTAGAAAACTCAACTATCTGCTGTTTGCTAGAGAGCGTTAGCAAACTTTGCAAATGTGGCTCTTCTTGGTTCGGGAAAACGTTTCTTCAATCTAAAAGTTAAGTTTGCTGCCAAAGTTAATGGGCATTGCATTGCTTTTACAGTATCTATATAATATTGTTATAAAATAAGTTGGCTTTCTATAGCGCCATCTGAAATATTACGTAGAACATATTTAGAATTTGATATAAATTATGTGATTGAAGTGAATAAGAACAGGTAAAGATGCTTTGTAAATCATATGGACCAGGGACTGCTTTTCCTATTGTGTATGTCTGAAGCACTTATTCCCATTGTGTTATAATATTATGTCACATATATTGTAAAGTGCTATGTACCTGGATGGCGCTATATAAATAGAGATATACATACATATTTATTGGGAACTACTGGAGAAGTGTTATGTCCATTTTGAATTCTCCAGCCACAGTACTTTCCTCAAGGTCCATATAGTACCTTTTTTGTTTTACGGCTTACATTGCTATCAATGGTCTAAACTAAGAAGCAATTATAATTTTCAAGTGAATAGTTGCAGAGGACCCTGTCAATAACAGTTCACCAGTAGTATTCAAATGTTTTTGTATTTCCGTTGAAACATTTCTGCTTCCCCCAAGGGGTCTCCCTGCTCGGTACAAGTCAGACCTTGCGGTGCTTCTTTGGACTGGCAGCTGGTCTTGTCAGAGTGCGTATCGGGAGAAGCTGCCACTTTAGGAGACTGGCGTTTACCCATGGATGTTCCACTGGGTACTGCAGACAGGCAAATTCCTGTTGTGAAGCCAACATTTATGAGGAGCTGCAGACGGGGATTGACCATCTGATATTCTCTTTTTTTGGGTTAGAAAATATACTTCTCCTGGACTAAACTAGTGACTTTTTAGTTGTCTCTATTCAATTATATTTGCCACTTCTGTTCACGGAATGATCACTCGCCATATGGCGGTTATATCTATATATTTGTTTCCACTGTATTCATCCATTTTGCCTTTGGGTTAAATCTAGTCTCTGGAGGTTATTAGCATCACTTCTAATAATATCCTCACAGTAACTCATAGTCATACAGTATGTTCAATGATCACATTTTGAGTTCACACATTTTCTATATTAGTACACTACTCTTTCCTTTTGGTTCTCTATATAATTATAGACAAACCAACTTGTCTTGTACTACTTACTTCAGTAGACAATCAATGTATCTCTTTTTATGCTAGGCCTCTTACTTTTTTCATGCATGTGTCAATCCTCTAATTCTTCTACCTGTGGCCAGTCCTACTAAATACACCGTGGCATAATAAAGAAGGGAGGAACAAAAGTTTCAGGTGGCCCTTGGAATTACACTTTTAACATAACATTAGCAATTTTGAACACATTTAGAGAGGCAATTCAATATACTCCGAATTACAGTTTTCAGCCGATTTGGAGGAGATTGAATCAGCTCCCTAATCATAATTCTGCACAGCACAAATGTGATCTCCTATTACTTTCTGAGCCAGAGGAAGAGGCAGGGTCCGCGAGGAAGAGGCAGGGTCCGCGAGGAAGAGGCAGGGTCCGCGAGGAAGAGGCAGGGTCCGCGAGGAAGAGGCAGGGTCCCAGCAGAAGAGGCAGGGTCCCAGCAGAAGAGGCAGGGTCCCAGCAGAAGAGGCAGGGTCCCAGCAGAAAAGGCAGGGTCCCAGCAGAAAAGGCAGGGTCTGGCCTAGCTTTACCTCCAGAAACATCTTTTTTTTTTTTCCTGAAGAATTAGCATCCACCCTTTCTCAGGAGAAGTCAACATTTACATTTAGCTTCCCAGGCCTGTGCTGAATCTCAAATGAGAAGGGTTGAAGGGCCATATACCACCTGGTCAGTCTAGCATTGGAGTCCTTCATTGAATTTAACCACTTCAGTGGAGCGTGATATGTCACCAAGGTAAAATAGAGTCTCGCAAGGTAATGCCTCAAGGCCTCAATTGCTCCCTTTACTGCGAGGCACTCCTTCTCAATCACGGAGTAATTCTTTTCCCTTGGGAATAATAACTCAGGAAAAGGATTGGGTGTTCTACCCCCTCAAACTGTTGTGATAGGACTGGGCGCATCTATCTCTGATGCATCTGTCTGTACAACAAAGGCCTATTAAAATCTGGGCTTCTAAGGACTGATAGACACCTTTTTACCTCCTCGAAGGCTCTCTGGCATTCTCTAGACATACCACTTGTGTAGTGGCACATTTTTTTGTGAGGTCTGTTAGCGGTGCAGTAATGTCCGAATAATTAGGGATGAACCGCGCGATAGTACCATGCTAAGCCCAACAGAGAGCACGCCTGGGTTTCTGTTCGGGGGCTCAGCACCTCTTTCAGGGCTTCTACCTTACTGGTCAGTGGCCTTACTTTTCCACATCCAACTGCATAACCCAAGTACTTTGTTTTGGCCTTACCTAAGGCATATTTCTTAGGGTTGGCGGTGAGCCCTGCCTCCCTTAGAGATACGAGTACTGCATTTATCCTGTTTATATGGGCCTGCCAGTGTTTCCTGTATATGACAATGTCGTCCAAGTATGCTGCAGCATAATTTCTATGAGGTCTCAGCACCTTATCCATAAGTCTCTGGAAAGTGGCTGGGGCTCCATGCAGACGAAATGGCATCGTCACAAACTGGTATAAACCCATGGGAGTGACAAAGGCTGTTTTGCACTTGGCTCCTTCTCTAAAGATATTTGCCAGTATCCTTTTGTGAGATCAAGCGTGGATATACTTCACCCTGATATGAGGCCTGGGCTTCTCCTATGAGAAGCGGGGCCAAAGCAGTTGCCCAGTAATCTCTGGACCAGCCCTGGTCAACCCTTTCAAAGGTTAAAACGAAAGCTTCTGGGTCCTCGGCCGGACTAATTTTCCTCCTGTGCAGCCTGGTGCTGGGATAGGAGCTGGACTTGCTGCTGCAGAAGTTGTTGGTTTTGCCTGGTCTGCTCCTGCATTAATTGTCCCTGTTGTTTGGCCTGTTCACACAGAAACACTTTAAAAAAAAATATTCTATTTTTTTGGTGTGGCCCTTCTCGTGTCTAGGGGCTGCTCAGCATCCCCCTTCAGAAACCATATGTTGCAGGGACAATGCAACGACACGTGGGTGTTCTGAGTACAGGCTTATTTCAGCAAGCAGAAAAAACATGGAACAAAAAAAACAGAGCTTTTCTTCAGCATAACTGGGTTAACAAAAACAGAAGTCCTTGATGAGGGTTTCACCCCTTTCCCAGCAATGGTTTCTAAAGTCCATGTAACAAAAGAACAATATTTTCAAAATACACAGACCTTTTTTCAGGCTTTCTCCCTTCAGAGTTTCAGCATATCTTTCTCTGGTGCAATCAGGAAGGAGAACCCTGAACAAGTCCAGAGTCTGTGTTTTTCAAGTCCCTTAACGAGGCAGCTCGGACCTGGTTAATTAACCCAGCCTTTTCAAAGCTGTAATTAACCCGGTCACTGCTGGATCATAGACATATACATGGGTCTCCCAGATATACTGAGTTCACCCTGTCACCCTGCTTATCTGCACTCCAATATTTTTGATGCAACCAGTTGCTATGATCAATGTTTATCAATAATACCTATTCATAAATGATGCTGGAAAGGCATAATATTCTGTATGAAGTAGAAGGTAAAATGATTTCCTGTGCCCTGTCTACTTTTCTCCAGGAGCTGACCCTTTATTTAAGGCTTTCTCTAACTTATAACACATATACGAATATACATACAGTACAGTTCTCTTTGTGGTTGAAGAAATGAAAAAAATATTAGTACAGTACCTCTATTAGATAAACAGCTTGAAAACCACTTAAAAGGATGTATCAAATAGAAATACAAAAAACAGCAGCAATACAGTGCTAAAAATAAAAATGTAATAATAAACCTCACCACATGACAACATATGAATATATTATGTTTTTTTAATTATTCACCAACAAATCCTCCAGTGTGATTCAGTTCTTTTTTATGTAGTATGTGTCACTTCATTTTACTGAGCTACCATAACCTTACTTTGAAAAACACAAATGAGCTCATGTGACCTCAATTACATTAATTAACTCTAAGCCAGGGGTGCGCGAGATTTTTCAGGGGGGTCGCGGCGGTTGCAGAGGCCCCGCACTCTTTCCCAAGGCATTTAAATTAACGCTGGGGGATCACGTGAGACCTCTGCAACTTCCCTTACCTCGTCTTTGGTGACATGTTGCCATGGCAACGCAGCATTAAATGACGCCGCTGGGTCACGTGACCCCGTAGCGTCATTTAATGCCGTTTTGCCATGGCATCGTGTCACCGAAGGTAAGGAGGGGGGCGCAGCTGTGAAAGTGTGCGCTCCCCTGCTTGAAGCCCTTATTCCCAGATCATAACAGAACCCATGACTTTGTAAACCAAAGTAACACACCAACATCAAGTCTTGGATGAAAAGGCCACAACAAAATGTATGGTTACAACAATGCATAACGTTAACATTTAAACTAAAACAGGCCAAATCTCCATCAAGAACCATGACCGAGGAGCAATCCCAACCACCACCTTCATCTCAGTAAGCAAACGATCATACTGCCTCTTAACTAAACTGCGAGGATACACAACATCCATCCACCAGCCACTTCCAGCTCCCAATCCCCACCCATCATGATATCGTCTACCATAGACTCTACAAGCTAGGGCTACGCGTATAGTGGACGCGACGGTGACGTCAGGCTGCGGTTGCTGGAAAAATCAAACAGAGATGACTTCCAGCGATCGCGACCAAACAGTCGCGTCGTGTTTACAATAAGCACACGCAACGGCGGCAATGCGTTGTTTTGCCACAACAACTTTAGCGTCCTAACTCAGTAAATAACATTCACATAATATGAATTTATTTGGTACACTCTCATTCTATAGTTCCTGTACATTAAAGTTGCTCTATTTTGGGATCTGTGTCATTTCCTCCCTCCCCAACCACATTCCACAGCAAAACATAGTTCTGGGTCTGTGGTTAAAATTCTGAAGAACTTTAATGCCGCTAAGGTAATGAAGCTGCTTTAATGTAAATTGTATTAATAGTGTGCGGGAGCACGGGGTCTCCTGAGCTGAACCGCTTTGATTTCCACCTCAGGGATCCCCTGCTTCCTGAGTTACATGGCTCTGGTATGGGGTGCCGGTATCGCCGCCATTTTTAAATCGTCCGTGTCACGTGACTGTGGGATTTAAATACTGGAGGAGATACCGACACCCCATAACATGGCCTGTATCTCGGGAAGTAGGGGGTCCCCGAGGCTGAAATCAATGCAGTTCATCTCACGAGACCCCTGCTCCCCGCACAATATTAATAAAAATTACATAAAATCAGCTTCATTACCATAGCGGATAGATGCTACAGTATTTTTTTTTTTTTTTGTTATTGGGGTTTTGATACTAGTGTACATGAGTATGGGGGTATCCTGAGCTGAACTGCATTGATTTCATCCTCGGGACCCCCTACGTCCTGAGATACAGGCCCTGATATAGGGTGCTGGTATCCCCCTGCAGGATTTAAATCCCCCGGTCACGTGACACAGGAGATATAAAAGCACAGGGGATACCGGCACCCCATACCTGAGCCTGTATCTCATGAAGTAGGGGGCCCCCAAGGCTGAAACCAATGCGGTTCAGCTCAGGAGTCCCCCTGCTCATGAATACTATTATCAAAATCAATATTTTTAATGGACGATCGCCTGTAAGAGCCGTGCATGGAGACGCAGCGAATTTATAGCGTGATAGCACTGACACAAAAAACAGGCTAGACGATAAAAAAAAAATGCACTATCGGCCTTACAAAAATGGCCTTCACTTCTTAGTGAATCCCGCTTGTGGCTTCATGTCTTACAGCGCGATAAATAAATACATAGGGGCCTATGCAGAGAGCAGCGAATTTTAAAATTGGCGAATTTATTAAAAAGTAGCTTTTTTGGAGAGTTTTAATCTCCATATGCAGAAAAGTGCGAATTCTGCTATGTTTAACATGGATGCGTGTGGCGAGTTTAAATTGGCGAGATGCGCGCTTCAGAAATGTGTTAAAACAAATTCGCGCCTTTTTTTTCCCCTTTGCAATGGCCGCGAGCGGCAGTTTTTTTTGGCGAGGCAAAACGGAGACAATCGCGCCATTTTATTGGCGCGAACAGCCGCTAGATGCCGTTCGCGCCTCTCTGCATACGGATATTTTTAAAACTGGCGAGATTGAGGTTCTCGCCAGCCGCGAGGCGAGTTTTACAAATAGAAAAGAAAAATTGGCGCGTTTTTCGGAACTCGCCATTTTCTGCTGCTTTCTGCGCGATTTTCTCCAAAAAATGGCGAATTTCGAAATAGCGCTGCTCTCTGCATAGGCCCCATAGTTGGACGCAATTGCACTGATTTTTCACTGCTTGTGAATCAGCCCCTACAGTATGTCACCACAATTATCCAATGCTGGTAAGAATACCATATGAATGGGAGTAGAAGCAGGTAAAACCTTAGCACTCTCTTGTGGATCTGGGCCATAGTAATCACTGCAATTTGGATAGAGCTTGCAAGGCAATTGAGGCTAGAAGTGCTGCTGCTGCTGTAATGTTTAGGTCGGAATCTGTTTTAAGAATATCTCTGAGGTGAGAAGAATTGGACAGTCATACACTAGAGAGGCGCTCAACTCCAGTCCTCAAGTCCCCCCTCCCAACCCCTCGAACAGGTCAGGTTTTCAGGATATCCCTGCTTCAGCACAGGTGGCACAGTCAAAGACTGAGCTTCTGATTAAGCCACCTGTGCTGAAGCAGGGATATCCTGAAGACCTGACCTGTCGGGGGGGGGGGGGGAGGGGGGAGGGGTTGAGGACTGGATGTGATTTTTTCCACTTTTTTTCTGTTTAGGTCACATGGAGGAGTTTGTTGTGCCCAAGAAGAAGGCTGCCAAGATCCAGAGATTATATAGCCAGGTTGACTTTAATAGGTCACTGTGACTGGACTTTATTGTGTGGTTTGGACATTTTTTCTTTTATCATAATTTTTATGTATTTTTACTTATTTTATATTGCATGTTTATCTCACTAGATTAAGCTTCAGCCCAACAATAGAACACAATTTACAGTAGAGAGCCAGCATTCATCTGTCTTATATGTTATGTATTAGGATTTTTTATTTAAACATGGTTTGGTTTAATCAGTTAGATTGCATTGCACACTAGGGCGCTGTCTCTTTAAAATCATATATATATGTATATAAGTGTCCAAAAGGAGTGCTACTGGGCGTGGCCAAATGTATACAACAAAAGACAAAAAAAGCCCAAAGCTACATCCAATATGACAAAAATACACAGTGAAATACCTATATATTCTCTTGAAAATGGGTAATTTAGTTAAACCCTTTGGCCAAAGCGTTATACGCCTGTCAGCCACATCAAGGCATGACCGTTTTGTGTGCTTATTAACTATTTTCAGCTGGTGTCAGCTGTTTGGAGGTTGGTGGCCCCTCCTCCCCAGGGCTTAAGCTCGCCCCTCCTCACGTTTCTGAGTTAGCAGGTATTTTTAATGTTGCTGGGTTAGGACAGATTCAATGTGAACATTCTCCCTCCAAATAGAGGTAAATGAGAATTTTAATCAGGTAGTATTTGGACCTGTTATCGGTCATGCGTTGATGTGGCTGACAGGCGTATAACGCTTTGGCCAAAGGGTTTAACTAAATTACCCTTTTTCAAGAGAATATATAGGTATTTCACTGTGTATTTTTGTCATATTGGATGTAGCATTGGGCTTTTTTTATCTTTTGTTGTTTACAAAGGAATTAATATCAAAAGGTCTTAATGTCTTCCATCTTCAACAATACTACCTGTAAGAACGGGTGTCATATGCTCATGAAATGTAAATGTGTTGGCCCGTTAACAGTTTTGTTGATAGTTATGGTCACAGTAGGTTTAATAGTTATAAGTGGTTATTCAACACCAACATGACCCTGAGACACAAAAGGTATGAAGCTGGCTCCATAACAAACTGTATACTGTAACATTAATTGTTTCCAACAATTGAATGCTACCTACAGTATGGTTGACTTATTTTCTGATCACAGATTACTAACCTTATGTCCGAGGTCTCTGGTATCTTATTTGATTTTAAATGCTTCCGAACATGAATGTTTTATTGCTTTTGCTATCAATTACACAGTTATCAAGGATGCAAATTAAGATGCAGTGAGTACCCCATTTAAACTTTTAGCAAACGAAACATTGTAATGCAGTTTCAGAGCCAGAAAGCTGGGCCTGGAAATCAGTTTGCTACTTCTAGCAGAAATGGCTGTTGATAAAAGTAGCACAATTGTTTTTTAAAATATTTAATGCAAGAGAAGTACAAAAGGTTATACAATATTGCATTCATTATACATTTCTGTATTGTTACACTGGGGAATCGACCTGCCCATATTACTGAGACATGAAATAAGCACAGAAACGCTGTCACAAAATGCTTCGACGAGACCAAAATGCAGACTAGGATCAGAATAACATAAAAAGCTGCGTCAATGTAATTTTGGAGGTAAAATGATGCTATTAGTGACATTTGTTGTGAAGTCTTTTAAAGCTGCAGACCAAGCAATAGTCTACATTTATGTTTTTTAAAAAAAAATCAGTTCTGTACTATGAGAAAATACTTGTACTGTAGCATTAAAAAAAACACTGAAAATTAAATTTTTAATGTATTATGATGTAACAAACATTTTATGTTTCTATAGCAACCATTTAAAAAGTCACACCATTCCTTTTCTGAAACAGGCTCTTGCACACCCCTTTTTGAGCCCTGCCCTCTCTCTAGCAGTGCACTAATTGTATCTAGTGACTGTCTGGTCACATGATCTTCCCCACAGAACTTTGCATCTTTGGTCCTCTTCCAACAGCCATTTAGTGAACCCCCGAGCTGAATCTTCACCAATCGATCACAGGAGAACAGATCGATCGGCAACTTAGTGAATTACTTATCATTGTGTGGATTGTATTGATGCACATATTAAAGGGGAAAAAATAAACTTAAAAAAAAAAAACCCGCCAGCTTGCACTGCTGCTTTAATGTCAAAGTATTAGGGTATTTTGAGTATACCATGCCTAGTCAGCATCAAATTGTGATTTCGAGAGAGTGAATGGAAGGAGTAAGGCGACATCCATGCTATTCTAGGGCAAATTCTGCAGAAAATAATAAGTAGAGGACGCTGAACTCCTTAAAATTAATTAAAAATAGGAATTCAAAAATTCTCATTTTAGTTAGAATTTGAAATATTCTCTGGCCTCGCAATTTACGGATTGTCCTAAAGGTTCTGAATTTTGATAGAAAAGTACAAAAGAAAATCTGGAACTGATCAAATTTTATATTAGGCTAGACTCCGCAAATTTGCGAATATGCTATATTGGCAGGTCTGCTTCTCCCTTGTAGCATTTATCCTACCAAAATGATCTTGCCTCCCCATACACCTACACTGACCAAGGGATACCAAGACCTATAAGCACACCCCTACACCTAACTGGTCCTTTGTGCCCAACCACAAACCCTGTGATTGAGCAATTCATACTTCATATGCTAGAAATTGCTAAAGCAGGGACTTTTCTATGTTCCCCTATGGTAAAGGACTAGCATATAAGTCCCAGTTATGATGGCCAAGCTAGACTTAAAGCAGCAAAACGTGAAAAATCCTATATGTTTTTTTTAATAAATCCATTCAGTAGTACTAGCTGCCTCTTTTAAAAAAGGCTCTGAAACACATCTTTTTTAGCGCTGCCCTTTGGCAACAAAGTATCACAAACAGATCTAGTGCTGTGTCCAAACAGCAGACTGTCTATTACTCTGAAAGCTTTAAAAAAATATGTATTACACTTAGTAATATAATGTTACATATCAGCTGCAGCATTTCACAGACTGCAGCACCAAGTTAGAAGGTCGGACATTTGATTAGGCACACAATCAGGAGTTTTACACATTTATAACAGGAGAACCCAACGATTGCCAGCTAAGGTAAGAATGTAGAATTATACATTGTCACATATTTCACATATAAAAATAAGAAAAAAAAATAAGAAAGCAAAAAGGGGGAGGGGGGGGGTGAGAAAGTAGTATTGATGCTTTAAACTAGGGAACATATTACGGTGATTCTGGGTATCCCTTAAAGGTTTTTGCCACAGCACAAGGATCCTCTGTCCACACGAACCTGCACTGACCGAAGAATACCAAGCTTTGCGCACCTAACCGATGCGTTCAGAACTCCTAGATTTTGTGTATCTCCCACTTTATTTTATCTGTTACTACTATAAACTTTTTACCGTACCTTTCCTATTAAATTGCCCATTTAGTAGCTCCTTTGGTTGGTTTGAACGGCCGAGCCTTGTCTCAGTGAGTTGCAGTGATTTATTTCAATTAATAAAAATTGTTTTAGTCGGGGCAACTTACCAAATTATTTTTAGTACATTATCTTTTTTTGTAATTCCCTAAGCGAGGATGCCTGAGCCGTGGGTGGGTGGGTGTGTGTGTGTGTGTGAGTCTTCCGGGGCCCTGGTTTGAACCCCCGTGAGGCAAATTGTTGGGTTATATTTTATAGGTTTCCTTTTTTAATATTTTAATTCGGTTTCGAGCACCAAGCAGTAAGTGTATAGTATAATCTGGGAGTTCCGGCAGTCTCTGGCTTGGCACAGAACCTGTCTGTTCCCAGACACCACTGTGATTATTGTGCTCTGTGAGCTGGTATAGCCCTGGGTAGGGAGTGGGGTGCTCCGGTACATAGGAGCTAGGTTCGTGTGATGGCCATCGGTAGACCCGTACCATGGCATAGTACCAACCTAACGGGTATAGGCTAGGATATTTTGCGTTTGGACACAGAGTCACCCCATACCGTGACTTTCATCTATTCAGAACTTTCTTTTTCCATGTGTTTGTAATTACAATTTTTCTTACTTGTTGTACAAATGTTGTGGCTCTTTACCTCTATCCATTATTAATATGATTGCATTATATTGTATTAAATCCCTATTCGTTTAAAAAAAAAAAAAAAAAAAAAAACATGTAGCAATTCCACAGAGTTCCTCGTGCTTTTTAATGTGACATTGTTATCTTATTTTTATTCCGTTGCAATCTGGAAATATCAGCCTCCAAAATGATAGACTTTTCCATCATGTTCATATGATGGCTGCTGTGTTCCACATAGAAGTCAATGGGATGTAACGCGGGTGATGAATGCTTATTTTTAGCATTTCTAATGAATACTGAAAAGACGGACTATGTATATTTTTATAAGTACTTCAATGTTATGTGCTGTTTTTTACCTGCGCCGTTGAACTTCTTCTTTAAACGAAGTTAGTCACACTAAAGAACACATCAGGGCCTCGGAATGAATGGGGACTGCCTGTCAATCAAGTGTTTACTACACTCACCCCGTCCTTTAAAGGGTAAAAAAATAAGGGGGGACAAAAGTAGGGTGCTATAAGCTTGGGGCCTATGAGTGATACAATGATAAATCCACCACTGGGTCCAATGGTCCTGTTAAGACATAGATGTTTCATCGTTTAGTGTTTCCAGTTCCTATTTTCCACTGGGTTGGCTAAGAGATAGGAGTGGGGTTGATGGGACACGGTTTCCTCAGTATCACCAGAAGTATTGTTTAATTTATATCGGAGTGTGTTTTCATATTACTTGCAAATAAAGATTTTTTTTCTCTCTCCGTACACTTGTGTGAAAGTTATTTAGTTAGAGTGCCGTGAGTACCCTTTTATTCTAAATACGTTTTTAAGAATCAGGGAAAGATTCTCTTACCCCTGTTCACCGCTTCTAGTATAGTGTTAGTGCTGTCTGATTCTAGACATTGCTGTAATATTCTATTGGTTGAGAGCAGCACAAATTAAATCTTCTGAAATATATACAAGTGAACAGTTTACTTTTTTTATGTTATTATATTAAGCCTAACATAAGACTTAGGTTTAGAAACGACTAAATCTCTTTTTTTAAATGCCCTTTTTAATAAATACTTGAAAGGAATACTTGAATGAAACATCTATTAAAAGGCTATATATGACCTGGTCATCAAGAACACAAATAGAATCTTAATATATCCTCATTATGTTGGAGAAACTGCGTCCAAAGATGCTCTAGGTGCCCTATGTTGTTGGAGTTCACCAAACTTCAACCCTCCTGGGACAAAGTATTGCATTTTATTTTATGATAAAACAAGGACCCATGATCCCATCTCTTAAATAAACCCCTGGAAGAGATGGCCAGACATGAAGCTAAGCTCATTATGCTTATATTGAATGCCACAAAATATCTAGATTCTGGAGATGCAATGAACCCCCAAAACGTAAGAAAAATTGAGAACAAATTTCACGTTGTGCTCATTGAAAGATTATCGAGCTACCAAGAAGACACACCCAGCAGGTTTCTAAAGGTGTGGGGGCGTCTAACTATGGGTTCTTCAGTGTGAAAGAGGACCAGTTTAGAACATTATGTCCTCTCACGGTGTAAACCGGACAGGGGGAAATCTGTGGATAAGAACACAGAGAGTAGAAAACTATATATAAAAGCAAATGCATGGCCGTGTCAATGTTTTTGCGAATATTTACTATGTTCTAAATATGGATGATGTATGCTGCCAACCCCTTCTCCCCTTACCCCCTCCATTTCATCCTCTCTCAGTATAGAACACATATCTTCATATAATTGCTGTAAATTTGTAAAATCATAAATAAAGAGATTTACATTTATTTATTTTTTTAAACCCTGTTGTCAATCAGCCAAAAAGGGTTACGAAACGGACCTATTTGCACTAAAACTAAAACAGGGAGTGACCAACTCAACGGAACTGTGCAGGTTGAGAACTGTAAGAAACAAGGTGTATTTGCAAAGCTGCAATAAGGGAATAACATTGCGTATAATAAGCAGAAATGTATGTCACAAGTCCTCCACCTACAGATTCTCTTTCATATAGGACTGCACATTACAAACACAAAGAAACGCTAAAGACTAAAAACCAAAATATGGAACATATGTTCAACAAAGAAAAGAAGCAAGAAGCTGGCAATATTTGTCTATAATTCACCTGATACCTGAACAATATACAATAAATGATGCCTGTTTACGCACAAATGTAAATTGACAACTGCAATAATTATGAATACAGTATATGTAGATATGATAGAAATGTAAGAAAAAAAAACACCCCAACAGCCAAAGCAGTCTTTAAAGTACAGGTATTTTGAGTGCTTGTTTCACTAAAGTCCCCTCCCGCTTTACACCCCTTTGTGTGTGCTGGTGACTTGTTGGTGACGAGAGATTTTTTAATTGATTGTGCCAAGTTCTTTTTCTTGTAGCTATGTTGAGATTTTGGCTCACACCATTTCTAATGTCATTCATCATTCTAGTCCCAGACAGGGACTGTGTGCCATATCGCTTCAAAATACGTCTCCTGTAATTTGCACCTTTGATATGTAAAGCGCTGAATGGGTTAGTACAGTATGCCAGATTACATTAACCCACCAAGAGAATTAACATTGTTACCTACAAGCATTAAATGTAAAATGATGAATTCTTGTTCCAAAAATAATGACTTAATATTACCATACAATCAATGCAACAATGGCACCAACAGCTGCAATCTCAAAACACTCACACAATGACTGAAGCCGAGATCCTCCTAACTTACCAGGCTGTGCATAATTTTCACTCCATCTGGATTCACTGTTAGTGCTTCATCATACAATTGCTTAGCCTCCTCCAAACAGCCTTTCATCTCAGCGAGCTTCCCACGCATGTACAGCACAGTGTGTGATGTGGGGAAAAGGCTGGCTGCCTCCTGGATACAAAAGCCTGCTTCTTTCAGATGCTGCTGTTCCATGAAAAGTTCAGCTGCAAAATAAAAAAATGGCTATAAGTATACACTACAATAAATAATCCATTGTTTTTTTTTCATTTCTACCAAGTGGCCCTTCTCTGTAATTGAGTAGAAAAGAAACAAATCGACAACATACATGTTCATACAAATAAAATAAACATGTCCGTCTTAGTATTTTTATCGTTTATTTATACAGCGCCAACAAATTCTGTAACGCGGTACAATGGAGAAACGGATTGACATAAACAGAAGGACATACCAAACAAGGAAAAACAAGCACAATCAGGACCGTGCTCATGAGAGGTTACAATCTTGAGGGAATAAGGGGCAATGCTGAAAAAAAGAGGTACAGTAGCTGCTCATTATGGGATTTATTCTGCCTCAGGATGGAGTTTGGTCCAGTCGCACAGCTGGTCCCGTTAAGGTTTGGGGTTGTGTATGTTAGGGGGTCATATCTTAGGAAACCTTTTCTGACGTCCGCCTTTGGGGGTGACGCAGATGTGAAGTTGAAGAGGTTCAGACTGAATTCCGCTGTTGGAGGCAGGTCCCGTAGTTCAGAAAAAATAACCTCTGGAGTGACATCTGTTTTGTGAGGTATGCAATGACTGAATACGGAACACTCAAAATACCGTACATTTTCTAAATTGGTACGCTAACTACCGTACGTCGTGATTTTCAATTAGTAAATGTTGAACAGATGAATGGATTAATCATATGGTATAAATACAAAATAATCAGAAACTTCTGTAACACTGTTTGTATTGGAAATGATCAATTCCTTCAGATGACATATGCATTCTACATTTTCTGTCTTGATTTTTTTTTTTATGATGAATTCTATTTTATTTACGTGTTTTTACTTATTTTGCTCATCATTTGTAATGTTATGTAACGTTTTGAGAAAACCAAAGAAAATGAGCATAGCCAAGAAAGTGAATTAACTTCCTTTCCTGCAAAGTCTCAGATTTCTCTCTGACGTGCTCATCCTCTTTCCGCCCCATTTCTCACTTAACCTATCATTTGGTATTATTTGCTAGCTAAAAACAGCAAAGTAGCAGTACATGTTCACATGCTGACACACAAGACTACATTAGATCCCACAAATGCTTAACTCTTGTTTAACTCTTCAACCTTTGCAAGCATTTCTGGCAGTAGCCAGCTCCTGCACTCCAGGTTCCAGATGTCATATAATTGAAATCACCCCATGTGCCTCTCTTAATGACGTCACGTGGGAAAAACATCCCACCGTCTTTATGTCATTGGTCAGAGGTGAACACATGGTAAATCAGCCCATGTGATTTGGTAATATTCCAAGTGACCCCCATACGTGAGCCCTATATAGGAACCGCGCACTCGCATAACCTTAGTTGTTGGCTGATAGAGGACAGACGAAAATTGGCATCTGCCAATGTGACAAACAAGCATGTTGACACAAGTACGGTCCCTGCTACTGTTGCAGACCATGGCTGTTCACTCAGACATGTATGTCTCAGTAGTAAATCAGGCCAATCTCCAAGGCCTTGGTCTATTTGTACAGTACAACATAGCCAATATGCTCCAGGATCAATTGGTAGTGTGACAGGGCCGTAACTCCTATACAAATAGGGCTCCAAATAGAAAGCCTGTATCTGGCTGATGAGTCCAGCAGGCAGCTGGTTAATTACAGCTACAGACAATTAGCCAGTCTCCACCTGGCTCTCCAGTCAGGTAGAAAAGCCTCCTGCTTACACTGCAGGGGATCGCTCTAGCACTAAGGAAGTCAGTGCTATCTGAGATAGATCCCACGGAACCAGACCCTCTATTCCAGGACGCAGCGGACCCTGAAACCTGCCAGAGGAGTCACCCCTGGGACACCAACCCAGATCGTGGACTGAGGGTAAGAGCACCTTGATACCAGGTACCGCTTTGGACTTTGGGGTCAGAGGTTGGCAAGAAGCCTGGCTTCTCAGCCCTGCAAATAGGCACTGGGCAGTGAGAGTCAGTCCTTACAAAGGGATAGGTCTGTGTTATTTTTTTTGTATGCTGCCTTAAAGTTGTATTGCTTGAAGTTACGGGCTGAATAAAAGTCAAGGTTTATTTTCTACAATATATGTCTCCCTGGATATACCTCTGCACTCGTCTTCTACAGTAGCATGTGGGTCAGATATGATGGACCCCATTTACTAAACCATAGGATACCTAACGACCCATTCACGTAAATAAAAGGTGTCTTAATACACTAGAAGGTGTGTTTTGCTTTAGCACAACTTGGTAAACATGGCCCTATAAGTGAGAAGACCCAGGAAAAACATCACCCTTATGTCTGCCCTTCTCTACGCTTGTTCAACTTCTTTCCAGCTACAACACCAGGTAAAGGAATAAATGCGACTCACAGAAAAGTGCTGTAGCATTGAAATTAACAATTGAGATAAATAGATGAAAGTGTAATGGAGATACAGACACACACACTGGTTCAAAGGGTGGAAGGAACACAGGAAGAGAGACAAAGAATGGAACAAAAGTGGGAGGGAGATGCAGAAGTAGTAATGGCGGAAAAAGACACACTTAGAGCAAAGTAAGAATGAAAACACCCACTGGAGCAAAATAAAGAATGAAAGTGAGACAAGGGGGTCAAATTGGGGTAAGAACACTTTTTAACCTGAGTTTGTATGTTATTCAAGTTCTGATGTTTATGAGAACTCTTGTTTTGTATTTTGTTAAAGTTAATAAATCGTTTAAAATGAAGTAATCCTGCTTCCAAAAGTAAGAAATATGTTTGTAGAAAATACAATTGAAACGCATGTGTTTGGGGGAAGTTGTTTCCATTTGTTCTGGGCCTTAAAAATTGTTATTTACAGTATTTTGAAACAGAGGAAGGCAAACAAAAAAAAACCCTGTGAAAGATCATCCAATGATGTCTCATAAGGAGGAAAATTAAATTCCTTCCTGACTCCAAATAATGGCAATCACATTCCTGCATGGATCAACATCCTTCCCATGTTAATTTGGTACAGCAGGGCCCCGGGAATACGGCGGGTTCCGTTCCAGGGGCCGGCCGTACAGTGAAAATCGCCGGAAAGCGGATCCGGCGATTTTCAGAGATTTTGCATGCACAGAACGGTATGCGCGCGCAGACAACGGTCTGCGCATGTGTGCCGGGCGCACCCGCCCGTTCTGCGCATGCGCGACTCGGAATCCAAGATGGCGGCCCCCTTCTCGGTGCCGCCGTATCAGCGGATCGCTGAGAAGCGGGGCCCTGCTGTATATCCCTGTATAGTGTATACTTTTCCTCTCTATAAAGATCTCCAACCTTTTTTTAACATATCTATTGTATCTGCCATCACAGTCTCCATGGGCAATGAAATCCACATTTTAACTGCTCTTACTGTAAAGACCCTTTCCTTTGCTTGTGGTGAAATCTCCTTTCCTCCAACCTTAAGGGATGGCCCGTGTCCTTTGCACTGCCCCTGGGATGAACAGTTATTTTGAAAGCCTCTTGTATTGACCCAGAATATATTTGTACATTGTTATCATATCCTGTCTAAGTCGCCTCTTTTCTAATGTAAACAAATCTAATTTAGCTAGCCCCTCCTCATAAGTCAGATTTTCCATCCCCTTTATTCATTTGTTGGTTCTTTGCACTTTTTCTAGTTCCTTAATGTCTTTTATTATGGAGTGGTGCCCAAAACTGTACTCCATACTTCTTTAGGGAACCAAGATCGGGGTTCTAATTAGATGAAATTATAGTGGACAGAGCCTCACAGGTTTCTACGTCAAATTTGAGGGGAAAAAACACATGGTACATATTCTTCTTAACTAGGTTTAAAAGCTTGATGTTTCATGCTTTCTCTTTTTATTTATGGGGAAAAGTCTCTTTGGCTACCAATATGAAAAACAATATACCATTCCATTCAGCAAATTCCCTTAAAAACCATAAGCTTTGCAAATTAGTAACAGTGCGGTATCAAAATAAACATGACTATTCACTTTAACATAATTCCCACCCTAGCCACTCATTTGCAGAAGTTCATTCATTTTACTCATTTTAAATATATCTGTTGGGATTCTCAAAAGTGCTGATGCTTAGTATTACACCATAATATGATGTTAACTGCCACTGACACGAGTGCCTGTTAACGCCAGGTTAGTGTGCGATACGCCACATGGAAGCGTAGTGAATATCCCCCATAGATTTTGTACTTTTACATGCAACATGTTTTTTTTGGTTTTTTTAACCTATTCTTCCAAAACTACAAAAAAGACTTACTTCTGGCTATTCTCCTTTGGGACACTAATCTGTATTTACTGAGTAAATGTATTTGTTCCACAATATTTGCACAGCTATTTAGTGGACCTAGGGATTGTAATCCAGTAGCATTTCTGTGTTCTGGCAGAGGTTAGTTTTGAATATGCAGCTCACTGAAATGTAAACTCCAGCTGGGGCAGCTGGCTCAACATCACGTGTTTTTATGTTGTCATTCACCTGCTTTGCCTTTTGAAAATCCTACTTCTGTCATTTATATCTGTTGCAGGATACACAGAGAAGACATTTTGGCTATTGACGTGAGGATGAAGCATATAGCCTCATAAAACTGCTTCTTATCTTATCTTAGTCACTTTGTCTCAGCTATTTGTGAAAATGTGATGTTGGTAAGTTTAAAAACTTAAACTAAGTGCAGCAAGATGAGTGGAAAATGACTTGCTGTATAATGCACAGTTTTGCACCAGAGAAACTTTTGCATGCTCAAAGATGAAAGATATTACTCTTGTAACGATATTGGGGCCTATGCAGAGAGCAGCGCTATTTGAAAATTCGCCATTTTTTGGAGAAAATCGCGCAGAAAACAGCAGAAAATGGCGAGTTGCGAAAAACGCGCCAATTTTTTTTTTCTATTTCTAAAACTCGCCTCGCGGCTGGCGAGAACCTCCATCTCGCCAGTTTTAAAAATATCCTTATGCAGAGAGGCGCGAACGGCATCTAGCGGCTGTTCGCGCCAATAAAATGGCGCGATTGTCTCCTTTTTGCCTCGCCAGAAAAAGTTGGCAAGAAGCGGCCGCTCGCGGCCATAGCAAAGGGAAAAAAAAGGCGCGAATTTTTTTTAACACATTTCTGCAGCGCGCATCTCGCCAATTTAAACTCGCCAGACGCATTCATGTTAAACATAGCAGAATTCGCACATTTCTGCATATGGAGAATAAAACTCTCCAAAAAAGCTACTTTTTATTAAACTCGCCAATTTTAAAATTCGCTGCTCTCTGCATAGGCCCCATTGTGTTTTGCATTTTTTCACCCCAGTTACACATTGTTTTATTTAATTGAGATGGCATTGATTTATATAGTTATTATACATTATGAAGGCAAATGTGATGCAATATTGGGGCAACAAATCCCCACTATATTTACAACGGAAAAAGTGTACAAGGGGTGGGTGGACTGTTTATTGTTGGGTAGTAGGTATTGTAATGTTTTTTGGGGGTAGATTGGGTGAGTGAAAGGGGTACCTGGCCCAGGGTGGGTGGTTAGCCTACCGGGTGGGTCGCAGGGGGTTTAACCCCTTAATTACCATAGCAGTTACTACCACTATGGTAATGAAGGGGTTAACTCCTCCCACAACCTTCCGAGTTGGCCTAACCACCCACTTTGGGCCAAGTACCCCCTTCATACGCCCCCTCTGCCCCCAATAAACCTGCTATTGTGCCTTAACCCCTTCATTCCCTTAGCGGCTAGCTGCTAAGGTAATGAAGCTGTTTTAATATAATTTTTAATACTACTGTATGGGGGCAGAGGGTCTCCTGACCTGAACCGCTTTGATTTCTGCCTTAGAGACCCCCTGCTTCCTGAGTTACAGGCCTTGGTATGGGGTGCCGGTATCGCCGCCATTTATAATTCCTCCGCGCCACGTGAACATGAGATTTAAATACTGGAGGAGATACCGGCACCCCATACCTGTAACTCAGGAAGCATGGGGTCCCCGAGGCTGAAATCAATGCGGTTCAGCTCAGGAGACCACCTGCTCCTGCACACTATTAGTAAAAAATAAAATGAAAGCAGCTTCATTACCTTAGTGGATAGCTACTACGGTAATGATTTTTTGTTGTTGTTTATTTGGGGTTTGATACTAGTGTGCGGGAGCAGGGGGTCTTCTGAGGTGAACCGCATTGATTTCAGCCTCGGGGACCCCCTACTTCATGAGATACAGGTATGGGGTGCCGGTATCTCCTCCAGTATTTAAATCTCCTGTTCACGTGACGCAGAGGAATTAAAAATGGCGGCGATACCGGCACCCCATACCAGGGCCTGTAACTCAGGAAGCAGGGGGTCTCTAAGGCAGAAATCAAAGCGGTTCAGGTCAGGAGACCCTCTGCCCCCATACAGTAGTATTAAAAATTATATTAAAACAGCTTCATTACCTTAGCGGCTGATTTAAAAGCCCAGGAGATACCGGCACCCCATAACGGGGCCTGTATCTCGGAATGTAGGGGGTCCCCGAGGCTGAAATCAATGCGGTTCAGCTCAGGATACCCCCTGCTTACATGCACAATTATCAAAATCAATATTGTAACTGCACGATCGCCATCTCTTCCAGGCTAACATCTATCAGTTGCCGCTTGCTATTATTTCTAGTGCGATAGCACTCAAATACAAAATGCACTATCACATGACTGGTTTTTTTTTATATCGGCCTTTAAAAAAAATGGCGTTCATTCTTAGTGAATACCATTTTTTGCCTCATGTTTTAGTGCGCGATCAATCAATGCAAAGTCGGGCGCCAATGCACTGATTTTATCACCGCTTTGTGAATCAGTCCCTTTGCCTTTCCAAACATTTGCCATGTTTAAAGTAGTCACTAATGTTCCTTTAATATGCCCTTAATATGGCATTTCAGGCAAAAATCCCCAATAAAGTCAAAGGTGATTCGTTTTTTTTTTTTTTTGTTTTTTTAACCAAAAGTGCACCAAATGGCTGCTTTGTACGAAAATAATTACAGCCAATATCATTGAATAACTCCTTTATACTCCTTCATTTTAAAGATGAGTGCCTATAGGTGGAGTTGTTATATTTTCCTATAATTCAGTGCAGTAAAACGTGAGTCACACTTGGAATAAATGATGGCTGTGAAACTTGTAATAATACTGTACTAATTATGTTAAAGGCAGGTTATAACCCAATTAAGAAAAACCGTCAATGTTTTCAGGTACGATATTAACTACAGCCTCTATTAAACATGCCGTGAAAATGCTTCTTAGTGCTGCAGGACTGATCAGCCCCAATCAAATGAATGGAACTAAAATATTCCCCAGTAGGTGTGCAACATATAATAATGGCCGATGTGTACTGTATAATAACGGCCGATGTGTACTGTATTTTATATATCAATGAAGTTCTACATACTAATACATTACCAAGTATGGTTTACCTCTGTGTGCTGCCATGTTCACTGCTCATCATCTATTCGCTGTCCAACTGTCATTTCCTGTGATTTTTATGATTACCGTTTAGATATATAGTGCCAACATTTCTAGAGCACGGTGCAATGTGGTGCACAGTTATGTACAGTATATTACAAAAACAGTTACATACAAGAGAGGACAAACATGCACAAACAGATACAGAGGTAATGAGTGTGACGCAAGTGGTGCCGGTATCTCTGCAGTCGAAGAAACTGTGTGCCTAACAAAATGGCAGCTTAAACGTCCCGCGGACCACTAGGAAGTCGTGACATCACCCGGTGCAGATTCCTATTAGCCCGCGTGACCTGGACATTTAAACTCCATAGAGAAACCAGCATCAACTACGGAGGTAAGTATCTCTGGTAGCAGGGGTCTCCGAAAGCTGAAATTAACACAGTTCAGCTCCAGAGACCCCTTGCTTCAACCTATGATGTAGTGTAAGGCGTTTTGCTGCTTTAAGACCTCTTCTTGCTCTTTCCAAAGCCATTTTATTTTTTTTCTTCTGATGCTTCGTTCAGAAGATCTACAGTGTAAGTCAGTAATTCTCAAGCTTGTTTTTCTCTCAAGGCATCATATTCGTAATGCTCAGTTGAAGAGGCCCCCCCCCCTACAATAGTGCAAACAGCTAAACACAGAAATAAGACGGCCACAGCAAAAAATAAACATGGACAGACAGTCACACCTGCAACAAAAAACAGGACAGAGACACAGACACACACAATAGAACAAACACACAACAGCAGAATAGACAGACAACAATCCCTCTGCTCACAGCTCTCGACTGCCCATGCTGCTGCCGCCTCTGCTTGGCCCCGCCCTCCAGGCTCCTGACATCTCCTCCTGATTGGCGGTGGCTGGGTAATGTAGCCAATCAGGATGGAGAAATCTGCCTAGCCCCCTAGCAACTGTCATGTTTTTCCCCCTGCTCTGTCAGTACGGGGAAATCCTGCGGTACCTTTTTGATCCTCCTGCAGCACATAGGTTGAGATCTAAGTGTTTCAAATATAAAGTGTCTGGGAGGTTAAAATGTACATACTGGAAGAGACACTGGTTATCTACACCAGCCACAAGGACTATGTAACCAGTGTCCTCTTCAACCACGGCCATGGACCGAGAGGTAGCAACCTTCTGTAATTAATTTCCTGAGTACCAGATAAGGACCCGAAGGTGAAAACCAAGGTTACTGGTAGGAGTGCAGGTCACCTGGAGGAAGGGCTCCAATCCCAGCTTGACTGAGGGCTCTCTCCCTCCAGCCGTTCTCTTTAAAGCCACAGTCCCATCTCGAAAGAGAGTGGAGGGATGGACTTCAGCTGTGGCTGGCCCTACCTACCCACAAAAAGGGGAGGTATGTGATAGGGCTTTTTCCCTGTCTAAAAGACATAAAAATAAAGTCTGTCTTTAGATGGATTAGACCAGCAGGGAGCTGGTTAATTTAAACAGGAGTTAATTGACAAGTCTCCACCTGGCTCATCAAGCATGCTTAAAACTTGCTGCACAGACTGCCTAAGGATCTCGAGCACAGAGAGAGTCTGTGCTGCTAGAGAGATCCTAGGGGAAGAGAGAGTCTCTGTTCCCGGTAGCATCGGTCCCTAGAATCCGCCAGAGGCATCACCACACAGACACCACCACAGATCCTGGAAAGACGTAAAGAGCACCCTGCGTATATGTAGCTCTCTTTGGACTTGTGTCAAAGGTTGGTAAGAGGTTGGTAGCTTTCCAGCCCTCAAGATAGGGACTGCTGAATTGTTAGTCAGTCCCCTAGATGGTGTTAGGCCTTGTTGTTATTTTCTACTTAACTTTGTTTGCTGATATGAAGCTGTTTTCTGTTTAAGGCTTCTGGCTAATAAACCTACATTTATTTCTCCTAAAATCGGCTCCAGTTTTATACCTTCTGCGTACATCTCCTACAGACACCATAATATAATAATCTTCCTAATACCAATAAAGTTGTCTGTGAGTTTATTTGTAGCCTGTGTTTCACTAGGTTTCAACAATTCTGCTATACCTCACTACTGCAAATAAATTCCCTTTAATTCTACTCTGTGGAATACACAACAATAATTATAAATGATTTAGAATAAAAATAAAAAGTATTTATTGGGGCAATTAAGCAGGTGTAATTCCACTGGTAGTGTTACTGGGAGCCACTGAACTCTTTGGGTACATGGAATGCAGGACTGGTCAAATATTGCACAAGGCTATTTTCCCCCTAAAAGCAGCAGTCCCTCCAGCTCTAATTTCATATATTGTTTCTTGTACATAATTTTAACAGGGGGGGGGGGTGGAGGGGTTCTCCGATAGCTGAATTGCGCTACTGGAGGACCCCTCATGCTGAGATGGTGTTTTACTGCCACCGCATTTGCTGTGAACATTCACGGCTACGGACTTTACCCCATTGTTCACGTAGTCCGTGAAGCAGGACTGATGAACATCCTGCGTGTGTGGCATGGTGGATCCCCCTGTATGGATTAGAGGAACATCCCCAGCCCTGCAGTAGTGTGGAGATGTTCTGACTGGTCGTCCTCATCTGTTGGAACTTGCTGGTGACTGTAGTGTACCCACACTGTTTTTAAATCGGTTACACTAGTAATTGCAACTGGTACCTTTTATATAATACATTGTTGTTATTATTTTACGCTATGAATCGCACTCTTTTTTCTCTTTTATATATACACAAATATATTATACATAATATAGTATAATACTAGAATATTATATATATATATATATATAATTATTTTATAATAATAGTTATACTATTTTCTTTCTTGTTTCTATTTCTGGCTGCTTTTCTCCCTACATATCACTCCATGTCTCTCTCTCCCTGACCCCTCCACTTGTCAATGTGAAATGGCGGTATCGGGAGGGAGGAAATGCAGCGAGAACACTTGTAACAAACTATAGCTCAGACTAATCCAAAGCGTGGGAGTTAGGGAGCGGGGACGCAAATTCCACTCACCAAAACTCGCCCCTCTCTGGTTATTGTGATTGTGGATCCTGTTTAAGTCCAATGAAAAACAACAACTACTGTATATGCTTAGAACAGCAAATTACTGTGTTTTAAATAAAAAAATGCAGGTCATGACATTTCTCTCAACACTCGATTTGGATGCCATCAAACATATTTTATTTGCAACAATTATATTTGAATACATAGTTGTCACTGTAAAAAATCTTTATCTTCCCATATGTTGTCATGTGCTATATAAAAAGAGATTGGGAGCTAAGTAGGACAGATTCGAAATCAACATTATGTCAGCTCTTCAAATTATGCTACAGGCACTGCTAATGCAGGTATTTTTAATCTATTTGAATGCCTCCTATGACAGAACACATTGCTTGATAAAACAATTTGCATTTTATTATCACAATTTGTTCTATGGATAAAAAGTAATATCCAAACGACTGTATATTTATTACATACGGAACAAAGCAAGTCTAATTAGCTTATAATTAATAAACATATACAGCTTTATGAGGGATACAGAATAGGTGTGATCCAAAGTCTAGTAGAGTGGCGAGAAAACGTTTGTGAACCCCAATGAGAATTACGGAAATTCCATAGTTTTTCCATGATAACCTTCTTCAACCAAAACCAGTCTGTTCTCAAATATCCAATAGGGTATGTACAGTATTAACCAATTCCATGTCTTTTGAAACAAAATGATGTATGAATTAGACAAACAATGAGTAATTATGAGTCAGGGTATGTGCAAAAGTAAGTGAAACTCTGGTTGTATCAGCTAAATTAGAGGGGATAATTAGAATCAGGTGTTGAAATAGTTGGGTAGATCTTCAGGTGTGAGTTTGGGAGTCCCCACCATATATAAAGTTCAGAAACTTTGTGAGTTTGGTCTTCACCATAGAGGTGTGTGAAAACACGTCATGCCACAATCAAAAGACATCTCAGAGGACATCAGAAAAGCCGTTATTGATGCTAGAAAGTGTTACAAAACCATTTCTAAGGATTTGGGGCTCCACCAATTGACTACCAAACAGATCGTGTCAGGGAAGAAAATGGAGTAGAGCAGTCGATCCCACGTCTCCTTGCTTGGCGCATCAGCTGTGATAGCAGTGACGTCACCTGGAGGGGCCGATCAGCTTGAGGTAGTGGCGGCAGAGTGGAGCCAAATGGAGGGATCAACGTGTGTCCTGACATCGACAAACCGGCTGGGGAACACCACTGCGAGACTGCAATGTACTAGGTTCATGTTCTAGCGACGGCTAGAGTAGGATTCTAATTTTTACTAACAACGGAGAAGGCTATCAAGTCCAACATCACGTTGATGTACCCATTGTTTTTTATACTCTATGTTTTTTATATGGAATAAGACAATATTAAAATAATCCTATGATTATAACATTGGCCCATAAAATGTTATTGAACTATGTTCTATCAGTGAATTATATCCAAGCGTAATGCACCATTGTGGCACTTTTTTCCCTTTTTGTTTCCTTCTGCATATTTTCTGCTAGCACTGCATGCAGTTTCGAAAAATCACCTACGGCAAAGTGGATTTCCATAGAAATTTGTTTGGAAAGAATTTGATCTCATCCAATCATTGCCCTAGCACCACAGAAGTATTTTTGCGTCCCAGTATTTACTGTATATCTGGTTTCCAGAGAAAACCAGTTAGACTTTTTAGGCAGCTCATGCTCTTGTGTGTGATTTTTGTTATTGCAACACTATATTGGTTATTGCACTATTTTAGGTGTATATACATTGTTTTGCATTGAATTTACCTAGCGCTTTTTATACACTAATTTTCACTTCAGATCACTGAAGTTAAATTGATTTTTAATGTGGCAGAAGGTAAAAAATTAAGAAATAGAACTGTCTGGGGCATGCACTTCCTATTCCTATATAATATATGGTGTTCTTATCCCAGATCTTATCCCAGAGATTCTATTACTTATTACTGGCACAGTCATTTTGTATTATGCTTGTATTTGAAAGCCCCATTGGGGATTATTAAATAAATGGTGATAGTGCAGAATCTGCATTACCAAATGGATAGTGTCATTGAGGTCAATTGGACTTTCCGTGCAGTAATTCCGAATCAGCACTTTATTAAATACATCCCCATGTGCATTGCTTCTGTTTAATACAAAAATAAACTAACAATGATTTTAATGGTGTTCACGCCACTTATAATATAGTAAGCATCCTCACAGGATATTGGATTAAATATATACGGGGAGAAAAAAAAAGAAGCTTTGGGGGGTATGAGCTATTATAGTTACATAGTTACATAATAGATGAGGTTGAAAAAACACACACTGTACGTCCATCAAGTTCAACCTATGCTAAATTTAGACGACAGATACTTTATCCTATACTTGTATTTACAAATATATCAGGGTAGATTGACCCCTATCGTGTTTGTATAATGTATGCTCCAGTTCTATCAATATACATCTGCTGGGTTGGACTCTTTCTGCTGTACGTCTAATCAGGAGACTTACCTGCCTGTAGCCAAATCTGCTCAAGAATGATCCATTGCTGCAGTGGCCCCTGCCTGTGTGCACTACTGTGCATGGTTATTTCCGAAATGGCCTGCTCAAGCCGCGATGCTGCAATGGAAGAAGCCCGCTGGGAACCTAAACAAAGACACTACATTAGTACAGAATTTGAACCATAGTGAATATTACTCATTGTAATCAGTGGCAGATTTTCCATTAGGCTGAGTAGGCCTAGAGCGGCAATTTTTTTTGGGGGGGGGGGTGCGGCAATTTTCTTGGGAGGCAATTTGTTTGTGTGGTGTGCCTTACCTTTTCCGTAGCAGGCCCTCTCCTGTAGCGTCACGTTGTCATGACAACACGGAATCACATGCCATGTGATGTCCATTGCCATGACAACACAATGTCACGTCATGTCGTCGTGACATCATACGCGGAGGAGGAGGGCCGCCGCCCAGCCTACAGGCAGCAGGAACCTAAATCCACTACTGATTGTAATTACTATAATCCATCGTAATTCCTCGCCACATAAAATATCTGAAATACATTTCTGTACGACACTCTTTCATTTACTGCAATTCAAAAATCCCTTTTATTTTATAATATCTGAATTACTCATGGACTGCTGGCTCGAGTAAACAAATTATAAGACAGCCAGGAAATGTTTTGCAATATCTGCCTAAAATCCATTATGCCAGTAATAGTACTAAATGTAGTTTAACTGCAACTCAACAAAATAAATAACCGAATGTACTAAAATGTTATTTCTACAAAATACAAAATAGTGTATGAAACGAAATATAGAAATGTTAAAGTATATGTCACAAAAGGATAACAAATTATCACTCGACTAATGAGCAGTCAAAAATCATCCAGTATCACTATTATCTTGCAAGTTTGATTGTTAAATAATTTGAATAAAATGTGCTGCAAAGATAAACTATGCCATTTTAAAATAAATAAGGTTCCCTTGTTATAGAAAACACAAATCACAGTCTATTTAATATAAAATAAATTGAAAGTCTATTTACGACTTATTTTCTTAAACCTTTTTTTTTTAGACTAGGCAACTAGGAGGGGATGCAACTTTCTGCTGAGGAATTGTATGTGTGTACAGTATATCTTTATTTATATAGCGTCCACAGTGTACCCAGTGCTTTACAAAGAGACAATACAGTACAGGGAATAATAATAATTCAATTATAGAGTAAGTGCAACAACGTCAGACAATAGGAAAAAATCCCTGTCCCGGAGCGCTAACAATCTAAGTGGAATGTTGGGAGACTTCCAGAGACAGAAGGTGAGCGAATAAGTAGCCGACAGTGCTTAGCCACAATGGTTGGTAGAAGTGACTGTGGGTGTGCGGCAGAAGCCATGAATCCAGGCTACTGGAATGCTTCATTTAAGAGGTGAGTTTTAAGGTTGGCCTTGGAGGTGGGGAGAGAGGGTGCTTGTTGTATACTGAGCGTAAGGACGTTTGACAGATAAGGTGCAGTGAGGGAAAAAGGTTTAAGGTGAGAGAGAGCAGTAGAGGTGAAAGGGGTGGAGAGGAGACAGTTACGGGTAGAGCGCAGGAGACGAGCAGGGGCATAACGAGAGATCAAAGCTGATATAGAGGAAGGAGCAGATGAGTGGAGAGCCTTAAAGTTAAGGAGGACAACTTTGTAAGTGATCCAAAATTTGATGGGAAGCCAGAAGAGGGATTTAAGGAGGAGATGAGCAGAGGCTGTTTTGGGAGAAAAATAAAATATTCTAGCAGCAGAATTTTGGATAGATTGCATAGAAGAAAGTTGTGAGGCAGGTAGGCCTGTTAACAGTAAATTCCAATAATCCAGACAGGAGAGGATAAGGGCATGCATTAGAGAGTTAGCAGTAGATTGACAGAGGAAAGGGTGGATCTTGGCAATAATATAAAGGAAGAAGCAACAAATGTTGTCCATGCCATGAATGTGAATGGAGAAGGAAAGGGAGGAGTCAAATGTCACTTCTAGGCAACGTGGTTTGATCACAGCATGGGCGGTAGTTCCATTTAATGTGATGGAAAAGGGGGACATTAGGACAGATTTAGGGGGAAATACTGTATGAGCTCAGTCTTGCTTGTAGGCAATCCAAGTTTTGGGACTGGACAGCAGGTGTGAGGGTTGGGATGGATTGATATATCTGTGTATCATCTGCATAGAGATGATACCTATGGCCAAAATAGTTGATAAGGTCACCAAGTAATAGTGTGTAGAGAGAGAGAAAAGGAGAACTCCCAGAACAGAGCCCTGAGGTCAGACCAACAGACAGATCAACATAAAATGAAGACATGCATATGTTGGGAACATAGGGATGTAAAAGAGTCAATGTTGTTTTAGATACATTAATAGGCAGATCTGTAGTAATAATTAGGGGCACATACAAAATTAAAGAGGGTAGTGAAATTGGGTATTTTCTAAGGCAGTGGTTCCTAACTCCAGTCCTCAAGAGCCCCAAGAGGTCAGGTTTTAAGAATATTCCTGATTGAGTACAGGTGGCTCAATCAATGGCTCAGTTATTTTGACTGAACAACCTGTGCTGAAGCACGAATATCCTTAAAACCTGACCTGTTGGGGGTTCTTGTGGACTGGAGTTGAGAACCTCTGCTTTAAAGCATTACGCGAATATTTGAGTCACAAACGATTTGCAGACTTGCTCAAGAGAGTAAAAAGGTGAGCCACTAAATGAATCTCAGCAAAAGCAAAGTGATGTTTAACATGTGTGTCAACAATACACAGATTAACATAAATGGAAGAGAACTAGAAGTCAAAAACTATGTTTACCTTGGTCAACAACGATCAATGGATGGGAACCTTTTGAATGAAATCTATAGGTGAATGAACATGGAATGGAGAGCATTTGGAAGAAACAAGAGAGCTTTCAACTGGGCCTCAAGGGCAAAGTCATCATTACAAGGGTGAAGAAATTGAAATGGCAGTGGGTCGGACATATCGCAAAAAGAAATGGCCATTGTTGGGCAAAGATGGTACTCTACTGGATTCTAAGAGATATCAAAAGACCAAGACATCAAAAGTAAGATGAGAGGACAAAATCAGAAAATTTGTTGGAGCAACACCCTTATTGGCTGAACCGCTCACGTGACAAGACCATCGCCTGCCAATAACAAGTTCCTCACCAGTCGTTCGCTCTGCAGCTCCTGTCGGCGTGCACGTCGCTCGAGGTATGTTTACTTTAATTGGATTTATAGTTTTTGAGCCATGCGGTGTCGTGCCATGCAACGCCGCCAGCATTTTTCTGTATAATCACGGCCTTAAACAAGTTTAAGTGAGCAGTGCAAGCTCAATTCCTTAGGAAGGATAACACAATTCTCTCTTTATAAATCAATCAACAATATTTATAGTTTCACATATCAAAATAAATTCTCTATTTAAGGCGCGCCTACCCAATATGTTGTAAAGATGTTTTTCCCCATGCTAGAAAATATTTTAATCCCATTCATTTGAAAGGAGCCGATCTCTTTTCTAGCACAGGAAAGATGGATTCACAGCTGAACGAATAAAGGCATGAGATGGCTGCTACAGGCTTTACTCCAATGCTTATCACTGAAAAAGTCAAACTTCTAAAATGGCCTCCATAACGACAAGTGCATCTGCAGAAGTCGATTTTCAGGATAAAAACTAAAGCAACTGCTTTAACCAACAGTATAATATAAGAAACAACTTTCCCTTCTGGAGTGATTACTCCAAAGGAAAAATAGAAAGTAGGCTGGAATGGCAGTTGTCGTCAGTTTTGCTATCAAAATCTCCAGCAATGATTTCCCTCAATTTAAAAAAAAAAAGAAAAATGAACCTGAACAGAATTTGAAAACAAGGGTCAAACCAAATCAACGTTGCAACTAATGACTTTGTTAACTTGAATGCGTTGACATAGTGATGTATTGTCATTTTTAGGCTGGTTAACTTTATTTTAGTAGAGGGAGGTCATGGATGACAGGAACAGCTTAATGAATGTAAGCCAATCAGAATCAGTGACCTCAGAGGTCACAGTTATTTATTTACTTACCTAATTTGATTCATGTTGTAGGTCGGTGAACCAGGTATTAAGAAAGGATCCTGCATATAACACAATGAAAAAAAAAAAGACAGGGTATGTGCCGAGCACGCGTCTTCTAAGTGAAACTTGTTTGTGTTTTGTCACTGAAATTGTATTTTGATTTTGATGTTTTTTATTGAATGAAAGACTTTTGAGGGTATAATTTATTTGATTTATTTTTCTGCAGAAATTTCCATAGTATCAGTTGGAATACATGATACAATTGACTTATGATAACTAAAGTAAGATGCATATATTTTGGATTGTAAAGTATCTAAATGCCGTTGAAAGACTGCATCAATGGTCACACCTGATCTTGTGCTTGGAATGGCCGAATTAGTTGTTTGTTTATAAAAGTGCTGGTACTGTGGCAGGTTTGGATATAAAAGTGCTGGTACTGTGGCAGGTTTGGATATAAAAGTATTGGTACTGTGTCAGGTTTGGATATAAAAGTACTGGTACTGTGGCAGGTTTGGATATAAAAGTACTGGTACTGTGGCTGGTTTGCATATGAAAGTACTGGTACTGTGGCTAGTTTGCATATAAAAGTACTGTTTGCTTGCCTGATCACTGATCACATTTTCGTCTGCATGAATGACTGAGTACTGTGTGAATTGTGAGCCAGCGGGGGCGCTCGTGCACGCGCCTGATTGCTTTTTCGTCTCCATCAAGGACTTTTATTGCTGTGAGAATTTTGAGCCAGTGGGGGCGCGCGATCGTGATGCATTTTTATCGCAATTAAGGAGTTTTAGTCCTATGAGAATTTAGGCAGGTGCCAGCAAAGAAGTTTCACTTAAAAAAAAAAAAAAAAAGGCAGTTTGGAGATTGCTGCTTTAAATAGAAGTGTTGGCTGTCTTTCGGTGCTAGTGTACTTGTTATTACCTTTTCCTTAGGGGAAAGATGAGTTTTAGGTGGGATTATTATTTACTACATATACAAGGGCTCTTCAATTAGTTTTCCAAAGGAGCCGGGTCAGAAAAAAAATTAGGCGTATTAGAGTATTCTAATGTAATTCTAAATAAATGTAAAGAATAAAAAGCCACAGTCCAATTCAAGTCTTTCCCTAGACTCTTGGGTGTAATATTCATACAATTAAATCAGAGTATTGGGGAGTCCTGCAGAAGCTCTGTATTGTATTTATTTATAAAATGTTTAACCAGGAAGTAATACATTGAGGTACCTCTCGTTTTCAAGTAATGTATGTCCTGAGCACCATTTGTAAACATGTTACAAATATATGGTTACATTAAGTGAAGAGGGTTATAAATTATGTATAAAGACATTGCATGAACAGTTTAACATATTTTATCTTTTAGACGTATGTAACAGTTTCAGACCAGATTAAAATGTGAGACCATTTTAGTTTTGAAAGAATTTAGACTGGTGCCCGGCTTTGATAGATGCGGGTAGATTGTTCCGGGTGTGAGGTGCACGGTAAGAGAAGGAGGAGCGGCCGGATACTTTGTTGAACCTTGGGACCGTAAACAATCATTTAGAGTCAGATCTCAGGTGATACGTGCTGCATGTGGTAGGGGTGAGGAGCTGGTTCAGATAGACGGGTAGCTTGCCCAGAAAGTATTTAAAGGCAAGACAGGAAAGATGAACTTTTTGCCTAGACTCAAGTGATAACCAATCCAGTTCTTTGATCATTTCGCAGTGATGTGTGTTGAAGTTACATTGGACAACAAAGTGGCATATTGAGTTGTAGAGGGTGTCTAGTTTGCTAAGGTGAGTTTTGGGTCTTGTACCTTACAGACGAGACAACGAGTATTCTAAAGCTTGCCTTAAACTAGCCCGGTTACATGCTGGGTACATGCTGGGTGTAACCTGGCTAGTTTAAGGCAAATTTAAGGCATTTCTGCATTGACTAATGACCCATCAAATTAACACAGCAGGGGTCCCTGGCAGTCCCATTCAACTGAATGGGACTGCCAGGGACCCCGCTGTTAATCTGATGGGCCATTAGTCAATGCAGAAATGCCTTAAACTAGACCCAGCATGTACCCAGCATGTACCTGGGTCTTTTTGGCGATTGCCACTGGTATCTGTTAGAATAACCGTCGGCACTACAGTATACTGTGTCTCTATAGTCGATAATTGGAATTAGCATCTGCTGTGCGAATCGATTTCTGACCAGCGGGGTTAGGGAGGATTTATTATTATAAAGTACACCTAGTTTGGCCTAGGTTTTGGATTTCAGGGTGGATGTGCAACCCAATTGTTATTTTGGATGCGCAACCCAAATATTAAATGGGAGTCAAACCATATGTCCAGATATTTAAAACTAGTGACAGGGGCTAGGATGGTATTAGAGTTGATTCTGATCTGTAGCTCTGCCATTGGTAGCTTTAGAAATCTAGCCTTGGTCCCAAATACCATTGTTTCAGTCTTGTCAGTGTTTAAAAACAGTTTGTTTTGGGAAATCCAAATTTCAAGTCTCAAAAAATCAGATTGAATTATGTGTTCAAGGTCAGAGAGGCTAGGGCTATGTACATGTAGGACTGTCATCTGCATACATGTGTGTTAAAGCTACCTTACAAGCTGTTGGAAGATTATTGATGAAGACTGAGAAGAGTAGGGACCTCAGAACAGAGCCTTGCGGGACACTGCAGGTGATAGCCAAGGGGATGAAGTTAGAGACTGAGATAGACTCATGTTGCGATTTACCTGATAGGTAGGAATGAAACTAGTTTAAAGCATGTTTACCTAATTCAGAGCACTGAAGTTTGTTTAGCAAGATAGCATGATCAACAGTATCAAAAGCCTTGGCAAAATCTAGGAATATTGCACCAGTGAGTTGTCCCAGTTCCATTCCACACTGGATCTCATTGCAAACGTTGAGGAGAGTTGTTACTGTGGAGTGTTTAGGGTGAAAGTCAGATTGGAATTGGTTAATCGCTTAATTGGGAGTGAACACATTTTTCCATGACTTTGGATAGTATTGGGAGAAGAGAGGTTGGCCTGTAGTTTGAGACAGTGTTTTTGTCCCCAGTTTTGAAGATTGTGACAACTTCCAAGATAGAAGGCAGAGAGGGGCATATGATCGAAATGTTCGAATTTATAAAGGGTTTCAACAAAGTACAGGAGGGAAGAATATGTGAGAGAAAGAGAAATGCTAGAACAAGAGGGTTCTCAAGTGATTCCTAACTGCTGTCAAATTCTAACTTTCAATGTTTTTATATTTCTGCCTACCCCTCACTGCAGCTAGACCATCACTCTTAAACAGGCCTTTACTATTTATCGAGGTCATCAACCAAAGTGCTTTAGTGCCGATAAGGCACTAACACATGGAAGTTCCTATTCAGGTCAATGGGAGTTTTTGTACATGAGTGCCTAATCAGCACCAACGCACATTTAGTGAATAACCCCCTAAGTAACATTAACATATTTAAATGAGCCTCTGTATCCACTAAGGCATTTACAGTACATATTCTTGAACCACCAGTATTATAGGGAGTATCATATAAAACATTGCTTTTCTAATAAAAGGAAATAATTAAGCTACATACAGTACCAATAGCTACACAAATTGCTTATATCACATGCATATGAAATTATTGTTTTGCTTCATTCTGGGTTTTTTTTTAAGCTTCATAGAACAATATCACTAAAAGAAAGCAAAATCCAAAACATAATGTACAGTACAAAAAAAAAAAAAAAAGGTCTGATACAAGCAATGTAGTTTCAATTTAAATATTTTTTAGTTGATCTGTTTTCTTTGATGGCCAGAAGTAGGAAAAGAGAAGAAGTCGAAGACGAAGAGGTTTATTTACCATGAAGGGTCAAAGCAAGTGGCTTCCGACAAAATAATATAATAATTGAAAACACATGGATTGAAAGACATCATTTCTTATGAAAGGTGAACCCTACACTGTTTCCATGACCCCATATTTGATTGTTGCACATTCGAGTCATCTATTACTTTTATAACGCCTATAAAGTTATGAGAGCTTGCATGCTTTTCTGTTTATTGCCCAAGGATAAAGAGGGCTCAATTATATGGTGCTGAGGGCAGAACCACACACGAGGTGTGGAGAAAAGAGAGAAATCTATCCCCAGAGGACACATAACATAGCAAAGAGAATGCAGGCGAGAGACAATAAAATGTAAAAAAACTAGGGACAGCGATGAAAAATAACTATTATGAAGAGGACATGTTCAATGCAAAAGGGTGTGTAGCCAAAAAGAAAAACTTGAACTTCGGAGGGAGAAAGGGATGTTATACAGTAAAATTGATGCTTATTCGAGCATTTCCATCCTGCATCCTTCTGTTCAAACTGAAGTCAGCTAAAAGACTATTTAAAATCAAACTGAAAGAAATAAAACGATTGATAAATAGTTGTGTTGGAAAAGTCTAGATTTATGTTGTGTTATTTATATTGAATGTTGAAATGCAAAGCAATGCATGGATGTATACAAGGCCTCTGAATTATATCAGCAGTTAATGGTTAAACTCGGCCCGGTGATCTATTTAGTTGCCAGGTGTTAGTTACAATGGCAGTGTTAATACAAATGACAGTTTTACTACATTTACCATGCCAGTTCCTCATTGCTTTCGTAAACTCAAACACTATAACTGAGCCGTTAAACTACTTCAGAGTCAAGCTCTGGTTCTCTGATGGTACAACAATGTGTCCGACTTGGTGACTTTACTCCTACTGTATGTACCTGAGTATTCGCTTTGCTTGACTGTACTTCTTTCAGTCAGTTCCTAACACGTCTGCTTAAGCTCTTATACAGACTTTGGGGCCTATGCAGAGAGCAGCGGTAAGGGGAATAGCGGCATTTTTTGGAGAAAAATGCCTGTAGAAAGGCAGGTACTGGCGAGTTTTAAAAAAAGCGCCATTTTTTTTTATTTGCAAATTTCGCCGCGCGGCTTGAGAGAACCTAAATCTCTCCAGTGTTGAAAACTGCCGTATTCAGAGAGGCGCGATCGCCATCTAGTGGCTGTTCGCGGCACAAAAATGGCGCGATTTTCAACATTTTGCTTCTCCCAAAAAATTTGGCAAGAAGCTGGAGCTCGGCGGCCGGTGGGGGAGAAAAAAAAAAAAAAAACCCGATTTTTTCCCCCACAAGTTTCAACAGCGCACATATCGCTGGTTGAAACTCTCCATATGCAGACAGCATTCTAAATGCAGTTTTGGGACCTTTCTGCATATGGAGAAAAAAACTCTCCATTAAAGCTACTTTATATTCCCCTCTCCAATTTTAAATAGCGCTGCTCTCTGCATGAGGCCCTTTGAGCTTCTCGCTTAACTATAACACCCAACCATGAACTTGGCTCAACAGGTCATCTCAACGCTCTTACCAGACAAAGAAAATCATGGGCATTAATGTATTCTTTTTTTTTAACTTTGTGTCACACCCACATAATTTTTCCTATGACTGTATGTGAGGGTTGTATATCATCTCTACATAAAATAATATATAGCATGTCTATTTCCCTTTCACCTATAATTTGGTAGACAGGATTGAAATACATTGCACTGCAACCAGGTGTTAATAGGAAGTAGAAAAAGGGGTTCCATGTTTTACCATATTTATTACTGCTGCTGAGAACAGTTCAGAAGATTGTTGACATTAACAATGGCACAAGAATGCCATGAATATTACATAAGAAAATTTGAAGTCTCACAATCCCTAAACCTTTATTTTCCAAGCTCGTTAACTTTACATAAAAACAATAGACTTTTGTTAAATTGTAAATTGTATTGCATGGTTAAAGAATCAATTAGTTATAAAAGTAAATACTCGCATTGGTTTTCAATGACTGAATTTGAAAGCTGTACAGGCATACCCCGCTTTAAGGACACTCACTTTAAGTACACTCGCGAGTAAGTACTGTACATATCGCCCAATAATGAAACGCCAGCTCACGCATGCGCCTGTCAGCACGTCCTGAACAGCAAAGTTGAACTCCCTACCTGCACCGAAGTTGTGCGCAAGCGGGGAGACTATAGAGCCTGTTACAAATGCGTTATTTACATCAGTTATGCACGTATATGATGATTGCAGTACAGTACATGCATCGATAAGTGGGAAAAAGGGAGTGCTTCACTTTAAGTACATTTTCGCTTTACATACATGCTCTGGTCCCATTGCGTACGTTAATGCGGGGTATACCTGTATTTCAGTACTTGCCTAGACAAACTGCAATGGATATATATGGTTCACAATCTAAAAAACATATATCTATTTGGCATTTTTAGGATGAATCAACAGTGGCAAAAAAATGTTAAACATACTCAGCAAGATCTAACCAACACAGATTTATAGCTCAGGCCATGTAGGAAGAATTCAAAGCAGATGATCTAACCTACTAATCAAGCAGTAATATTAATGAACAGCTGTGTTAGCAGCTGTTGTTCTGATTAGTAATATTACCCTTTAATACATTGCAAACTGCTGGCCTCTGAGTATATAGGGCACTGTAACTGGCTCCTATATGAAAAATACAAATCTTTGGGAATTGTCCAAATAGCAATGCCAATATTAATACAAAATACGTTGGATGCTGAAATGTTGACTTTCCTACGGATTTTAAAGGTTTACACAGAAATAATAATGGCTCTTCTGTCATGATGAAAAATAAAGACAAGGGCTTCAGTACGTATAACAGTCCCAAGGAGTGTGGAGACAGAAAGCTCAAAAACAAAATTTGAGTTGGATCTGCGTTATACAGTATATGTAAGAATCTTGGTAAACAAGTGTCTTGCACTAGACACAGATCATTAGTCAGAGGAGTTTATATCGTCACACAGAGATTTTTGATGCCAAAAAAAAAAAGCATTCAGAGAAATAATTTGAGATACCTCATTATACAATGTGCATTTCCCAGCTCCTCTTATAAACAACCCCCACATCGCAAGCTGACACATATGTAGTAAAAGAAGTAAAAAAAAATATCAACCAAATTATGCTTAAAGACACCTGCAAAGTATCCATTCTATAACCAATGTTAAAGTTATTTAAGCAGCCACAACTAAAATGGCAACAACTTTATCTAGGTAGAAAACTTGCGACATATATCCAGACACACAAAAAAGTTATGTTGAGTAAAAAAGTGACAAATCCCTCCACCGTACTGTGTGCAGCAAATAAAAACACCACTTGTGAGCACATTCAAGTCTCAGACATGTCTGTAACCCTGCCATTCCCCATTATCTCTTAGCATACAATGCTTTCAATGCAGCCAGGGATTCTGGGAAATGATATGCAAATGAGCACACAGTGTGCAACCTTTTGCTTTTTGTCCATTCTAACATGGATCCCTATAAGGTTTATGCCTGTTGTGTTACACAGCGTTTCAGCACAGCCTGGGTTAAAGAAGTGCATAGCCAGTAACCCTGCTCACAGACAGCTGTTTCCACCTTTAGGGTCTCATCAGTGTGAGGTTGGTTATGCTGGCTTTGCAAAGTGAAGTTGGAAGTGGCTGCAACCAGACACAAAAAAGTTATGGTGAGTAAAAAAAGTGACACAAGTGGTATTTTTATTTGCTGTACACTGTACGACAGGGGTGCGCAAACTGGGGGGCACGAGATTTTTTGTTTTGGAGGGGGGGGGGGTGGAGGGAGTGGCGCTAACAGAGGCCCCTTCCTGTTCCCCAAAGGATTTAAATTAAATGCCTGGGGACTGCGCGAGGCCTCGGCTGTCAGAGTAGGGTTACTGGCTATGCACTTCTTTAACCCAGACTGTGCTGAAAAGCTGTGTAATACAGCAGAAATAAACTTGTAGGATTCCATGTTAAAATGGACAAGAAGCAAAAGGTGACACACTGTCCCCATTTGCATGTAATTTCCCAGAACCCTTAGCTGCTGTGGAAGCTGTATGCTAAGAGATAAGGGGTGAAAGGCAGGGTTGCAGACCTGTCTAAGACATGTGAATGTGCTCACAAGTGGTATTTTTATTTGCTGTGATATACAGTATATCAAACACTTAATATATTTGACAAAAAGACTAAAGAAGGGACCATAGACTAAATACTTGGTACATGATTTTGCTACCCTTTGGAAATAATCAATATTACATAGTGCCTCTAGTATTGTGGAACCCACATTTGCCAAATCTTGCCATGTTACTTTAACGGCACAAATGCCAGCAATTCCCATTCTGTGGCCTTTGAATATGCGCGGGATTAGGAAATATGTTCTTAGGTTTAATCTGCTTTGAACATTTTGTGAACACTCAATGGGACTATATTTTTTTTAATCTACTATAGGGAACATGGCACGGAACATTTCCAAAGTAAACTTGGAATATCTGAGTCAAGCTAGTTTCCACAACCGCCCAGCCCCCATTTCCATTCGCTACGGGAAAAATATGCACAAGCAAAGGAAAAAGAAAGTAACTGCTGATGTGAAACCTCTCGGAGACAGCAGCTATACTTACATCACATTGTGAGTGGCAATGAACTGCCTTTAAATTACACACACACACACACCGGGAATGCTCTGTCAGGGCGTACCCAGAGGGGTATATAAACTAACAAACAGGAAAAGTTGCAAGGCTCTGCAGTAATGAGATTAAATGAAAGCAGACCATCAAAGACTACAAGAAAGATTACGCAGACTCCTGAAGTACAAGAAATTCATTTACAGCAGCCTTGTCCCCTATTCAGCCACTTTGAAATACGTGACCTGGTTATCAGCACTGTGATCAGGCATGCTGTTGACGTCCTCCTTCCATTAGGCTTGGCTAAGGAGTAAGCAACTGCCAGTTGCTGCTTGGTAGGAGGAATGAGAAGAGGTGATATTCCTGCTAGCTGTCGGTACAATAGCCTTTAGTCTTAAGCCCTTTTAACTTGAAGCTCGGATAAGGACAGAGGAATTATTTGCAGCATTTAACATGCCTAATACAATTTTTACACCCACCTTGTTTTTCTATCTAGAAACTTCCCAAGTTCTCAAATTTTTTCAGCAGTTTAAAATGACTGCTGGCCATTTGCCCGCTGAGAAGCCATGTTTGGCAACTCCAGCAATGTCATGGCAAATATCGCAACGCCTAGTATGCCTATCACTGTAATGTCGCCAGTATAGATTGGCACACTGGCAGGAGACATGCATGTGCCCATTTTTAACCGACGAGACTAATAAATAAAAATATAAATATCTACATGAACTGAGGCGTCTTGAGAGAACATCAGTACATACATTTATGCTATAAGGTAATATTTTGCTAATGTCTCATAGGCTTAGAAAGTGAAGGAGAAGTTTCCTGAAGGAACCTATCTATACAGAAAACACCAACATACTGTAGTATTTCTATGTCTGAACTCTCTATAACAATAATTATTAATTAACATTATTCAGTTGTTTTATTCAATGCAAAGTTGTTGAAAAGACAAAACTGAGGGCGGGGATCTCTTCAGCGGAGAAAGTGTGTGTCTGACACACTGATGTAAACAGGTGGAAGGTGGCTTCACAGAATAACCATATTGAATGGACCTTAGGTGGAGATTACCTAAGCGTCGATATGGGGGTATTGCAAATTGATCAACTGTTAACGGTCATTCATGTCAATGAAGGCTAATGCCAGATCGGGATGCAATACCCTGCGTCAGCGCTTAGTGAATCCCAGTTATAATCTTTTATTCCCCACCGTACCAATTTGACTGTAGAGATTACTAATGAAAATTTACATGCTGAAAGACTGGTGCAAAACCGGTGTAAACAGCTTCTTGTGTAGCTAGCCAGAATGTAACATTTGAATATGTTCACATTGCAATGTGGTATGCACATAGCATGCATTATATAGGAGTAACAGAGTAAAAGCAGCAGCACACTACTGTATTTGTGTCATTGTTATATGAATGTATGTGATAGGCAGATTTTTTAATCAGGTGGTTCCAGATTTTTTAAACAAGCTTGTAGAGTTGTAGCAGGTATTTCCCGGCAGTATAAAGTCTTTGTCATGTGCTGAAATTTAAGATAAAGTAGGCGATACTTATGTTATTATATTATAATGTGGTTCTACCTTTTACTTAAAGTTTATGAAGGGAACGACTGACTCACAAAATGTAGGCAACAATGCTTGATTGATGTTATATACTGTATAAATAACAAAGTACGGTTTTAAATCACTATTCATTAGACCAAAATAATATAATTATTATTATACTGGTTTTATTGTTTATTATACATCACTGGTGTTGTTCAAAATATAAATACTTCTCATGAGAGCCATCCAATGACCTACCCACACAACATACAATTCAGCCAGTACTCGTGAGGGTTAGGGTTCAAAACGTAACCCAAATTATCTCTGGGAACACAAAAATGTTGTTTCACAGAACATAAAGCCTCACAAAGTTGCTTCTTAAATATAATTCTTACCATGTCAAGGGGTAGAGGATGATACCTCAAGGGGAGAAGGGAAAAAGTGGAGGAAGGTACATATTATACTATTTAATATTATCCAATTCCACAAATCCCTCCTGTTTTTTTTTTTCTCTGTTAGGAATAACCGGGGGAAATCTGATACTAGTGACTTGCTTTCCAGTGAGTTACATTAACTACTGATCCTACAGTATATCAGTAAATGAACATCCTATTGATGTAATATCAGTAAATGGACATCCTATTGTAATATCAGTAAATGGACATCCTATTGATATAATACCAGTAAATGGACATCCTATTGATGTAATATCAGTAAATGGACATCCTATTGATGTAATATCAGTAAATGGACATCCTATTGATGTAATATCAGTAAATGGACATCCTATTGATGTAATATCAGTAAATGGACATCCTATTGATGTAATATCAGTAAATGGACATCCTATTGATGTAATATCAGTAAATGGACATCCTATTGATGTAATATCAGTAAATGGACATCCTATTGATGTAATATCAGTAAATGGACATCCTATTGTAATATCAGTAAATGGACATCCTATTGATGTAATATCAGTAAATGGACATCCTATTGATGTAATATCAGTAAATGGACATCCTATTGATGTAATAATAGTAAATGGACATCCTATTGTAATATCAGTAAATGGACATCCTATTGATGTAATATCAGTAAATGGACATCCTATTGATGTAATATCAGTAAATGTACATCCTATTGATGTAATATCAGTAAATGTACATCCTATTGATGTAATATCAGTAAATGGACATCCTATTGATGTAATATCAGTAAATGGACATCCTATTGATGTAATATCAGTAAATGGACATCCTATTGATGTAATATCAGTAAATGGACATCCTATTGATGTAATATCAGTAAATGGACATCCTATTGATGTAATATCAGTAAATGGACATCCTATTGATGTAATATCAGTAAATGGACATCCTATTGTAATATCAGTAAATGGACATCCTATTGATGTAATATCAGTAAATGGACATCCTATTGTAATATCAGTAAATGGACATCCTATTGTAATATCAGTAAATGGACATCCTATTGATGCCAGAATGAAACCAGAAGAGCCCCAATACACGGGTGATCATGGATTGCAAATAAATTCACTTTTATGTGCCATTTTGGTCAAAAGAGGAGTCATATTATTTTTCTTACCATCTTCAGGATCATAGGCATCAGGAAGTGTAAGATGCATCCCACTGTGTTTCCTCGTCAGGGGAAGATCGGCTAAACTGCTTTCTTTTTCACCCTCACTAAAAAGAAACGGCAAAATATGTATTGGTATATACAGGGAATATCACCCCTCTAGTCAAACACATTAGACGCTAAACTGCAAGTGAATCTGTGTGACTTTGCAAATTGTCTAAATAGAAAATAGAAATTAAGGTTACCGTTTAAAGCAAGGAGAACACATTCTACAAATATATTCAAAACATTTTTTGGTTTCATATTTATTATTTATAAACTGGTGTATAGCAAAGTCAAACTGCCAGGAAATTTGAAATTGCAGCCACGTTTTTCATCAGCTGTGTGCAAACCCGTTAACTAACCATGAATACAGTTCATCGTGTATGTTACAAGATATTCATTGTTGTGATACTAAGAGTTAGGCAATTTAACCTACGTAGAAAAAGTTATGACATATGTCATATAAGGAAGCAAACGTTAAAATTGGTAACGATTATATTATATGATTCACTTTTACTTTACTCATATATACATTTCTATGTAGAACTATACCTCTAATTCACCTCTGCCATGTGCAGTTTCCATTTTTTCTGTGCACTTTTCCACTACTGCCACCTTAGCGCTCCAATATATCCAAATATCATCTCATTTTTCTTCCTCCTATCTTATTCCTTTCTTTTCCCTATAGTGTGTGCAATACCAACTCCTAACCAACAGCTCTTTTCCTAAATCTATTTTCTCTCTCACCATGTTTATTGGTCTCCATAAGTGTATTTTATCCATAACGGTACAGTAACTCTTTTGAACATTATACAGCTCAACCCCGTTATAGCGTGATCCGCTACAACGTGGATCCGCTACAACGTGGATCCGCTTATAACGCGATATGAGTGTGGCTCCCGTTTTTAAAAAGCTGTATTTTTTTTAACATATGCTTTATTACTAATGTACAAAATAAACAAAACACACACCATCCCGAGAGGTGAGGACATTGCACGAGACATCACAGCACAGGAAGAATAGCGTGAGTGAGGCATAGGATTACACACAAACTCCCCACAACTGCTTTCTTGAGGGAGTTTCCAGTGCAGAGGCTTCGTAATGTGGATTAACTTGGAGGGGGTAGTTCTCCCCTTCCATCCTTAGTTGAAGGTCACAGGAAAATCAGAAGCATATTTAGAAGGCTAAAGATTGGCATTTTACTACAAGATAGAAAACTGGGGCATATCAGTTTTATGAGCTTTATTATATTTTTGGGGGTTACAATATAATAGGGCCCTTGTTTCCCCGCTTTTTGTTCAAAATAACATTAACATGAAATTATTTTTTACTGTATCCATTAAACGGCATTTTCTGAAAGCAAATCGTCTCTAATGAATACCAATTGACTGCATAGAATATCTCTATGCACTTTCAGACCCACAAATAGTAATGGATACCATTAAAGGAGAGGATAGAGTTATGTTGAAGGGTATTTTATGTCACGTGAGCAACTGTTGTATTTAATTAAAACTCCAATTCATTATTTGATTTATACAGTAATTCCTTCACATACTGTATCTTAAATGTCAATAATTTTTTTTTACTAAATAAACATTTAGAAGTTGCCCGTCAATTCCACAATGTACAATTCAAAAGTTTTTATGATATTAGCCGACTAAAATAAATAAATATATGTTTTAATATATAATAGTCTGTTACAATTAGGACAGAGACTTTCCCTCCTGTTCTATGCGGAACACTCTGACTGTTTCTAAAAGGCTCAACCTCCTGCTCGTGTAAAAGGGAAGAACCAGAATTTTTAAATAAAAACCGTGCTGAAAAGGGCAAAGGCTCAATTAAAAAAACGCAATCACGATCAGTGCACAAATGGGATCTTTACTCTCACTCTCACACACACTCTCTTACTCTTTCACTGCTGCAGTCCTGCTCGTGATCCCCAGCTCCTCTCTTTTTGAGCTCAAATAATACAGGACCCAGCAGCAAGAGTATTAGGAGGAGGAGGGGCAGGTAATAGTGTATATGAGGGATCTGCAGACACAGGAGGCAGATCGGATCCCTCCCCTTACACAGACACACTCCAGGACGCGTAACCCCTGATTGCGGTGGCCATTTATTTTTCCACGATCACGGTTATAACGCGGTTGCAATATGTGGACCCCCAACCACCACGTTATAACGGGGTTCAGCTGTATTAACTTTTTTTTTTTTTTACTTTTTCACCGACCAGAAACAAAGTTACTAACCAAAGTGTCCAGTAACCTTGAAATACTTACCTCAGTAGGGGATGTGGTAGAAGCTTCGCAGCTGTAAAGGTCCAGATCACGCAGGCTAATAGGAAAGTGCAAGGGATGACATCACGGCTTCCTATTGGCCCGCTTGATGTGGGACATTTAAGCTGCCATTATGTTTCCCATTCACAGCTCAGCCAAAACTGCTAAGTATTTCGGGAAGCAGGGGGTCCCCAGAGCTGGAATTAACGCAGTGCCCCTCCGGAGACCCCCTGCTTCAATCATATTTAAAAAAAAAAAAAAAAAAAAGGAAAGCAGAATTGCTGCTTTAATACTTTGGTCTTTTCTCTGTCTTCTAACACTCCTTCTGAGGATCCTAGATCAACTTCTCCTCAGCATTAATTCTATTGTCTGCCAATACATCCTCTATTTTGGGTTCTCTTTGTTTTTTTAGTGTATATTTAATTTCTCTTTTAAGCTCCACCTTGAAAACACGTGCATGTTTTGTTTGGGCTAATCCTGTGCATTCTGCTTTGAAATCTCAGCTTAAAACTGAAACCCTTTACCAATTCTCCTTCTTACACCACTATGGGCCATATTTACCAAGGAGACCTACTCCATAAGACTTTTTCCAGCACGGCTGAGTAAATATGGCCCATTCAAGTAAACAGGCTGGAAGGTATCTCCCAGCATGGAAGGTATCTTATAAAGTTGCACTTCTTACTAAACATGGCCCTGTTTGAGATACAAAAAAAAGGTCTTTAAGCAGCATCCCTGCTTTCCTGCCTGCACTTTCATGAGCATTTCAAGTTGCAATGCCGCTTATTGGAGTTTAGCGAATACAGGAGAATCAAGTACCCTTATACAGTATAAAAAATGCTGAATGCTGTCTAAGTAGTATTTAAATATACTTTGCATATCACATTAGCATACTGTATCTGCCAGACATCTAAGGTTCATTCACCGTTTTAAGCAAAGGTGTCCCTCTCCCCCACCCCCACACTGAGCACTAATGGATGGAAACAAAACAATCATACGTTATTTAAGGAGTAGCACAGGCTTAATGTTTAGACCACGGGAGCGCAATCTTTTACACCTGCACCCCCCTGCTGTCTGTCCCCCTCTCCTCATACCCTCCCCTTAACGTGGCTCTGGCGTCATGATGTCACATTGCTATGGTAACGTGATATCACATGACCCCGCAGTCATTTGACGACACGTCACCAGAAGACGTCTGAACCAAGGTAAGAGAGAGTTACAGAGGCCTTCACTGCTTCTCCGGCATTTAATTTAAATGCCTTCGGGAAGTGCCAGGGGCCTCTGTAACCCCCGCGGCTACCACAGAGAATCTCACACCCCCTGGTTTGCGCACCCCTAGTTTAGACTATTTGCTTTAGTGCATAGGTGTTATAATTAACCTAATATTAATTTAGGTTAACATTAGCCTATTTAACCCAACGGAGATTAGTGCTCTATAAGCTTTCAAACCTCACAGGGTTCTTCTTCAGGTTGAACCTTAGTTGGAACTTCTGAGCACTGATAGAGGACCCCCAATATGTGTGTATCCTATCAGAACCATGGATATTCTTTCACAAAGAACATTGCTTACTGTTAACTTAGTATGTCACCAAATGTTATTTTATTATAGTGTTTTAATCCTATTGTGGAAGCTGTTTTTAGTCACTGCGTGTGTGTTCATTGGACTTTCTCCTAGCATGTATAGTACACAGCGACAAATGCCAGAATATGACTCACCAATCTTAACCCTTAAATTGAGGGCGGATTGTGGCTTGCCTGCACACCACTGATGTTTATATCAAAGCTTTTTTGGTTGCTGTAGCCACTCTTGTTGTTTGCTGTATTTGATTGAACAAATATGTTTGATCAGCCGGATCATGCGGATCTAGTTGTGGGTCACCCCCTGTTTGCCAACCATTGCAAACTTTGCAGCAGAAGTGGAAGGGGCTTTAACTACACTGCCTGTTTTAGTCAGACCAGGATACGAATTCCTATGCTAAATTTGGGGGGGGAAACGCAGCATGTATCAGATTTAAAACATGTATATTTGGAGTTAGTATTAGACTTTAAGAGCATAAAATGGAAGTTAGTATAATCAATTTTACAAAATAATTAGGTGAACCCTAATATTAAAGCAACTTTTTTTGTGCTGTTGTACAAATAAACCTGCTGAATTGACCCTCTGCCAACTCTCCACAGTTGTAGATTAGGGCTCTTCCGTAGTTTAAAAAACATTAGGCCTTGAATATTATGCCCTTCAATTAGGTCCTCTGGGAAAGTCGGGGGCTTTAACGTCCCCATAGAGCATAAAAGTACAGAGTGCTTTGCTGTATGGGGGAGTAATACGGGTACTAATCAAGTGTCTGAAAATCAAGAAAAGGCTACCGCACATTGGTAAATGTAACCCTTTTGCTACCAGGAGGCCTACAATGCATTGAATAGCAAGGAGGCTTACTTTACTTTATCTAAAAATCATTCAAAGAAGCTGAGTTTCTTTCCAAAATGAACTAAAATAGTGGCTTTCAAAACTCTCCCCAGGGTCCACTGTCAGAGCAGCTATGGAGAAAAACAAGCTATTCAGATGCACACCAGGCACATAAGGCTATGTGCAAATGCATCGGTTGCTGCTAAAACGTGCTCTGGCCAGTTGTCCCCAAGATGATGTTCCTCTTCCATAAAAACGAAAGATAAAAAAGGAGCAGCTGACAAAACATATTCATATCCCATTTTATCTATCCTCCTATTGTTTTGCAATGGCTGTAAACAATCTGAAAATCTCTGCAGCCTGAGTTATAAGTAGCATAGCATTTGCTGAGGCACTTCTGCTTTCACTCAACTTTCAGCAGCGCAGCAGCCTGAGAACCCATCTGTTCTGCAAAAGCCCTGACCTGTATTCCTGTTACTTAACTGGGACCACTGGGACAAGCTACATCATCTCTATATCGTCAATCTCTGGCAAACGGCAATGTTTTATACGTACTGTATCAAAAGCTTTTATATATTTGCCTATACCTTGTTGTTCATTTGGATAGTTGAAATATAAATGACATTTCGCAGCCCTTCAAAGTAATTTAAATCCATGTGCTTTTTTTTTTACTTATGTATTTTTTATAGTACAGTACCAATATATTCTAGTGTTGTAAAATGGGTGGCAAGAATGAAATAACCATTTAACAATAACAATGAAAATATGGCACTATTGTTAACATTCGTACAGAATAGTTTTTCTGTATCTTCTAGTTCTTGAGTAAATATAACAGAAATATTCTAATATATAAACATTTGTAAACACACACACATATCGTCATACTGTCATTAAAGTGTATTCATAAAGGATTTGTACATGGAAACTGCCAGCAATATATACATGAAACTTACCTCAGTTGTGATTGATTATACAATTTCTGCCACAGGTATAGCATTTGTCTACATGTCACTAATGCTTCTTCAGGTCCTCTGTGTGCCCATTCTAATTTAACCTTGGTGAACATTACACTGAAATGGAAAAGAAAAACATTTTTGATTTCACACAACGAGCAGGACATTTTTTTTTTAAACAGTGCATACTTTAGTTATTTTAAAAGCAGTTTAATAAGAGCAATCACCAGAGAAGTTGTACAGTGGCTCATCCGGGACGTAGGCAAACAATACCAAATAGCAAGAATCGTTGTTAATTGCATACCAGGACTGAACACATGATGAGGATAAAAAGCTGTGCACTTTTGGTCTTCTTTTACTGCTTAATGCTGCACCCGGCTGCTTGCACTTGTCAGCGATAGGCTTTGATTACCACACTGAGGAAAGCCCCACTGAATTCACCAGACAAACCCATGCCAGGTTGTCAAATAAATGACAAAAAACTAAGAAGCCCAAAGCTACATCCAATATGACAAAAATATACAGTGAAATACCTATATATCTCTTGAAAAAAAGGTCATTAAGTTAAACCCTTTGGCCAAAGCATTTTAAGCCTGCAAGCCACTTCAAGGCATGACCAAATATTGCAGGTCCTAACACTGATTAAAATTCTTATTTGTTGTATACATTTAGCCATGTAGCACTCCAATTGACACTTGTGTGTGTGTGTGTGTGTGTATATATATATATATATATATATATATATATATATATATATATATATATATATATATATAAAATGTGGTAATTTGGGGGGGTCCTTAGAGCTTGCTGGGTATCTGTGTGTTTATTAACTTTGACCAGCTAGTCTCAGCTGTTTTGGAGGTTGGTGGGTCCTCCCTCCCAGGGTTTAAGCTCGCCCTTTCCCACTTTCCAAGTAGGCAGTTCTCGTTCATGCAGCTGGTTGTGACTGATCCAATGTGATCATTCTTCCTCTAACTATAGAGATAAATAAGAATTTTAATCGGTTAGTGTTAGGACCTGCAATATTTGGTCATGCCTTGAAGTGGCTTGCAGGCTTAAAATGCTTTGGCCAAAGGGTTTAACTAAATTACCCTTTTTTCAAGAGATATATAGGAAGAAACGCGTAGGGCACGTGGTTTTACGAAACTACGGTGGTGGACTAGCTCATACGTCTTATGCCAGAAAGGGGAAGACATTCCCTGAGCCGCACGAAATACCCAACACAACCTGCCAGGAACCACAGGCTATTCATCTGAGTTGCCGGAGGGACGATTCATCGTGACACACCGGCAGCAGTGAGGTCTGACATAACGAAGCAAGCAGTCGGCAAGCAGACACATGTTGGCGCATGGGTTTACCCATACAATGCGTATATTGCATTGACAAATTGTGAGTGTGCATTTGTCTTGTCATTTTTTATTAAAATTTTGTATTTGGATTTTACACATGGATCGGGCGCTTTTTCTCTTTTTTCTCTACTAGAATTCGCTGGGAGGTTGCTGACCCCAAAGAAGAAGCAGCCTGGACGTTCTAATTTCCTTACAAAGAATATCTATCATCTCTGTGAAGGAACACAATTTTATATCATTTTATATATATAATTTTTTCATATATTCTTGTTTTTTATAGATTTTTATACATTTTTGTGTTTTTTCATATTTTTTCATGTTTTTTATATATTTTTCTTTATTTATTCACACTTTCACACTCACCATTCATATATAACTAGCATCCGAGTTCCCATTATATATTTTGTATAATTGCAATTTATACAGGTCATCTGTATTAACCATTTTTGACGATCTGTGTGTTATCAAGAGACTGCTGTGAGGCTGGTACACATCCAGGCGCTGTCAAACTTTTTATATATATATATATATATATATATATATATATATATATATATATATATAATAAAAATGTGGTAATTTGGGGGGTTTCTTAGGCTTGCTGGGTATCTGTGTATCTAATAAATGAGCCAGAGCCAGGGAGAATGAGACCTGACATCAATTAGCTCTGTCTGCTCTGTGTACATTATATAGATTCTGTTCAGCCATATAAATCAATAGTAATTCAATTCAGATACCTGTACTTCAAAGAGAATAATTTAAAGCAAGTACAGCATTCCAAATTGCTTTCCATTGCTTGTGTAGTGCACTACAAACTGTACACAATCAGGAAAGGGTTAATAAAAAGCAGGCTGATTTAGGATGTGTTTATGTTTAACTTGTTTATTTTGTGAGATGTGAATCCTTAAGCTATACACTAGACTTTCTAGAGTGATCTGTGTTCTTTGTTTCCCAGTAAAAAGAAGATATACCACCAGTCTTGGTGCATATACACAATCAGCAACCATACAATAATTCATATTGGGCTATCACATCAGGTCTGTTTACTGTCCCTTCCTCCTCAACTTTGCTTCTACAGACACCTCCTTAGTTCACTTGTGACTCTATCTCTCCTATTAGAGCTGCTCCCCTCTTCTCCCTCCAGCATTTGCACTCTCGATACTATTCCCTTACACCTTCTTAGATCTTTCACTCCTATCTAGCCCCCACTCTCACCCATATCTCCGACTCCTCCCTGTCCTCTGGCACATTCTCCTCATTCTTTAAGCAAGCAGTTGTTACACATTCTCAAAAACAAAACCTCTAACCTTATGTGCCATACTAAGTACCACCCTTTCTCCCTTCAGCCTTATGCTTCGAAACTATCAACAAATGTCTGTCCTATCAACCTTCTTAGTCCCATGCCCTCCTGGACCCTCTGCAATCTGGCTTTCGTACAGCTCACTCAACTAAAACTGCCCTCACTAAAGAAGCCAATGAACTCCATGAAGCTAAATTTCAAGTTCATCTTCCCTGTGTGTCCTACTTGATACTGTACCTCTGCTGCTTTCAATAGTGTTGACCACTCTTTTCTACCTCTCCAGATTCTACACTCTATTGGTATCCATAACAGCTCTATTCTAGTTCTCTTCATGCCTTTCCCATCACTCCTTTTCTTTCTCTTTGACTAAAATGTCTTTGCCCCCTGTTGGTCTGTCTGTTGATGAACCTCGGGGCTCTGTTCTAGGACCTCTTCTTTTTTTTATCTGTACATACTATCACTTGGTGACCTCATCCACTCCACTTTAGATGTCACCTCTACACAGATGATACACATTTACCTAGCCTCCCTAACCTGACACCTGCAATCCTGTCACAAATCTCTTATTGCCTCTTGACTATCTCCTTGTGGATGGCACTGTGACACCTCTAAAAAACTCACTTCATAATTCCTCTTAAAATCAGGTAAAATTTCCACTTTTCCATCACAGTAAATGGTGCCACCATCTATCCTTCCGCCAAACCACGTTACAGACCGTAAGAGTGACATTTGACTAATTTTTCTCCTTCTCCATTCACTTTAGTGCTCTGGCTAAACATGTCGCTTTTCTCTCTGTAACATTGCCAAGATCAGCCCTTTCCTTTGTCAATCTACTGCTAAAACTCTAATACATACCTTTCTCCTCTCCCATCTGGATTATTGTTTTGGTAACTTACTTTTGACAGGTCTGCCTGCCTCACAATTTAACTTCTGCAGCTAGAATGTTCTCCCTGAACAAGCCCTGCTCATATTCTCCTTAAATACCTCTCCTGTCTTCCCATCAAGTTCCAGATCACATACAAAATTATCTTTCTTCCCTTTAAGGCTCTCCACTCATCTGCTCATCTCCATATAACCGCTTAGATGTCTCGTTATGCCCCAGCTTCTCTATCGCAATCTACTCACAAAGGTCTCCTTTCCCTCCCTTTCACCTCTACAGCTCTGTCGCCTTAAACTTCATGTCCCTTACCTGTGGAGCTCCCTCTCAATCAGTATACGTCAATAATCTGCTCTCCCCATCTTTAAGTCAAACCTAAAAGCACATTTTCTCAATTAAGCATTTTAGTAGGCAGGACTCGTGGCTTCTGCCCCATACCAATCATCGTGGTTAGGCATCTATTGCACTTACTTCTTCATATGATATCTCTGTACAGTAAGACTCTTAACATACCACTTTTACTGTAAGCTCTACAGCACATCTATTTCCCTTCCTATAGTCTGATTGTATGTTTGTTGCCAGTTTAGTATTATATTTCCCTATATTGTCTCTTTTGTATAGCTCTGCGTGCACTGTTGACACGATATAAAGAAAAATATACACACAGACATACATGCAATATAAATTCATTGTCCTTTAGAAGAAAGACTTCTTCACCTTCTATATATATCCCGTCAACTTAGCTGGAAAGTTTTTCAAAGGAAGGATACAATTGATGTACCGTGTATAATGGTAATATTGTAATTATAAGAAGGCTTTTATTATCCATACATAATACATAAAGGTTAACATCACAAAATTATCAATACGTCTTCTCCAATAAGTGTAACTCGCTAACATACCATCCATGCAAGCTACAGTATGCTGCATAAATGCTCCAAAAAGGCATTAGTCTCAGTAAGAATCTATTCTCTCTCATGAGTTATAGATGTACAAAAAAGGTACAAACAGCTCCTTAGCAACTGATTTTGCACTGGGGCATTACTCATACTAGAACAACATATTGCATGCTAAATATAATAGACAAAAGACGTTTAATCTCTTTAGTATGTTTCGCTTAATTTACTGTATTTCTTTTACCTCACAATAGATTTTAGGACTAATACAAGTTGTGGAATGACAAGTGAGGGGAACATAGAACAAACACGTTGCCTAAATTCCTGATATGAAAACCGAGAACTTGTGACCAGCGCAGTTGATTTATTTTAGCAGCCGGCAGTATAATGGATATTAGCTTTTATTCACTGATCTAGCACCTTTGGTACATTCTAGTATGTATACAGTATTTCATTTATATAGCCAAAATCCACCTTATTACAGAAATAGTTTATAGCACAGAATAATAAAACACATAATACAAAATGGAAATAACGGCATTAAATAGAGAAATAAAGACTTAAATAAAACAGTTCTTGCTTTAAAAAAAAATTACATTCTAAGGGGTATGTTGGGAAATTTAGACGGGGATATGTATCAAGTGGCACAAAGTGTAACATTGCTCTAATGGAAATGTCCTCATTTTAACACTGTGTGATGTGAAGGAGCCTGTCTAGAAAGATTCACACATGTTGCTCATGCAGATTGACACAAATGCAATACTTGTACTGTATTTTGGAGCAAATGGCACCATTTTCATGCATACAGTATCCCCCCCCAGAAAGTAATTAGTAGTAGATAACAGTCCTTTCATCTACAGAGCATGGCCAAAATGATCAGAAAGTGTGTCCTGATCTGGGGAGAACTGACACTGCAGAACTAATGAAACCAGGACCGGCTTGGAAAATTATGGTGCCCGGTGCAAACGGGTGACTATGGTGCCTCTTCGGTCCTTGGAGCCCTACCAGTGGAGCTGTTGTAGTAAATAAATGAAAACAGCACAGAGCCCCTTCCCATCAGTATTCCAGTACCATTCCAAATAATTTCATAATCACTACAGTATATGCACTTTCCTTATTGAGGTCTAAAAGAAGGTGCTGAAACTCAGTTCTTGTGAGTACGCCCAAAAACTGCCCAGTACAAAATTGTATAAAAGGATATGGAGTAATCATTTGTTGTGTAATTCTAGTCAATAAGGTCAAGTTTTCAACTATTAATAGCATATTTTTCTACATTATATAACATAAATATAATGTTTTCCAGCTCATCCCATTTTGCAACTATGGAAGTGGAAGAATTATAGAATTAAAATGGAGCAGCATGGAACAATGTGGCATGAAAGGGGTTAATAGATGTATTTAGGTATGAATATATTAATTTATATGGCACCATCCATGCACATAGCGCTTTGCAGCAGTAATATATGTGACAAAATGATAGGAGACATAATAGGAATAAGTGCTTTAAACATAAAAGCAAACATTAGGAAAGGGAAGTTTGAGGAGCTCCATCTTTGACATGTTCAATTTGAGTCGGTGGAGGACCATCCAGGATAATATAGAGGACAGACATTCAGAGACATGGTCTGGACAGCAGGTGCAAAGTCAGAGGATGAAAAGTTAACAGGTGTCTCATCAGCATAGTGGTGATATTGGAACTTAAAAGTATAGACAAGGTTATAATAATAACAACAACAACTTTATTGCACATTATGCTTTTCTCTCAATAGGACTAAAAGTGCTTCATAATTACAGTTTAGTGTGTGGTACGGAGCACACAGAAATTTGTACACACACAGTCCCTGCTCAGATGAGGTTACAATCTATGTTTTTGGTGCCAGAGGCACAGGGAGAAAAAGTGACTTTCCTAAGGCCACAAGGACCTGGCACTGGGATTTTAACCAGGTTTCCCTGCTTCAAGCTCAGTATTTGTTATGTCAGTGCTATTTCTCACTGAGCCACTCCTTCAGGTGGCCTAGAAGATTGTGCAGAGAGAAGAGACTGACCCCTGGAGTACACACAGCAAGAGACCAACAGAGCAGCAGGAAGTGATAGTGAATGGGACACAGAACGTACGATGGGAGAGGAAAGAGAAAATCCAGAATAGAGCTGTTACGGATACCACGAATATAGAGAATTTGAAGAAGAGGATGGTTCACAGTATCCAAAGCGGCAGAGAGGTGGAGTAAAATAAGCAGGGTGTAATGACCTTGGTCGTTGGCATGATAAAGATTATATTGTGTTTGTTTTTGGCAGAAACTTTGGTGACCTTCCATATGACAGAGGATGAGACACGCACTCAATATCAATGGTAATAGAGGTGGGGTACTTAGCTGCCGGTGCGCCGGTCCTGGGGAGCTCCTGTAGTCCCAAATGTTCCAGTACAAAGAAGAAGAAGCAGGCACACGGTCTCACTCAAAAGGAGGTTTAATATGCCATGAAGTCCAACGTTTCGGCAGTCAAATACTGCCTTTCTCAAGGTGAAGGCTGCCATATGACCCAAGGTTTCCATGGTGCACATGGCAAAAAACACCGCAGTAAACTACTATGTGCCTCACATTGATACTGTGTAACAGATCCCATTGTGTTTCAATTCCCAACATAAATGTTTGTGTGGAAATATTTTGACAAACTGAAGCAAAATGAATGTGCAATAAACAGGGATGCAGAAACTCTGATACACCACTGAAATATTAAGTGATAGAAGGCATACAGTAGAAGAATTGCGACCATCATCCATTATTTGAACACCTATTGTATTGCCAACCAACCTACAACACAAAGCAAAAATAACCTGTCTTTATTTCATGTCGTAATTATTAAGGCAATGCTGCACATATTCCAGAGTTTAGGACCACCACATAAATGTACTCTGTTTATTATGGTGAGCTACCAAGTTATACCCAGTTTAGCCATTATTATCATGACATTACACTTAGCAATGGAAAACAATGTTCCAGTCTGGCGGTATGCAGCTCATGTTACTAAAACCAGGCAGCATAATTAAAATATTGCAAAAAAGACAAGTGCATATAACTTTCAGATTACAATGCAGCTTCCTTCACTCTAAACGTCTCTTCACTCAAAGTATTGTGTTGAAAAATGCCAATCCTTCAAAAAACATAGCACTAGCGCTTACAGAAATGTATAGTCATTGAACTATTATTAAAACAAAACTGATCTTTAATACTTATAAACGGGATGTACAGCTCAACCCCATTATAACGTGATCCGTTACAACGCGAATCTGCTTATAACGTGATGCAAGCGTGGCTCCCAATTTTTGTATTTATGAATACGTTACAACATGATTATTGGTATTTTAAATACTTTATGGTACAATGCATACAATTGTACATTATTTCTAACGCGATCCGCTTATAACGCGATGTGGTTCTTTGGACCCCAAGCACAGCGTTATAAGGGGGTTGAGCTGTATTAAGTAAATTAAAATAAACACATATATGAGTAATACATTACAATTACATACTGTATATAATATAATCTGTGGCCACCAGTGGTGTAACCAAGAGAGGCGTCTCTGCCGATGCTCCCAATGTAAGCCCATTACCAGGACTCAAATAGGGGCCACTGCACAAGATGGGACCTAACTGGGAGAGACCCCCGCTGCCACCACCACGAGGGAGATACCAGCCCCTAACTAGAGAGTAGGGGCTTATTCCATATTTACTGAAGTGGCCGGTCGAGCCATTTTCGGTCAAAATTCCACACTGAAGTCAATGGGGAATTTCCTCTGAGCACAGTTTCATCAGAAACTTTGGCTGCTATAGAATAAGCCCTAAGTCTCCAGCTATCATCACAAACATCCCACAAGTTAGTGCTCTCCTATTAGGGTAGACCCAGAACTGACTCTACTGATCATTGCTGTTGAAGTTACACAATAAATGCACTCCTTTTTTATACTCGTGTATGTTTTGACATTCCTTCCTTGCCCTGCTCTGCCAAACACACAGAGAGGTACGAGTGGACTGGCTAGTCACGGCACTCCCGTCTCCTAAAAGACCATGTGAGCTTGTCTCCAAGACTCCTCTCAAAGACTAAACAGAAATATATATGTTTACACAATATATATATATCAAATGGAAATATTACTGTATGGCGTGTGTGTGTGTGTGTATATGTATGTATGTATATGTATATATATACAGGCATACCCCGGTTTAAGTACACTCACTTTAAGTACACTCGCGAGTAAGTACATCTCGCTCAATAGGCAAACGGCAGCTCACGCATGCGCCTGTCGGCACGTCCTGAACAGCAATACCGGCTCCCTACCTGTAACGAAGGTGTGCGCAAGCAGGGAGACTAAAGAGCATGTTACAAATGCCTTTTTTACACCAGTTCTGTACGTATATGATGATTGCAGTACAGTACATGCATCGATTAGTGGAGAAAAGGTAGTGCTTCACTTTAAGTACATTTTCGCTTTACATACATGCTCCGGTCCCATTGCGTACATTAATGTGGGGTATGCCTGTATATGTATCGTACGGTATTTTTTGATTATTGAAGCTCGACTAACACGGTACTGATACCTCTACATATATATATATAGACCATACGATACCGGTTGCAACACGACATCAAGGGACAGCACGCAGGTAAGTAAATCATACATTTTCTATATTTGATAGAAGACACAAAAAACGACATTTCGGTCCCCCAGTGGGACCTTTCTCAAGGTGGCGAAAGGTTGTACACACACACGCCAATACTACATCATAAAATCGGTAATAGTTAACATTATTGTAACAAAGTTTTTGTTGTAAGACAGTCAAATCTTAAAAATAAAAAGTAAACATTTATATCATATAATAACCACAATATCTTAGTTATAAAAGTCCATAAAATGAAGCATTTTTCTAAATAGATTCTGCTTGTTATAGGGTCAAAAGTAACATTAACCTTTAAAACATTAAAATAATCAAAGATTGGCACAAATCATTAGCCACCTAAAACCTAGGAAAATGTTTGACACCAAGAAAAAAAAATAGAAATGAAAGATGAATTCATGTATTTCCCCTCTTAGCATGGAACATTACGTATTGCTTAAGCAGTAGTCCCCAGAAAAAACTGAACTGGAAATACAGTAGTAACACGAGCTAATATTGTATGCTGTGATCAGCTAACAATTTTGTTTTAAAACTCTATTTTTGTGTTGAGGGCAACTACAGACTTTAAAACAGTCTGTAACAGTAAACACAACAACAGGTTTGCTTCACAATAGTTCAAATATGTTGGGAGTCAATGAATCAATGCAGAGAAAAGTGTTTTTGAGAAATTGCTTCAATTTTTTGTGTTTACCTGTAGCTGCGTCAAATATAAGAAACCGCTTCTTAGATATGGGCACTTATTTAAGTCAGTGGTGCATTCCCTGCGACAGTGCTGGACCTGCGCTATCCGCCGCCTACTATCTGTGCTACGGTGTTAAAAGCCAAAGCGTTACTGTACTGTATGCCACCTTAAACTTCACTGACGTTGGATGCAGAATGGAGATGAGATGGCACGGTCACTGGGACTTGTGCCAAATCGGCACTATTGAACTTTATTGAATAAGCCCTATGGACACGCACATTGATAAATCTCATGACAATATGGGCACAATGGTCCTTTCCACTCCCAATTCCTCTTACTGACACTCAAGTTGCATGCAGAGTAATATTGTAGTGAAGTGCTTTGATACATTTATGTTGGCTCCAAAACTGCTTGTTTTTTCCCCCCAAGAAAACACAGAGAATTGCTGCCTTTTCCGCAACATGTCATTTTAACAATCCACGAATTGAAAGTTGATGCCCCAAGGAGCGAGGGAAGCGTAAAAACTTTGAATTTCAAAAAATGGATATGCATCACTTTAAGAGCACAAAGTTTAATTACCAACATTGCTATAAGATCTTTAACCAAGAAAGATACCCTGACATATGTATCTCCATCTCAAGTACATCCGGGGAAAGCAAAGTGAACTTATTTAGTATTGAAGCCCCAAACTGGAGTAATCAAGACGAACACTTTATTTTTCTTTTACTCATGATAACCAGAGCCCTCTGTCATTTTTTCCCCTTATAGTAGATCGTATATGGTTTCTTGAAAACTAATTTCTAGTAGAAAGCTACTGTATTGCCATACTCGTGTATGTTTTGACATTCCTTTCTTGCCCTGCTCTGCCAAACACACAGAGAGGTACGAGTGGACTGGCTAGTCACGGCACTCCCGTCTCCTAAAAGACCATGTGAGCTCGTCTCCAAGACTCCTCTCAAAGACTAAACAGAAATATATATGTTTACACAATATATATATATATCAAATGGAAATATTACTGTATGGCGTGTGTGTGTGTGTATATGTATGTATGTATATGTATATATATACAGGCATACCCCGGTTTAAGTACACTCACTTTAAGTACACTCGCGAGTAAGTACATCTCGCTCAATAGGCAAACGGCAGCTCACGCATGCGCCTGTCGGCACGTCCTGAACAGCAATACCGGCTCCCTACCTGTAACGAAGGTGTGCGCAAGCAGGGAGACTATAGAGCATGTTACAAATGCCTTTTTTACATCAGTTCTGCACGTATATGATGATTGCAGTACAGTACATGCATCGATAAGTGGAGAAAAGGTAGTGCTTCACTTTAAGTACATTTTCGCTTTACATACATGCTCCGGTCCCATTGCGTACGTTAATGTGGGGTATGCCTGTATATGTATCGTACGGTATTTTTTGATTATTGAAGCTCGACTAACACGGTACTGATACCTCTACATATATATATATATCTATATATATATATAGATATATATATATAGACCATACGATACCGGTTGCAACACGACATCAAGGGACAGCACGCAGGTAAGTAAATCATACATTTTCTATATTTGATAGAAGACACAAAAAACGACGTTTCGGTCCCCCAGTGGGACCTTTCTCAAGGTGGCGAAAGGTTGTACACACACACGCCAATACTACATCATAAAATCGGTAATAGTTAACATTATTGTAACAAAGTTTTTGTTGTAAGACAGTCAAATCTTAAAAATAAAAAGTAAACATTTATATCATATAATAACCACAATATCTTAGTTATAAAAGTCCATAAAATGAAGCATTCTTCTAAATAGATTCTGCTTGTTATAGGGTCAAAAGTAACATTAACCTTTAAAACATTAAAATAATCAAAGATTGGCACAAATCATTAGCCACCTAAAACCTAGGAAAATGTTTGACACCAAGAAAAAAAATAGAAATGAAAGATGAATTCATGTATTTCCCCTCTTAGCATGGAACAGTACGTATTGCTTAAGCAGTAGTCCCCAGAAAAAACTGAACTGGAAATAGTAACACGAGCTAATATTGTATGCTGTGATCAGCTAACAATTTTGTTTTAAAACTCTATTTTTGTGTTGAGGGCAACTACAGACTTTAAAACAGTCTGTAACAGTAAACACAACAACAGGTTTGCTTCACAATAGTTCAAATATGTTGGGGGTCAATGAATCAATGCAGAGAAAAGAGTTTTTGAGAAATTGCTTCAATTTTTTGTGTTTACCTGTAGCTGCGTCAAATATAAGAAACCGCTTCTTAGATATGGGCACTTATTTAAGTCAGTGGTGCATTCCCTGCGACAGCGCTGGATCTGCGCTATCCGCCGCCTACTATCTGTGCCACGGTGTTAGAAGCCGAAGCGTTACTGAATGCCACCTTAAACTTCACTGACGTTGGATGCAGAATGGAGATGAGATGGCACGGTCACTGGGACTTGTGCCAAATCGGCACTATTGAACTTTATTGAATAAGCCCTATGGACACGCACATTGATAAATCTCATGACAATGTGGACACAATGGTCCTTTCCACTCCCAATTCCTCTTACTGACACTCAAGTTGCATGCAGAGTAATATTGTAGTGAAGTGCTTTGATAAATGTATGTTGGCTCCAAAACTGCTTGTTCTTTCCCCCCAAGAAAACACAGAGAATTGCTGCCTTTTCCGCAACATGTCATTTTAACAATCCACGAATTGCAAGTTGATGCCCCAAGGAGCGAGGGAAGCGTAAAAACTTTGAATGTCAAAAAATGGATATGCATCACTTTAAGAGCACAAAGTTTAATTACCAACATTGCTATAAGATCTTTAACCAAGAAAGATACCCTGACATATGAATCTCCGTCTCAAGTACATCCGGGGAAAGCAAAGTGAACTTATTTTTCTTTTACTCATGATAACCAGAGCCCTCGGTCATTTTTTTCCCCTTATTGTAGATCGTATATCGTTTCTTGAAAACTAATTTCTAGTAGAAAGCTACTGTATTGCCAGAAACAGGAGACCCTCCTGAAAGGGAACGGGTTACAAGTAAAACTTGCATTAACACAATGGTGAAGGAGCTCCCTCTTCCTGCCACTAACATTTCATACTGTGTGTGATAACCTCAGTGAGTTGATAACAGCATATTCATGAAAGAGAGGAAACAGGGGCGCTTTGAAACAGATGTATTATAAAATGTATAGTCTGACATATAAAAACAAACTGTGTTATGAATGGAAAACGGAAAACTTTGCCTGTATGAGGTTTCAGCTTCTCTGCCCGGTATGGGTGATGTTGTTTAGCAACTGCTGAGGAACGGGCTGGTGTCTCCCTCTGGGTTACCGGAATTGGAGCCGCCTCCGGAGCCGATGTCTCACCGCTGCACTTGGCTCTCCTGTTGTCGCGCTTGTCCTCTGGGCTGCTGTGCTCAGGGGATGTTGCGCCACTACCTGGAGTTCTGCTCGTGCTGCGGCTGGCATCCTGGATGTTCCTGGCTTGCTCACCGGTGTCCCGGATGTGACCCTCTTGTATCACAGGTAGGGGATCCCCCCTGTGGCAGAAGCTGTTTCGTACTCAATGCTGTGTGATCAGTACAATTTGATACGAGTACCTCTCAGGCTATGGTATTCTGTTTCCCAATTTTAGGACTGAATTTGCTGTCCATTGATCCATATAGCTAACAAGAACCCCAGCTTTTGTAAAGAATGTAAAAGTCTAATAGGCTTCCCTAAACAAATCTAACCATGCTAAACGCAAAAGCTTGGCTATTTATATTTTTTTTAAATGTATTACAAGTTGAATTAGATCATCTGTAGGAGTCTAGGAAGAACAACAGTCCCAGACCTACAACCAGAACATACTAAAATAAAACATATGGAGGAACAAGACCAACAAAGGGCGAAAAGCACGAATGGGAGCACTTAATGTGAACTGTTTGTAAATGAGGTATTTTCTTTAACCTTTTCCAGCCAGTCCTCATTGAAGAGCCAATAAGGATAAAGGGAGGAACAGAGAGGTGCACATGTACACACAGCGACTACAGACAAAAGGGAGCAGACAGAGGAAACCAAACTCCTCTTAAAGCTGCAGTTCAGTCAATATCCTGCATGTGTGTTTTTTTTTAATAAATCAGTTCTGTAGTAAGAAAAAATACTTTTAGCATTTTCCAGTTTTTAAAAAAACAACTTTGAAAGACCAATTTTCTTGTATTCTATTTTAACAGCCATTTGCTAAGGCACTGCCCCTTCATGTCCTGTCACAAGCTCTGGCACACCCCTTTGTCAGCCCTGTCCTCCCTCTAGCACATGTCAGTGCAGGAGTGCTCATGAATATTCATGAGCTTCCACTGAGTGACAGAGGCAGAATATAAACATATGCCAGCTCTATTTATGTCACCAAATTTCGCCTATCAATACATGGAGAACGAATTGACCTGCAGCTATACAGTTCTTTAGGTAATTAGAGATTGCACACATGAAACTATTGAAGTAAAAAAAAAAAAAAAAAAAAAAAAAAGACTGAGCTGCAGCTTTAAGCCTCAGCTCCTCATGTTTACATACTAACTTAAAAAAAAACCATTAAAAATACTTATAAAGTGCCAGATTGGGTTAGAAAAAAAAAAAAAGACCCAATCACCCACATATAACCCCATAAACATGTCACTGGCATTAGCTCACTTTGGTCCTAGGAAGGATTACACTTTTAAAATCAAATCCCTTAGAATTCTGTCATTTACAGCAGGGCTGCACAAACTGGGGGGCGCGGGATAATTTTTCTGGGGGGGCGCGGGCAGTTGCAGAGGTCCCGCGCTCTTCCCCAAGGCATTTAAATGAAATGCCGGGGGATTGCGTGAGGCCTCTGCAACAATAAAACTTTCTGGGATTCAGATGCTGTGACCCGTCTCCATGGCAACGCAGCGTCAAATGAAGCAGTGGGGTCAAGGACGTCACAGGCGTCAAATGACGCCACGGGACACGTGACTTGACGTCACATGACCCCGGAGCGTAATTTGACGCAGCTGCAAGGTTGGAGGGGGGGGGGGTGCGAGCTCTGGAGCGGGCCAGACAGGTGGGCGCAGCAGTAAAAGTTTGCGCTCCCCTGATTTCCAGTTCTTTTATTTGTAGTTGCAAACACAGTACTACAAATTCCAGAATTCCAAGTTAGTTGGCATGCATTAGGTCAGAGTCCAAGTCTAAAGTTGAAAACAGGTGATGCTGCGAAACAAGGCTATTGCTACAATTAGTTAAACTATTATCCCTTTTATTGCCAGATAGGCTTGCAGAAGGCTCCGCTGGCAGTAAAGGGATATCAATTTGAATAACGCTCTTTAATGATAGTGTCAGGCTGAAAGGATTCTAGTGAGAGCTGATTATTTTTTGTATACTATTTTTCTTTTTCTTTTTTTTCATAACAAAAATGTTACATCATATACCGTTTCCCTATAATCAGATACAACATCAAGAATATGTATATCTCCATATCTAACAACTGTTTCACCAAACATTACATTGTATATAAAATTATACCAAATTAAATCATACACGTATAGAAACAGAAAAAGCAGTGTTCATTTTGCGGTCAGTAAATGTGACCGTGTCCATTATATAACATATTGCGACTAATTGTCCTATAAATTCCTATCTTAACCCGTTCGTGACAGGCTGGGCACCCTTATTTATGTTATTGCCTGTATATACACCCCTTCTACTTTATCACCTGTTTTAATAGAAACCACCCTGATCCCTCAAACACCTTTATTAACTGTTCTTTTTGCGTTGTCGAAAGAAGTGACAGCTGATTTTAAAGAGACTCAAAAGTACAATCATCCCAAAAATTACAAAACATACAGAAAAGCAAGGAACTGTTAAAAATATATATTCAACCCCATATTCGCAGTATTTCCTGAAGAGGAAATGGCAACATTTTATACCCAAAAATTCATCTTAAAATGATTTATAAAATTCACACACACACACACAAAAAAAAGAAATACTGTATGTCAATAATGACATTCAGGAACTATATCTAAGTGTCATAGAGGAATGATTGTGACTGTATTCACTGTGTGTGTCCGACCAGCACAAAGAATGGGCACAATAGAATTCCAGCCTACAGATGTAGTCTGCTTCAGTGGGGTAACCCATAGTGGGGATACCATGGCTTCCCCCCACAGTGAGAATTTCTCTGTGAGGCTTTCCCACTCGGCAGAACCGTTTCCCTGTAGGCAGCTGTGACTTTTACTGTCCCTGGAGAAGCAGAGTTTTGCTTTTCTTATCGTGCCTCCAGGGACACATCTGTACCTTGCTATACAAACACACACACACATAAATATATGTATAAAAAATATTAAAAAAAAATAAAATATATATATATATATATACACGATCACTGTAATACTGTATAATCAGTGTAGATCTGGGGGGCGTGAGATTTTCTGGGGGAGGAAGGGTGGCGCAGCGGTTACAGAGGGCCCGCGTTCTTCCCCAAGGTATTTGGCTCATTCCCCAAGGCACGCGCGAGGCCTCTGTAACTTCCCTTACCCGGTCTCCGGCGGCTTCCAGCGACACATCGCCATGGTAACGTGGCATCAAATGACACGGCGGGTGACATGACATCGCGTTGCCATCAGACACCACCATACACCGGGTGAGGGGGTGAGGGGGGCGCAGACTGAAATGCTTGCGCACCCCTGGGGTAGTTGATAAATCTGTTCTAACTGCATCTTTTAAAGTTGTCAAAAAGTAGTTAGGAGCACTAGTGCCTCGATTAGTTTGTATAACGGGGGTTCAGATCCACCAGTGTGGGCTAAACTTTACTGTAGCACGTCTTTAGTCCCCTTCATATAAATGGAAGCTGATGCGTGCTAAAACATAGCTTCGTTTTGTGGATGAATCTAAACAATTCCCAAAAATAGCTATGGCGCAAAAAAAAAAAGAAAAAAGAAAAATAGTGTGGTACGGCTTAAAAAATGTGTTACACTAAACTGCAATGTGAAAGCACTCACAAACACAGCTTTTAATATCCAAATATGTTTAAAACTGATACATTGCACTCACAATATAAAATAGAAATATGGGCATATCTGCTGCGGAATATCGGAGGGACTTGTATCGGCTCTCACCACCCCGGCATGGGTCTGCGTATCTCTGATGTTTCCCAGTGGCTTTGGAAATCTCGTTTTGCGATGCCTCAAGCGGTCTCCGTACTCTGTACCTGTAGTCACAACACCCCAGGGTGTCTCAAAGTCTTGTAAACTGGGAAGCATCAGAGATACACATACTAGTGCCGGGGCGGGAGAACCGATACAAGTCCCTCCGATATGGCAGATATGCCCATATTTGTATTTTATATTGTGAGTGCAATGTGTCAGTTTTAAATCCATTCCGATATTAAAAGCTGTAGTACACTATCCTATTTTAACCCTTCCTTTTGAGTAGAGAAAAAGGTTGCAAAGGAGAAATTCCCCAGGAGAATCTAGTACATCTCTAAACATCTCTTAATGCAAGTCACCAAGATACAAGTTTGTGAGCGCATTCATGTTGCAATTTAGTGTAACATTGTTTATTCACACATTCCCCATTTGTGTATTTAATCTGAAACTTATTCATATTGTTATTTGTTCACATTGGTTTTTGGCTCTATCCCTTTGGTGGTTTTCATCTTTTGTCCACACATTATATGATGAATCTAGGGTCTAAAATATCATACAGTGATAACAGATATATTGGATATAAATTGGACACCTGTGACTCCACACTGCATGGATCCTTGTAAGTTATTACACTTAAGATACTTTAAGATGTCCTTTCTTCGTCAGCTGCATTTTTACTAATTCTACTAGCACTGATGTGACCATCATAATCCTTCTGTCAACACAACAGTGGTTAGCTGAACCAGTCTGTTAACAGTGATACTGACACCTCTCTAAAGCCAGCTCTGATTTCAATAGCAACTGCACTGGGAAATGATATGCCTTACTTACTCAGTATAAATAGGAGCAATTGATATTTCCGCAGTTAAATAATTGAAGGAAGAAGAAATACATTTCATTCTCCGTGCGTGACTTTCTTCAAGTGATCTCATAGGGCAAATCACTGAACCCAATAAAAAGCTGTCAAATGTACCCTGGATCATCCACTATCTGTCAAATCTTGCCTTGTATACCTCCCTATTCATTTATCTGTTTGGAATTTGTCCAGGCTCTTCTTCTTAAGCATGAATTCCCAATTCAAGGTCTGGCCTACAATATATGCTGACAATGTATTAGAACGAAAGGTTTCATAAAAGATACCTTTTAAGGCATTAAAACATTTAATTTTTTTGCATATGGATAAAAGGTATTAAAACGTACAGCGTACTCCAGGCACCTACGGAATAGGGGAATGCACAACCTATGCAGACGTGCTGCTGACTTCTGCAGACGTGTGCACATCCCTGAAGAAAAGTTGGTGCGGCAATTCCAAGGGTGAGACAGAGCTTTAAAGAAACTACAAGAAAATCTACAATAGCCATCATCTTTACAAAGTATTTACAGTTATACTGGAGCAAGAAAAAAAGGGAGATGGTCAGTTGTCTGTTTTCTGAAAACCTGTTTGTCACATTTATGAATCTGTGTAGTAACCTGAGGTTCATGGTGGTAACAAGCAAAAACTTAAATTCCTAGTTAAATTGGAGCTGGAAATCTTGGGAATGTAGGTTTGTATGTCTGTCCTACAGTATATTATCTATACAAGTTCAATGTCAAGTGGAAAAGACCATTTTGAAGATAGTAAGAGATTGTGCAAAGTCAATACACCCAAACAGATTTCTTGTTTTGTTCTGAAATAAAGTACAACGATTATGCTTTTTATTAGTACTGCACAAACCTTATAATATGTTAATGAATGTGTTAATGAACAGTTTTTCACATTTTGAGAATGATTGCCATTTATTTTTCACACTCTTGAACAACTAAGAACCAAGAAAATATGACTGTTCGCTTTTTTAATAGAGTACCACTAGCGCATTTATTTTGTTTATGAGTGTGGAGCTGAGCAGTTCAATAAACCAATCAATGTTTTTTATTAGCGGGCTGACTAACCAAGGGATTCGCAGCACAGATCAATACGGTGAGCAATTGAAGTTAGTGCCCAAATGTTTCACAGAAAAGTGGCAATCCATGTAGTTTTGTTTTCTCCTCCCTCCACCCCCCCATCCTTTTTTTTAAATACCGAATTGAAGCAAGGGGTCTCCGGAGCTAATCCCCATAATTCCAGCTCCGGGTACCCCGTTCTGGAAAAAAAAAGAAAGAGAAAAAAATGGGTTGGATTTCTCTTTTAAGTGATCTCTTAACAAAAGCTTGGTACGGTAGGTGGGGATTTTTCTGATGTAAATAGGGAGGTTGTTTCACAGCCTGGGCCGTTCTGCTAAGACTGCTTTTTTTCCCCAATCTTGGTGGATTTGAATTGAGAAACACTGCATTGCGGGTTGATTTGAGTAGTCTGGTTGGCTGGTATAAAGTGATGCATTCCAAGACGTATGTTGGGGTTAGGCCATGCGTGGCTTTACAAAATGTAGAGCAAACGTTGAACTCAATTCACTGTATGACTGGTAGCCAGTGAAGTTCTTAGGGATCCACTGATGGGGTCATATTTGCGCAGGTTATCGATAATTCTATCTGCAGTATTTTGAATTGCTTGTAAACGATTGATTAGATTGTTTGGAGATGCCAAGATACAGATGTTGCAGATGTTATTGCATCAATGCAAGTGTTAAGGAAGGATATTACGGAAAATAATGTGCGTTAGGAAAATAACACACATTATTATTCTTAATGGCAATGCAATAACATGAGCGTCAAATGTCATGCCAGCATTAATGCATCGCATAATAATGGATGCATTTAACGTCTGATAGATCTGTAGAGAGACTTTCCATAGTCAAGTATGTAAGTGACCAGGATGTGGGAGACCTTCCGCAGGTCTTCTTCCCTAAGGAGAGACTTGAGTCTTGTGATGGTGCACAGGTGGTAGAAGCAAGACATGACTGTCTGCCTGATTTGCTCTTCCATTGTTATATTATCATCAATGGTGATGCCCAGGCTTGCCTCTGTTTTGGAGAGTGCTGCAAAGTGCTTGTGCATTTGGATGTTTCTCATGTCTTTCAGTTTACCATATAGAAAAATGGAGTGTTGCACATCAAAAAATAATAAAAATACAACCAACTCAACCCGCAACCCCCCCACCCCCCCAAAAGGAGTATATAGTGGCTACTATGAACATGAATAGTCTAGCACACCTTCAGTCATACACAAGTGTATGCAGTCTAAAAAGCAGGTTGTTTATTAGATCTTGCTGTTCACAGAATGCACACAGCAATATGGAGACATCGTCCTGAGGTGCTTCCATTTATCTGCCCCTCACATTTGCTTAGAAAATTTGTCAAAACTATATGACAACTCTCTGCAATTCTTACATAGATGCCCATCAATTTCCTTAAAGTCATTATGTTGGGGTTTTGTCTTGCCAGCTAATTCATTGCCCAAATCATTTTTCCAATGGCATTTTTTTCTCCCTTCACACGGACTCATTAGATTCTGTAATTTCTTTCTTAACCATGTCTGCTTTCTCCACTTTTCAATAATACATATTTATATATATTTCTCTTGTACTTGATTGAATTATTTGTAAATCTATTTACACAAAAGGTTACATAGATAATAACTGTTCAAATGTACTACAAAATGCATGCTCTCTAATTGTGTTGCATTGGATTCCACTGTTACAGTGTTAACTAAAGTGTATCAAATGTTAGTCATGGGGGATCTGATAAATCCATGTTCTAGTAAAAGCACAGATTAAATATACCATTCTGCACTAAAATACACTGCTTCTCTTTAAACTGTGCTGTAAACTTTGGTAGACTATGATATCACCCTGACTGGCTGAGTACATGAGGTGTGTCAGGGTTTTATGTTGATTACATTATGATACTATAGGAGTAATATAGAGAGATATGGTTTGCACTTTGTTGTTTATTTGTGATGCCTTTTATATCATTCTATAGTTTATGTTGCCTTTATTATCAACTGTGATATAAATGGGGGTATTCACATGTGGCCGAGCTCGTCATAGAGCCCTGAGCAATCATTAAATGCATTGTTGAATGTGCCAGTCCTGCCTTAAGTAAGACATCTGCTATTACAGATATCAACTTCTCTTCCCTAAAGGATCACTTTTATCAGTAATTGCTAATGCAAGAGGACTCTGTACATGGAATAGGAACAACGCACATATGGGGATAAACCAAGCTTTCTGGTACATTAAATGTTACAATATAATTTGAATGTATTTTAATAATTTTTAACCTACTAAGTATGCCTGTTTGCCATCATCAGAAGCAATGGAAACAAGACAGATGCCCTGGTTTACACAGCTTTATCAAACTTCTGGTCAGTGAAAAATAATCTGGGTATTTCGCATTAACAAGCTAAATAGTGTCTCTGCTCAGCGTTAATGAAATTGATTGTGCATACGGGATAGCAGATATATCAAAACCTAAAAACTAGGGAAACACTCTTTTTAATACCGTGTTGTGGGATGAGCGAGTAAGCCTAATAGGACAAAGATTCATAACATGACATAAAACACGGGGCAAATTGTTTGGGAAAAGCCATCAATTTGAGGACTTTGTCATCAAATTGTCCAAGGATTCTTAAACTTTAGTTCAAACGGTAATGTCTGGCCAATATACTTCTCGCACCATTGTGTGGTATTATACAAGTCAATAAATAAGACTATTTTCCGCTGACAGGCGAGGCAACAGACTTGTCCAGAAAGGCGGCTCTTGTCTGCCACAGTGACCAAGTAGTCTTGAAGTAAAACAAAAAAGTAAATACTGAATACCACTTCACTGCTCACATTACTGAGACTGGAAATGAAAACCGGTTAGAGTAACATGACAAACTATAAAACATTTCCATGTAACAATCTCATTCGCAACCAATTGTCTGAATGTTGAAAAACAAAAATAACACACACAAAACTCATTCTCAAGAAGGCTCACTATCAAATATAAATACCCTATTATTCTAGCAACTATGCTGAAATATCGATGAGGAAAGACACAGCTTCGTTGTGGAGTGCAGACAAAATGTGATGACCAGCAGGAGAGATCGCGTGTAGCGAGCAAGGCACGTCTGTACAAAGCAATACTTACTATATACAAGAGAGCAACAGTGCATCCAACTCTTGGTGCCATTTTCCAGTCCCCTCCCCCATAAAAGTTTCCCCTGGCGTCTGATGGGCATATTTATCCCACAGTTATCACCGCTTTTTTTATCTTGAAAAAGGTCCATGTGGGGACCGAAACATTTATGAATTGCTTGTAATTATGTAAATACATTTGAATGTAAAATTCCTCACAAGACTACTGGGGAGCTGGATTTCTATTTTTAAATTGTACACAACATCAACCAGATGCCTGAGCTGACGTGCGCCCGTGGCAGGATCACATAAGTTCTACTTGAAATTGTGAGTGCTTTTTTTTTCTATGTGAACAATTATACTGAAATTGTGATTACTGTGGAAAACAATATCATATTTTTCCAATAATAATCCTCCATAGATGTAGCTACTTCACTTTGAATCAGTCTCTCTGCCAGGTGCGTATGCAGCTCTCAAATGGAGGGATTACAATCCTCACTAGATAGAAGCAATGTAAACGCAAGAGAAGAGAGCGCAAAACACCCATCGCATAATACTGTTTAATAGTAACAAATCATTATAAACACAGGTAAGTCATCTGTGATGGTCAAAAAAAACATCCACATGTTTAAGGGCAGTGTGGTGCCCTTTAGCATGCGTACTTGGAGCTCCTCCCCGCTCTCCCAGACCCTGTCTGCTCCCAACTACTGTTACTTTGGTATTTCCTGTTGGAGACCCGCTGGATTTTCAATTGACATGTGGGATTACTGGGATGGTTAAGTCTCCGCTTTACTGGATGCACAACTTGCAAAATTCAATCCTACGCATTGTCACTTCATCAGGGTGAATGATATGATCACCAGGATCTGAGTCTTTTATAGGTCCTACAATTAGCCTAATTGTGCAATTAACCTGATCATGTTACTAATAATTGAACAGCTGTTACATAGAAATAATTCCTACATAAGAGATCTTAGATCCCAAGTTTACCCCACAAAACATTGATTTATATACACATACACACATACACTTAGTTAAGTTATGGCGGGTAAAAAAAGTGACAAAAACCCTCCACAGCAAAACATATAGCAAATGGAAATATTACTGTATGCTCATTTGCATGTCTTAGACAGGTCTGCAAACCCGCCTTTCACCATTATCACCCAGCACACAGCGCTTCCACTGCAGCAAGGGATTCTGGGAAATGATATGCAAATGAGCATATAGTGCCACCTTTTGTTTCAAACCCATTCAACATGGTTCCCTATAGGCTTAAGCTTGCTGCATGGTCACAGCTTTGAGCACAGCCTGGGTTAAGATGCATAGCCAGTAAACCCACCCACAGACAGCCGTTTCGACCTTAATGGGTCTCCTCAGTGTGGGTTTGGTTATACTGGCTTTGCAAAAATGAAGCAAGGATAGGTTTTACCATACTTAGTTAAGTTATCGTGGGTAAAAAAAAAGTGACAAAAACCCTCCACAGCAAAGCATGAAAGGCGGGGTTGCAGACCTGTCTAAGAGAGAACAGGAACAAAAGCACAAACACAACCAAAACAAGGTCACAAAATCTAGTAGAAGTCTTCACTTCGCTCGCTCATCCAACAGGAGACAAAGATCCCGATCACCGCATAGAAACCCAAATAAAAAATAAAACTACCTTTATTGATATGATAAAAAATAAAAGTGGTTAGAAATGGGAACAAAACATCTCTAATTGATAAAAGCTAAAAAATAAATTAAAAAAAAAAGAAGGCAGAGAATGGTGAAAAGCCGTGTTGGTCCTTTCTTCCATATAGTAACAAAGTAGAGAGAGGGAGTAGATGGCATGATACCTCTTATTGGAACAACAAGTAGTTGATATGATACCAGCTTTCGAACCTCTGAGGGTCTTTCATCTGGTATTAGAAATGTTCTGTGCCCACAGATAGAGCTGCTCTGCACTCTAAAGGAACGGGGGAAGTAATGTTACCCCCATTGTAAGCCAGAATCGATTCAGAATGAAACTCAATGGCCCTGACCCTCAGAGCTACTTTAACTCAGGACTCATAACATACGTTTATCAAAATCCATAACGGACGTTACAGTATGTTCCCTGAGGTTAACGGGAATCCACAAAGCTGCATTACATGCAAAAACAACGTCCGTTCGTGATCTCATTAGCATGAGCTTAACACCATGTTAAGTTAGCACCGCTCGCGTTACCTTTATATAACAAGATTTGCGTTAAGTATGTCTTATCCAACGGTGGCGTTACTTCAATCCAGACCCTGAAATAGGTGTTTTGAGAGAGAGACCTGTGATACTTTGGATATATGCTAATATGGATATATAAGTATACTTAAATGACTTAAATTAGCATATATCCCAGGTATTTTAGCTGTGCTCCTTTTTGTGCACAGGTGTCTCTCCGTGTGTTGCATAAAGGCGTGTCTGAGAAGGTATATATACAGTTAGGTCCGGAAATAATTGGACACTGATACAAGTTTTGTTATTTCGGCTGTGTACCAAAATCAATTCAAGTTACAATTAAATAGTGAATATGGGCTTAAAGTGCAGTCTATCAGCTTTAATTTGAGGGTATTCACATCCAAATTGGAGGAAGGGTTTAGAAATTACATCTCTTTAATATGTAGCCCCCTCTTTTTCAAGGGACCAAATGTTATTGGACAATTGACTCAAAAGCTGTTTCATGGACAGGTGTGGGCTATTCCTTCGTTATTTCATCATCAATTAAGCAGGTAAAAGGTCTGGAGTTGATTCCAGGTGTGGCATTCGCCTTTGGAAGCTGTTGCTGTGAACCCACAACATGTGGTCAAAGGAGCTCTCAATGCAAGTGAAACAGGGCATTCTTAGGCTGCAAAAAAAAGAAAATCCATCAGAGAGATAGCAGCAACATTAGGAGTGACCAAATCAACAGTTTGGTACATTCTGAGAAAAAAAGAACGCACTGGTGAGCTCTGCAACACAAAAAGGCCTGGACATCCATGGAAGACAACAGTGGTGGATGATCGTAGGATCCTTTTCATGGTAAAGAAAAACCCCTTCACAACATCCAGTCAAGTGAAGAACACTCTCCAGGAGGTAGGCATATAATTATCCAAGTTTATCATAAAGAGAAGACTTCACAAGAGCAAATGCAGAGGGTTCACCACAAGGTGCAAACCATTCATAAGCCTCAAGAATAGAAAGGCCAGATTAGACTTTGCTAAACAATATCTAAAAAAGCCAGCCCAGTTCTGGAACAGCATTTTTGGACAGATGAAACTAAGATCAACCTGTACCAGAATGATGGGAAGAAAAAAGTATGGCGAAGACTTGGAACGGCTCATGATCCGAAGCCTACCATAACATCTGTAAAATACGGTGGAGGCAGTGTGATAGCATGGGCATGTATGGCTTACAATGGCACTGGGTCACTAGTGTTGATTGATTATGTGACAGAAGACAGAAGCAGCCGGATGAATTCTGAAGTGTATAGGGATATATTGTCTGCTCAGATTCAGCCAAATTCAACGAAGTTTATTGGACGGCGCTTCACTTTACAGATGGACAATGACCCAAAACATACTGCGAAAGCAACCCAGGAGTTTAAGGCAAAGAAGTGGAATATTCTGCAATGGCCGAGTCAATCACCTGATCTCAACCCGATCGAGCATGCATTTCACTTGCTGAAGACAAAACTTAAGACATAAAGACCCACGAACAAACAACAACTGAAGACAGCTGCAGTAAAGGCCTGGCAAAGCATCACAAAGGAGGAAACCCAGCGTTTGGTGATGTCCATGCGTTCTAAACTTCAAGCAGTCATTGCCTGCAAAGGAGTCTTGACAAAGTATTAAAAATGAACATTTTATTTATGATTGTGTTAATTTGTCCAATTACATTTGAGCCCCTGAAATAAGGGGACTGTGTATGAAAATGGTTGCAATTCCTAAACGTTTCATACGATATTTTTGTTCAACCCCTTGAATTAAAGCTGAAAGTCTGCACTTCTATTGCATCTCGGTTGTTTCATTTCAAATCCATTGTGATGGAGTACAGAGCCAAAATTATGACACTTGTGTCAGTGTCCAATTATTTCCGGACCTAACTGTAGCACATGGGACTTTGACAAAGAAGACTATTTCCTTTTATTTGTTTAAAACTTTAAATGAAACGTGAACGCTGATATCTATATAATAAGTTAGTATTAGAGGTTCCCTGCCCTCTTTATCATCAGGTGGACAGGGTTTCTAGGGTAAACTGCAATAGTGCCAATTGGGGTACGACCGCATGGAAACTCCCATTGACTTCAATGGTAGTTCCCGTGCAATAGTACAGTTTCATGAATAACCTCCTCTGTGGTCCCTCCAGAGATTTTTACCCTTCAGCAGGATGCTTAGCATGCTACTCCAGTTACTGCTAGAAGCACTGACTTCTGCATGACTGGAGAGATTCCACTCGGCAAGATGCTGTACTTACTGTAATTATTATGCTAAAAACCTAGAGCTGCAATTTAATTTCAGTGTCCTCTCTGTAAAAGAGAAGGTTGTAGCATAAAGCAAATTTCGTTTCGACTATTAACCCCTTCTTCTTAAAGATGACCTTCCGAAAATCAAAACTGATGACCCCCATGTGCCCTCCTTTCTCATTTAAAGACTAGGAAAACTACAGTATGAATGTGGGGCGAAATGTACCCAAAGTTAACAGTGAAATTGGTATTTAATATAAAATTATTTCTAATAAGCACTAAAATGTACATGGTAACGTTTCTCTTACTTCTGATAGTATACCTGCAGTTGTACGTACAGTACGTACAAACATATCTTGTGAACAATTTCTGCTCTGTATAAGAAAAGACACATTAAACTTGCAGACCAACAACTACAGTACAAAATACACTAACAGACAATATACTGTAGGAGTCTGCCGGAAAAGTGTGGTTCGTTTACTTATCAAAAAGTTAGAAAACATTGAAAAAGCAGGATTACCAGGATTCTTTTGTACTATATCTTTACATATTCGATTTCATATTCGTTAAACCATCCTCTGATTGAACAGGTCAGGTCTTCAGGATATTTCTGCTTCAGCACAGGTGGCAAAATCAGAGGCTCAGACTGGGCCTCTGCGCCACCTGTGCTGAAGCAGGGATATCCTGAAAACCTGACTTGTTGAGGGGGGTGGAGGACTAGAGTTGAGCACCCCTGGCTTGCAGTACATCAGGCTTTTTCACCCCAGCCACGCCATGTTTTGGTGATATCAATCAACTACAACTTCACATTTAGGATAAGGGCATTTATGTATGTTTGGTAATTCAATCGTTTAAAAAATAAAACTTATTTGTGACCTTACACACACACACACACACACACACACACACACACACACACACACACACACACACACACACACACACACACACACACACACACACACACACACAGTACCTGCAGCTCCCAGCTCTATAACAGGGAAATGCATGCGGCACGTTCGCATAAGCACGCACGGCGCATGCCGTATAGAACGGACCTAATCCTACCAAGGAAAGCCGAAAGGCAACCTCACCCACCTAGGAAACATCCAAACAACTAAATGACTAAAGAGAACAATCCTGTACATGGCTCAAACATATACTGTATATAACCACAGTATATAACAAAAAGCAGGACATTGTAGCGTTAGAATCAGTGGGAATGGATGCAGAAGCAAGGGCAGGATAACCCCTTTTAAAACATTTACACATTTGTATGTATATTATAGGAGCTGTCAAAGCAACTTTTACAGTACAATGATAAAGAGATCTATAATGTTGTTTATGAGAAACAGGGACGTTTGAGTGCATTTATATTCATTACTAATCTCCTCTCTTTAGTATGTTATAAGGTGACCGTGCCCTTGATTTCAGATAACAGTTACGATTCCTGTTTTAGGCTATCATTGTCCGCCCAGTCATTCTCACATAATAGTGTGGTGCTGCAGGACTTGCACTAACAAATCTTAATATGTTATGGAAGCCTACATTTTAAAAGCATTTAAAGTAGTAGGTGACCATAAATCAGATCTGAAAGTGAGTCTGTGTCAGCCTTTAGTGAACACCATCACATAATGACATCATAAAAGAGTACAAAAAGAAATATTAAGGCACTTTGTCATTGAGAAAGATGCTGTGCTTTCTGGAAAATTGGCCTGCAGAGATATGTTTCGTATTTCAAATCACTCTTATTGACTCTGACATTATTTGAACCTCTTGGTGCTTACATACATCATGAACAGTATATACTGAGTATTTTGCAATGAGCCTTCCGCCTGCTCAGCTTAAATCTCTGAATGTAGACAGCAACTATGCAGAAATAATGCAGTCTACATTCACTCCCAATCAAAGACCAATTGGATTTCAGCAAAACCTAATTTTTTACTCGACGACAGCAGGTGGCCATTAATAGCAACAATCAATCGAAATAGTAGTCCGCAATACATATGACGAGTACTTTTAGCAGGCGCTGATGGTTTAAATCTATGTACTGCCTAAGATTACAGAGACAAGACAAAAAAGGTAAAGTTCTGCATACGCTAGACTGGTAAGAGTTTAACATGATGAAAAATGAAACCATCTAAAGCAATAGTCTTTCTAGTATAAAACGGTTTAACTTACTGTTGACTGGTTTTCACTAAGTACAGGGCACTCGCTCTCACTGGGGAATTCTCACTGTTAGGTAGTAACAGCTAAAAAAGGGCTATTACTTTCCCATCCCCAATAGTAATAGAGGGGATCTTTGCCACCTAACAAATCTTATTGCATTAGGCCACAGTCAACTCCTTATTGCAGCTCAGGTCTTATATCCGCTGCAAACCTTGTTTCCAAGGCAAAAAGAGTACAGCAATAATAATGTTTATGCAAACAAGCTTTTCTGCTCCTCAGAAGCCCAACAAAACCTAGAGAATCACAGGACGTCCATTCACCTAACCCCAAGAGCAAACACATTCAATATATACAGTGTTTAAATTCTTAAACAGACATCAAAACATAAGAGGCTGACACATGAAGGAATGCTTTAACTTTATTCCAATTCCAGGATGTTGCTAAGTGGGGCTGCACCTATAACAACAAATGTAAAAGTGATAAAAACTGCATATTTAAGTTTCTGTCATCAGCATCTTTTTCTACCTCCTCTGCTAGATCTAAGATGATGTAAACCTATCTACAAATGAACAAATAATAGAACAACATCCAGAATTATTATGGTACTGTATGTACATTTACACCGGTCCATGATATCGGAGCCCGAGAATGGTATCGTTATTTTCTTTGGTGCATATTTCAGCCTATAAGTGGCACCTATTCGACTCATACTTCTCATCAGAATGGTTCTGACTGGGGCTCGACCTCAGGGGCCTAATTATTAACCTCCAATATTGCCAATGGAAAACCATCCCTAAGCGATAATTACCTATGCATAAAAATTGCATGATTTGACATCTCATTTCTATGCGCAGTCAGAAATCGAGAGAGAGAGAGAGAGAGAGAGAGAGAGAGAGAGAGAGAGAGAGAGAGAGAGAGAGAGAGAGAGAGAGAGAGAGAGAGAGAGAGAGAGAGAGAGAGAGAGAGAGAGAGAGAGAGAGAGAGAGAGAGAGAGAGAGAGAGAGAGAGTTATTCCTTCGACTGGCATTGAAGTCCATAGAAGTGTCACAGTTTTATGAATAACGCCAGAGAGTGAGAGATAAATGTATGAGCGGGCCCACTTGCTTAATGATTGGCCCCTCCATCAGCATACAAAGGAGCATGCTCAATTTTAGTGGAAGAAACCTTTTCACTGTACAATACACAAATTGTAGCTTTAAAGTCACGTCTGTCACTGTTCTGATGTTGTTAATGTATAACCGACATCTCTTCTAATAAACAAACGCTTTCAATACATTTAGGAAAAGCAATAACGTGTCAAAGGAATAAAGGGTGAGCTACAGCAAACTATGTCAGTGCTGCTATACAGTTATGTGTTTTTGATGTATGTGGAGGAATCATTTACACTATTTAAAAATATTGTGAAATATATATATATTGTTAACTCTGCACTGAATAACAATTTGTGCTGGGCAGTACAAACAAAAGGACACAGCACATAACATCCCCAGTAACTGCAGTGTTATGTTAGAAGTTGAGTTCAACCTTATTCCATCTTTGTTCCGAGATAAGATTTACAGCTGCAAACACTGACCTCAGACACATTGCAGCACTGCTGCAGGTCTAACCAGCCAATCAGAAGCAGCAGCCCCTTTTGAAATGAAGCATTAATGCAGTGGGGTAGAATGAAAGAAAGGTTCAGCATTTTCTAAGTAAAAACAGTTAGACACAGTTCTGCTGTGTGTCCTAATTCACAACGTAACCTCCCCAGGAGCGACGGGAGTCAACTGTTCTGCTGTTAAGTAAATATAGAAACAATTGTGTTTGTAAGTGATTATATCTATAACAATTTAAAATGATGTGAGTGTCACGGGAGACCAGGCCATTTACACCTTTTTTTTTTTACCAGGATCATGCATTGAACAAAACAAGTTAATGAAATAAATTGTAAATGTATTCACAGGAAAAGGTAAACACACAATGTTGCACAAACTACAGCCCAAAGTCACTCTTACTTGGGAATTGGGGTAACAATTGGGGTGACTCTCCTAGATGCAGGTAATCCTATCCCTGATAACAGTTGCAAAAACAGGACAGAAAATATTCCAGGCAGCTTTCACTGAAGCAGCTCTTTTCTAGCTGGAGATTTGCAACTGGAAACTTAGAATCTGAGAATCTTAGAGGATTGGAGAACTATGAGAGACCTTGGAGAACACATTATCTAATGGGTGCAAGGGGTTATAATACCTCTGACTTTCATTAAAAAAATACTACAGCCCAATCCAAAGTGTGAGAAATTTCTCCACAGCCAATCAGAGACAAGCTGGTAGACACAACAGGTTTACCTGGAAATCTGAATGAACCATGGGCAATTTGGCACCTCTGGCCCTGGTTCCCCCAATGCCACCCGCGGTGACAGGCTCCTGCCAGTCTGGTGGGATCAATGGAGATGCAAGAGCGTCCATTGATCTCAGGATGTGGATACTTTAATACTTCCCTCCTGTCCCTGTCCAAATGGTCTTGACACCTTGGTCATCCTCCAGATGTCCTGCCAGACCTCCTGGCACCAATTGGTAGCCCAGTGGCCTTTCAGAGCATTGGTTCTGAACGTCCCAGCTCATTTCTGTGCACAAACAGATATGTTTTAAAACACACTGTTCCATAAAATATACACTTTAAAAATACCCCAAGTCTTTTGGTTATGGGAAATAGAACAAGAAGCTGAATGTTATTTCTTACTAGCCATATTCCCCACACTCTATACAATAAATTTAGGACTGGACTTTTAAAAGTCCCCTCACAACCTTGTAGATGGTTGGAGTACCTCCAGTACCCCTATACTGGTTTTGGGTGACCTGGGCATCCCCATTAACCCAGGGACCCCTTGACCGTTTCAGGGACACCTCACATCCCTATGCCCCATTTACCTTTCTGGTCTGTGCTGAATCATGGTTGGAGCACCTCAGAACCCCTATACTGGTTTTGGGTGACCTGGGCATCCCCATTAACCCAGGGACCCCTTGACTGTTTCAGGGACACCTCACATCCCTGTGCCCCATTTACCTTTTGGGCTGTGCTGAAGCAGGGACCCCTAGTGGTGAGTCGCGCAAGCGTTTTCAAGGGGAGGTATTAACGAGACAATGTGTCCACATGCATCCAGGAATCCTACCCGATTCCTGGGTACATTTTTAGGGCAACCAGCAACTCTGGCCCCCGACTAGATAGACACAATTTGACAACACTTCCTCCACAAAACCCCCCTTGAAACTCATACCACAGCAACCCCAGCTTGCTGTCATCCCTGGAAAGGTAAAAACACCAAAAATCTTTACTGTCGCATAATTACAGGTAATGCTTTCACAACAGTTGGGTCCAAGAGCTGACACTCCTGAACCCCAAAACATGGATCAGAGGTAACCAAACAGGCTTAACCTTTATTAGTGAGCCTGGCTACAGTACCTCTTCACCATCACAGTGATTTAAACTCCTTTGGAAATGAGTGAGATTTCTAAGATAATGAGTCATTAAAGCGTTTACGTCAAATTGCTATTTTAAGACCTCAGAGTATTATTAATTAGTCAAATAACTTTTATTGTGATGTAATGTGATTTGTCCAGTATATGAAAAACTGAAAAACTGCTGTTTTTGATGACTAAATATATATGGTAGTACACAATTTAATTAATTTGATTTCTCATTTTACCAAACATTTTACGAGAGACTGCACAATTTTAATAGGCAAGCCGTGTTTGGGCTTTAAAATCTAGTATTATTTTCATGACTTTAGCAGTGAGTCACTGTCATCAGCAGTTGATTCTCTGGTTCCAAAACAATGTGTGTATTGTAACACTTATTATGAAGAATTGGGTTTTATCAATTACTGTACAGTACCATGTTTGCAGACAAGATATAGTCCGTACAGATGGCAAATATCTATCCCAGATCTGCGTTCTTCATAGGACAAAAATGAGGCTCATTAAAGAATTTGCTACTATAGTACATCAGTAAATGGAAATGGTGTAAGAAACTGCACTGCATTTTAGGGCGGAAGCTTGATTATTCCCGTGGCTTTGAGACTGCTCAAAAAGTCATGAAGTTGCTTACTCCACTTAAACATACATCCACTGAATGCAAAGTTACACTCCGGTAGTGGTTTCCAACCTTTTTTTTGGTTAAGGAACCCCAAGTGAAATTCTGAGGAACCCCCAACCATCTCTAATAGCAACTCTGTGACCAGATGCATTGTACATTCTTCTGTATTTGATACAATTTACAATTGACCAGAAATTTGCGGGGGACCCTTTAGAAATGCCCAGGGAACCCTGGTTGAAAAACACTGCACTAATTAATTAATTTGTGAATAAGGAGGTTGGTCAGACACTGTGAAGCACTTTCTATCTTCTTCACTTAGCGTTAAAGTATATATAACATAGATTGAAATCAACCAACATATTTAACTGTGCCACTGGAAGAAGCAATCAATGCTTTGTGCCCCATGTAATTATTTATTGCCATTTACTCTGGGTCATATATAATATGCTTATGCCACACCTCTTAAGGAATCAAGATTAGGTGCCATATTTACTAAGCTGTGCTATGCTGTAAAGTACCTGACGACTCAATCAAGCTGTGTATTTTCTTAGCACTGCTTTGTAAATATGTCCCTAACTGCGCCACATCTGTTCTCAGGTTACATATATTTTCCTACTGTAATTGACATATGCAATAATATAGTGTTTCCATTACATCCGCAGATTCACACGTTAATAATTCTGCTACTAATCACACAAACATTTGCTGCCCTATTTAATAAAAATAAATAAAAAACAGGAAAGAATGAAGCCGTAGATAGTCCAAGAGATAAGAGGAAGAGGTCAATAACTCGGCAGATGGGATTACACTAATACAGATATGTATTTTCTCTCTGCTTACCATGCATACAACCTCAGTTGCTGAACAGTGCATTATTGCAAGAGAAACAGCAAACTAGGTTTCCTTAAAAAGACAAATTGAGTCGGTGCATAGAGTCAGCTAATAAAGATAATATTTCAATGGGTGAGGAGCCTCTGTAAGCCTACATTTGACTGTATGCAAATAGAAAATGGAAACCTGCTGTGGCAGATTTTTAGCCCATGTACTGTAAGATAAGCATCATGTGTTCTGAAGGAAATACCGGATTCCACTTTCTTCCAAGGCAGCATTGGGGTGATTCATGGGCTAGATCTCGCTTCTAATAGTGTCCTAAAACTGTGAAGAAAAGTTAGTGGATTGGTCAACGTCGGCATTACACCTTTCCCTTTGAGTGCCATATTAGAAATGCAGAAGCATGTTTTCGGTCCACTCGGTTAACATCGGACCGTAGCATGTGGCTAGGAGTAGTTTGTTGAATCTTGTGATACATTTTATGTAACAGCGTTAAGAAAACTTTCCAAAAAGCCTTCTTGTTATTGAGTTGTGGAAGAATTGCTTATATTTTTACAGTGTACATGTAGAGTCACATATATTACTATTCTAAATGTGTGGAGCTAAATGTTACAGTGTACACTGAAATACACAAAGAAGCCCTGCAAATATTTATACTGATGAACTCTTGAAACCCAAACTTGAATTAATTTCAGTTTGTGATTGTGAACCAATCAAAAACTTCTCTTCTTGTCAGTTGTTTTGTAAGGACGTGCTCAACAAAGGCCCTCAAATACAAAAGCTGTGGTCATGGCACAGCATTCAGGCAGTGGTTTTCGGGAACCAGATACTCAGTAATTGTTGTCTTCCATTGGGCAGGGGAAGGTGCAAGCGGGTGGGGGGGGCGCAGGTAGAAAAGTTTGCGCTCCCCTGATCTTTGGTACATCAGCAAGGAGCAGGACAGATACGGAGACTGCTTCTGAGCTGCTTTGGGATACACAGAGACTGTTTCCCTCTGAGACTCTTCTGCACCGCTCTTTCAGACTGATGGCTGGCCTGACAGGATTAATGTTGGGAGGGGGGTGGGGGGTCCTTGTCAGAAGCATGGACCCTGCAGAGCTAATCCTCCTGTTTTCGGGGCGTGATCGTATGCGGCTGCAGTGCAGTCTGCCCGTGAACGCGGCACCGAGAACAGGAAGTCTTGCTACACCAGTACAAAAATATTTCAGCATCTAAACAATTTTATTGTGTTCCCCAAATAATATAGGCCTATGCAACTAACTTACCAGGATTCTGAAGAACTGACTCCGCGGTGCCATGTGGAGTGACGTCACATGTCCATCTCCATGGCAACGGGGTCACGTGACGTTACTCCCGCGACGTCATTTAATGCCGCCAAGTAAGGTGAGGGGGGGGCGCGAGAGCAAGGTGGAGCAGGCAGGGGGGCGCAGCTGAAAAAGTTTGCCCTCCCCTGGTCTAGTGAATCGTATTTTATGCATCATTCTTCCAATATTAAAAATATTAAATGATTCTATGAAATTGAGCAGTGTGAATGACTTTTTATGATCATTATGAGTGCTTACATTGAAAATAGGTATCTTAAATTCTATAAAAGAATTATGAATAAATGAATGCTAAATCTGGATTGCACAGCACCATTTAATTCAAAAAACACTATAAAATGGGAAGCTACGATCACTAATTAATTACCTACAGTAATTAACTCTTATTCTAACAAAAACCAGTGGCAATTCCCCAAAAGACCCAGGTACACCCAGGTACATTCTGAATACATGCCTTAAACTTTCCTTAAACTAGCCCCAGCATTTCTGCATTGATTAATGGCCTATCAGATTAACAGTGGGGGTCCCTGGCAGTCCCATTCAAACTGAATTGGACTGCCAGGGATCCCTGCTGTGTTAATCCTATGGGTCGTTAGTCAATGCAGAAATGCCTTAAACGTGCCTCAAACTAGACCAGAACATACCCAGCACATACCCAGAATGTAACCCGGCTAGTTTACAGCAAATGTTAGAATAAACGTTGCCTCTACTGTAAGTACAACTAGTTCTATCAAGTTAACATGGGAACTCCCATTGTAGTCGATAACTGAAGTCAGAGTTTTTGCCATGTTTCCCCCATTGCTATGCTAAGTTTAAAAAATAACCCCAAATGCGGTGTGAGCTCTGCAAACATAACACATTTACAACAAATAATACATTTTGCCGTGCAGAGTAAATGTGATATATGCAAGTTCTATCAATCTTTCCTTGCATTGGAGAGGTCAAATATAATGTAGTTAACTCTACAAAATATTACATTATTCCTACACAGAGAAACATCATACACACGAGTTTATATGGTACAATCCCTGCCTGAAAAGAGCTCATAATCCGTTTTTGATGCCTGAGGCATAGAGAGATAAAAGTGACTTGCTCAATGGTCACAAATAACCATCTCTGGGATTTGATCCCGGCTCTCCCACTCTAAAACCAGTGTTGTTACCACGGGCTACTTTCTGCTTCTATTCGATTTCCTGTTAGCTTGCATTGGTAAAATACCAACATGTGTTGCTATGGTTACATTCAACATGACTAAGCTCTGGCTGAGGAAAAATAACAGTTGTAAAAAAAGACAACACAGCAGAGTTGGACTTTGAAACGGAGGGGGAGGGGGGGGGAGGGGTTACTGTATGAAGGTCTCAATAGACCTAAAAGATACTTAAACTGTCATCAATAACTCTGCTATTTTTTTTTATCTAAATAAGAAAGTGTTGCCCTTGTTCGGTAGGTGACTGTGCTACATATTGGTACCTTTGAGTTTGTTGCCTAGTATTTAGGAATACATTTACTCCTCCAAAGCACTGATTCCAATCATCTTATACTTGCAGGATTTCTAAGAATTGAGATGTTAAAAACCAGGCCTAGAACCAGAACAACTGCCATGTTTTTACTTCACGGACATGAAGTACGGATCCCCAAGAGGAACGGTGCAGAAAACATGGACCAGGGTCCATGGTGGTAATCTAATCACGTGACAGAGGACAAATTCATTTCACAACGTTTCCAGGAAAATTGTAGATCTCTAATCATTAGAGGTGGGGGTGTCCCTGTGGTAACATTAGTGCGGCAGCTGACTGACGATCATGGTTTAAACTAGTTCAAAAACGTAAGCAGGAATGACAGCTGCGTTTAATGGGGTTATGATGCCTTGTAAGGAAGGGTGTAAAGTGGCAGGTGGTTTTCTTTATTGTTTTTCTGTGAAGCTGCAAGCAACAAACTGAGAGGCAGCCTCTCCTCATGCCCCCATATGATAAAGGTGCCGAAAAGGACAGTAGCGCGGTTAAAATAAAGGTTAAGCCCGGTCCTGCTGTCCCTTTCATCAGGGTCACTGCCGTGTTCCAAAGGTTAATGTGAAGCACTTGGATTACCTGTGAATGTATTTTCCAAATTCTGTATAATGTTAACGATATGATTGTATTTGAAAGCAGTGGTGCCGTGTATGTAGTGTTTTTTACACATGTAGGGCTGCAGTACATTGAGGGCTAGGAAAGAGAGGCTCTTTTCTCCCAGAGAACTATGCACCACCGCTGGATGATTGATTTCCCTAGGTCGGGGAAAGTTTGGGGGGGGGGCAGACACTCATGAAGGGGCATATAGCCCCCATTTTCAACCAGTTTTCCACTTGGGTGGGTAAGGAAGAAAGGGCAGAATCCAGGGAAGATTGTGACCAAAGTACCCCTGCTGGTTTTGCACACGGGCCGAAAACTGAGCCATTTTTAGGACCACTAAATCGGTGCCATCTCATCCGCCCTCTCATCCTTCTCTGATTAGCCAATTCGTATCTCCCGCTCGACCTGATCTCACGATTGGAAAACGGCCAGACCTGTAAACACGTCTGGTTTATGATTGGCCCATTTGTTCTTCCCGCCACTGTAATTAGCTGAGCTCTGTTTGTTTCTCAATGCATTTGAATGGCAGGGGGAAATTTACAAATGCCAGGTTGCTTCAGAGTTCCAGGCAGTCACATGTTGCTCTTGGGTAGTCTCAGGGTTTGGAGGTTGCCTAGAAAGGAAGCGGTGATTGGAGGACGTTGTAGTCTCGGACCAAGCTAGATTTGAGGGAGACCACCTGGGTAAGCGGACTTATGTCATGCCCAGCACCTAGATAGGAGACCTCTGTTAACCCCGCAAGTGCCGCATCTGGCTATTTTAAGTGTTTTATACTGTATTTTGAGTGTATTAAATGTATTTTAAGCTCGCAATGTTTCCTGTTGGCTTTTGTTAGAATAAATCCATTTATTTAACCCCTTACTCTGCCGTGTGATCGCTCTGCAAGTCGTCTAGGCTTTTGTGACAGACGCCCTTTTCTGGTGGAAGCAGCAGGATGCATATAGGCTCATTACTTTCATTCCTGCTGGCATTTCAGTACGGCGTTGAGCTGATTTTTAAGATCACAGAGCATTGGAGTTACAGGAACACTGTGATAAAAACCCAGTTAACACTCATAATTGCCTAGTAGTTAGTGTTTAGTCGATGCAAGCTTCAACACAGACATGGCGAATCAGCGTGTGGCAAAATGTGAACTCACTCCCAGAACTTATGCAGGACGGAGAAGAGATCCTAGAAGTTCCAGTAACAGAGGCCCCCACTGCATCCACTTTGTCCGTGTCCAGAGCCTCCAGCATGGAGAGGGTCTGGAGCCAGGCGCCAGCCGAAGACAACCTGGCAGGCACCATTCACTATGTATTCGTTGCATTGGGAACAAAACACCACTGCAGACTGCGGTCTATGGCCCTACAGGTGCTGCTTGGCCCATTTGTTTTCCCGCCACGCTGTGATTGGTCCGAGCTCTGTTTCGCTATGCATTCGTTGGCAGTGGGCAATCAAGAAATGCCAGGCTACTCCAGAGCTCCAGGCAATCGAGTGTTGCTCTTGGGTAGTTTCGGTGATCGGAAGCTGCCTGCAAATACGAGCCAGTGGTGATTGCAGGACTTTGTAGCCGCGGACAAGGCTAGATTTACGGGAGACCACCTGGACAAGAGGGCTTATGTTGCGCCCAGCAATTAGAGATAGGAGACCCTTGTTGACCCCATAAGTGTTGAATCTGGTGATTTTAGGTGTTGGATACGGTATTTTTTGTGTTTTAACAGTGTTTTATTCTTGTGATGTACCATGTTGGCTTTTCCCAGAATAAACCCCAGTTTATTTAACTCCTTACCCTGGCTTGTGATCCCGGTGGAAGTCGCCTGGTCTTCTGTGATACTACAAATACTTATCCTTTCACATAGAACACAGCTAAAAGTCACTTGAGGTAGGCTTATCCCCTTACCCAAATTAAGGAACGTTGGGGAAAGGAGTTTGCAGATGTGGGAAGGGGCAGATTGATATAGAACAAAGTGAATGCAAACTATTTTTGCTGCACCTCAAAATAGATTACTCACATTCAGTTCCAGTGAGGTGAGTAAATATTTGAAGTAAACTCTTCACATTACAACACTGCATTTTATTATTTCTAGAATTTATTTAAAACGTGCCAACATATTATGCAATGCAGTACAGTGGGGCGTGAAGACCGCAGCAATATAAGAACAACTTTAACAAACACTGGTACAGTACGTACGGAGTGGGCAAGGAGAGACCTGCTCCATGGCTGGGAGGCACAGTTCTCACAAACAGCTGGAATGGTATTTGTGCCAGATAGTAGGTCTTGTGGCAGAGAGAGGAGTAAGAGAACCTGAAGGATGATGGATATCCTTCCTTGAAGTGAATTTTTCATGTCATATTTAAATGAGTGAAGGGTGGAGGAGAGTCATGTGGGAATGGAATTACATGGGTGAGAATGTTTGGAGCTGGGAGTGGGAGGAGGTTATGCAGAAAGAAGGGAGGATAGGGAGAGCAGGGAGGGCGGGGAACTGTATTCCTTTTAGTGCTATAAACTGTAGTATTCAGTTTAGTTACATTACTAATAATTTAATTGGTTGTGTTCCTATTTTTTGAGGAACGAGTACTTCATATCCACTAACATTACATTGGATTAATAGGGCTTGAATTGTCCATGCAATATCTGCCCTATGCATTCAATTAGGGCCCTTAGATATTAAGTTATAAAAAAAGAACAGTACTGTACCATCATTTTATGATAATCTATCTTTTTATAGCACTTTGCTGTCCAACTCGTTCTCTGCACGCATTGTGCTCTTTTAGAGGGCAATAATCAATTATTTCTCATAATAATAAAAAAAAAGATAAGAGACCATAGGGATGATAAGGAAAAAGAATCACAATAATGGGCCAGTTCAGGGTTCAATAATAGTAATTAGAGACCTGAAAATACAGGTAGTGCATCTAACAAACAAACAAACCCCAAAAAGATAGGAAGACACAAAACCTCAGCGGGCAAGCTCACAGACCTACAGTACAGTATATAAACAAGAGGAATGAATTTTTTTTTTTATATTAGGATACTAAAGTGTAACAATTAATAAAAGACAACATTTTAAAGCTAAATATGGATACACAATAATGTCTGTTTGTTACAAGTACCACTTAAGCAATAAATCCTCATTCAGTCCTTAAGATCAGGGGTACGCAAACTTTTCAGTCTGCGCCACTCTGCCTGCTCTCCCCCCCTGCTTGCATCCCCTCTTACCTTGTCTCCATCGTCAAATGACACAGTGGGGTCATGTGACGTTGCGTTGCCATGAAAATGCGACGTCTCGTGACCCTGCGGAGTCATTTGACGCCACGTTGCAATGGCGACACGTTGTCCGAAGCCGTCGGAGACAAGCTAAGGGAAGTTACAGAGGTCTCACGCGATCCCCCGGCATTTGGGGAAGAGCGCCGGGACTCTGTAACCACCGCTTCCCCCCACCCCCCAGAAAATATCACTCCCCCCAAGTTTGCACACCCCTGCTTTAGATTAAACCGTTTAATCCGTGAAGATCCAGCACATTTCTTGCCTTAGAGAGGCAATCCAAGCAGGGCATTTCCCCCCATTATTTTCATTTTGTTCTCTCCATAGGATTGAAGCAAGGGGTTTCCGGAGCTGAACCCCATTAATATCAGCTGCGGGGCACCCCTGCTTCTGGAAATACTTACCTCCATGAGGGGCGCCAGTAGCCGCCCATGCTCGGCTACCAGGGTTCACATAATGGCCGCTTTACAAAGTGCTTTTGCCCTGCGGACCAATAGGAAGCCATGCCACCATCCAATGCGTCTTCCCATTGGTGGAAACTTTAAACTTGCAGGAGATTCTGGCAAACCCTTTGGAGGAAAGTATTTATAGAATAAGGGGGTCCCCTGAGCTGAGATTAATGGGTTTCAGCTCCGGAGACCCCCTGCTTCAAGCCTATGTAAAAAAAAATAAGAAAACAAAAAAGGCTTGGTTTGCTCTTATTTTTCGCAAACGTTTTAAGAATGGTGGTGCAACGCTCATTCATTCTTTCGCGAAAGGTACCGCCTGTCTTGGCCATGTACAAAAAGACAAGATCATGTATATAACAGTACTAGAGGTGGAATCACGTCATTGTCTAACCTTTATCCATTTCTCTGTATGGGGATGAACTTGCTAGGATTAATCCGCTAAGACAAGTACTACAGTATGCCCAAACAATTTGTAGCGTCCGACTTTAGAGGAGTGAAATTATTTTAGGGAGATAGCTGGCATACTTGTCCATGAGATTAGAGTGAACTAGGAAGTCACTCAGATATTTGTTCTCTCACAAGGCAATACATTACTTGTGATATCCATAGCATGCACAATAGATAAGATGTCCATGTTCATGTGGATGTACATACCTTTTAAAACAGTTAGTAACACCAGAGTATTGTGTGGTTATAGGAAGGTCCCTGGGGTTTAGGTGTCAACAATGCATCTCTGTTGAATGCCAGAGGTCTGTTAATGCTCTGAAATAATTTACTCCAGATATGCCACCTATTAACTCTATACATCCCCTGGTTTACAGTTTGCTGACACCACTAACATTTATCGGTTCAAGTTATTGTGAGTGCCCTATTCTTCAACTATATCCTATGAGAGATTAGTACAAAACACATATCAATCAGGTTTTAACTACAGACGTGTTCATCTTTGTACTGCACCGACACACTTTATTCGAGCAAATACCCGGTATGTACCTGGCAGATACCTGGAATGTGCCGCTCCTAACCTCTGACAAGCCCCGTTGCATTTGCCTTCCCAGCCTGGGTTCATGCCTGGCTGATGGGCGGCTGATCTGTTAAATGATAATGATTAGGATTTAATAGGCTGCAATGCTTCGCGTGTCTACCAGATGGCATAAATTCATGAATTGTAATGCAGTTTATATATATATACTGTGCAGTATTGCAGCCAGCGGGAATAAAATGCTTCAATCCCTGCTTGGAAAATAACTCAATGCACTCGGGCAGAAAACAGTCACAAACCTCAATACACCCGGGTATACCCGAATTCGTGGGACTAGCCAAGCTCGAATAAAGTGTGTCGCCAGTGTACACCCCCATTTGCTATGAAGTTTTGATTTTGGCTAGATTTCATTAATAAAATTGTATTTTGAGTGCAATTTTGAATCCTGTCTGTTCAGTTACCAAAATAAATGTGATTTCAGTGGTTTTAGACAAAGTACTGTAGGTCCACTTAAACCCAAGACTGCACTAAGCACTGATGCTGGAGACTGCTTTAAAATGCACAAAACATACTGTCAAAAGTATTAAAAAGAACCCAGATACTTCCAAAACACACATCATTTGATATTATTTGCAGAAATATTTTCTACAATGCAATATAAAAATAACCCACCACGTTATGAGATGTTTTAAAGAATAACCTAGATGTGCCGAGAATAGAAAATAATATAATGAACAATGATTGCGCTCCTTAGAGAATAAACTCTTACTAGAAATGAGTTTATTTCTCTGCAGTTTATTTATACATACAGTACAACAATATTTAGATACACTTTTAAAACTGGATTAATAATGTAGCTGTAAAAAAAATCTGCTCATCTATGTGCCTGTCTTTCCCCCCCCTGCAATATGTGGGCAATACTAAATATAGAGCGGCATCCTTGTTCAATATTCCGTGCCCTAAAGCAGATTTCCACCTAAGAATTGCCTCCTTGTTGCCCTGGTAATGTCTGATGCTTCCTGATTTATAAATGTTTTCGACTGGATTCCAGGCTGAGTTACAAAGCTGCAGAGGAAGCTCCTGATTGGGTCAGAGCTCTCATTGTCACTAGGCGTGAGGTAATGTAGATCAGTGACTATATTGTGTACACAAACATAAGAGTTCACCAACATTGCCTGTACGTGTCATTTTGTTTATTGTCTCTAGATATACACATTTTCTAAAAGCAGATCATAATGCTGCATTCTTTCAGCTCCTTAGTTACTGTACATTTAGAAACGCAACCAGTTTTATTCATTATTTACATGTGAACTTTTAAAGTAAAAATCCTCAAGAGAACAACTGAATGCATATAAACAGATCCAGCTTTGCTAAACCTATAGATAAGACGATATTTTAATTATCAAAGTTCATCATGTTTCATATTGCACCACAATTAGGAAAACCCTCAAAGAAAACATTATGCTTCCATTAATAAATCTTTCATGGACACAACGTTATAAATAAGCTCTGCATGTGGGTGTGTGGTCAACTGCCGAACAAAGTGAATGTGCGGCTGCTAAACTCTGGAGCTAATCCCCTGCAACTACACAAGTTTCCCCCCAATTACAGGTGAGATTAGAGCAAATAAAAGCTAGGTGAAGTATCCCAGTAGGTTAAAACTGTATAAACCGCAGTAATATCTGCAACGACAGCAGGAAGATCACCTGCCTAATCCCTCACGAGGAGTCCAGTGCTGGTGCAGTACAGCCAAGATGGCGTCAACACGCGTCTGAAACAGCGAACATGCCTTATCGGAGCACACGGGCCAACCCCAAGGGGAAGGCTCTGCCCAATCACCACTGAGGACTGGTGTGCACCGAAACTCGTTTCCAGAGCCAAGGAGCGGTGGATCGGGCATCAAATGTGTGAGATGAAGGTAGCAGGACCAGATCAGGAGATCAACGGACATGGGGCATACCTCAGAGTACAAGCAATTACAAGTTAGCACAGGGTAGAGAGACCCACATGGGAGACAAATCCCCCCCGCGCGAGCAGTGGAGGACCGTCCCAGACTGCTGACACTTCTCTACACTGTCAGGCAAAAGCATGACAGCAGGTAAAGGCCACACAATCTCGGGCCTAACCTCTCATCAGCAAGTACTGTCTAGTCAGCAGTCACCTACTACAACCACAGTCATCACTAGCCACAACAGGATTACTAAAAATCTGGGCCTCTCACCCTCCCTAGGCAGCCTGTGGAGAAAGAGAGATCCCAAATACCAGCAGTTAGCTACAGTATGCCCTTGCAGACACCTACACAGCACTGATCAACGTGGCCACCTAGGGGAAAGTTAGTCACCTAATGTGACAACAATAGCTGATGCCACAATAATGTTAACAAACCCCCCTCGCAATTAGCACAAGAAGAAGAAAAAGGAAAAAAAGGACAAAGCAACCATCTAGACACATCCACCAAACATGCCTCTGAAGGCAAAAACTCCCCCCAAAAAGTGAGGTAGAACATTACTTTAAAAAGAAATTTACAAACCCTCCCCCACCCCAAGACGAAGGTTGCCAACAAAAATGAGAGAACTCAGAGTCCGAACTGGAATCAGACGCTAAGGTGAGACCCACAACCCTGAGAGACATGAGAGGATATGAAACAGTCTACAAAAACGACTTACAGAAAGCAAATGGGGACATTAGAGCAGATCTGTCAGGGATTAAAAGCAGAGCAACTGAACTGGAGAATAGAGCAGAAGAGGCCACAGAGTTTCAGATAGAAAATGTGGAGGAAATAAAAGCTCTTAAACATCAGGTACAACTCCTGAGTGATGGACAAGAAGACTCAGACAACCAATCCAGACGCAACAACATCAGCATATGAAACGTGCTGGAGTCGGTCAGATACGAGCGTACCTTTAGGGCCTCTTCTTGTCACTGCTCCCTGATGTCCCGCCAGACAGGTTTGAGCTTGACAGAGCGCAAAAAGATTTAAAGCCCAAAAAACCCTGGGATATCATAACGAGGGTCCACTTCTTTGAGGTAAATAAAGGAACAGATAATAAGCGCCTCACATAAACGTGCAGAAATATATTTTGAAAATGATTTTCTGCAAATATACCAGGACTTGACCCCAGTGAACCTGGTGCAAAGAAACAAAATTAGATATATCACAGCAATTTTGAGGACTAACGCAGTCAAATATAGATGGGGCTTTCCATTCCGACTTATGGCCTCCCATAAAGGCATGGAGGCATGTGACAGGGCCTTTCCCTTGTCTAAAAAGATTAAAAAATAACGCCTGTCTTTAGCCTGAGTCCAGCAGGGAGCTGACTAATTTCAGCAGGAGTTAATTAACCAGTCTCCATCTGGCTCATCATGCATGCTTAAAAGCCTGCTGCACAGACTGCAGGGGATCTCTAGAACAGAGAGAGTATGTGCTGCTAGAGAGATCAAAGGGAAAGAGAGACTGTTCCAGGCAGCGGTCCCTGGAACCCACCAGAGGGATCACCCCCACAGGCACCATCAGACCCTACACTGACATGGAGAGCATCTTGCCTAGAGGTACCTCCATTTGAACTTGTGTCAAAAGGTTGGTAAGACTTCCAGCCCTCCCATTGGGACTGCTGAACAGTTAGTTAGTCCCCTATATGGGGTTAGGCCTGGTTCTTATTTTCTGCTCTAACTTTGTTTGCCGATATGAAGCTGTTTTCTGTTTAAAGCTGCTAGCTAATAAAGCCTATGTTTATTTCTCCTAAAAGACGTCTGTGCACACATCCTGCATGGCACATATGCGTTTCCCAGGAGAGGGTCTGCAATTTCTTTGGCGACTGGGTTTGCTGGAATTGGATCTCCCAACCGAGGATCCAAAGCCTCAAGGGGGAAATGGCTGAGAAAAAAAAAAGGCACCACAATACTGGAAAGAAAGAAAAAGAATGTGTAAGAAACACTTCCCCCTTGGCCACAACTTTTGAATTAAGCTCATGGCAGTAAAAAGTGATGTCGCAAATCTCGCCAAGAACAAAACGGCAAATCATCCAGGAAGTCACAAAGAAAGCCAGAGTAATATCCAAGGATCTGCAGGACACTCTCGCCTTGGCTAATATGAATGTTCATGATTCAGCTGTCAGAAAAAGACTGAACATGAATGGTGTTCATGGAAGGATAGCAGGGAGGAAATCACTGCTCTCTAAAAATAACATTGCTTTCCTTCTGAAGTTCGCCAAAGAGCACATAGATGATCCACGAGACTTCTGGAACAATGTTCTCTGGTAGACGAGTCAAAGGTAGAACTTTTTGGCCTCAATGCGAAAACCAAACACTGTGTTCAAACAGAAGAACCTCACACCAACCGTCAAGCATTGTGGTGGGTGTGTGATGATTAGGGGCTGCTTTGTTTCCTCAGAATCTAGACGGTTTTCCATCATTGACCCAACCAAGAATTCTGTATTGTATCAGAAGATTATAGAGAAGAATGTCAGGCCATCCGTCCGTGAGCTGAAGCTGAACCAAAAGTGGGTCATGCCACAAGACAATAATCCTATACATACAAGCTGATCTACAAAAGAATGGCTGCAGAAAAAAGAAATTCTGTGTTTTGTAACGGCCTAGCTAAAGTATGGACCGAAACCCCATAAAAAATGTTGTGGCAGGACCTGAAGCGAGCTGTCCATGCAAGGACGCCCTCAAATCTATCCACCTTTAAGACCTACCTTAAAAACACACTTGCTCCGCTGTTACTTTACACCTCATACATAAACCTTGGCCCCTTGCAATCACTTACCAGCAGGCCCTCCTACTGTCTCTGAATGTTCTTCCTACCTACACATTAGATTGTAAGTTCTTTGGGACAAGGACTCATTTTCCTAAATGTTACTTTTATGTCTGAACTTGCACTTCTTCCCATTACGTGTTATTTGTATTAGTTGTTATTTATATGATTGTAACGTGTATTACTGCTCTGAAGCGCTATGTACATTAATGGCGCTATATAAGTAAAGACATACTTACATACAAATGTCACTGAGTTGAAGCAGTTCTCTAATCAGGAATGGGCCCAAATTCCTCACACCCGATGTGAGTCACTGACCAGCCAGGTACTGAATCTAAAGTTTTACATACTTTCACACGGATATTAAATGTTGAATCATTTGTGGATAAATAAATGTTGAAAAACTATCATGATAAACTAAAAAAAGATATACCCTATAACTAAGCGCAAAAAAATATATAACGTGTCCTCGTGATGTCACACTCTGGCGTCTCTCCTGATCTCTATGCTCCTGCTTCTGAAGACCGTGTCAGTTCTAGCTCCTCCCTCTCCAGGCAGTTACCCAGAGAGGTGAGCAGAGCACATTCTGCAGTGCTGGCCACCTCAAGCTGAGATAGAGGAAGCTATAGCAAATAGAGGGGGCGAATCTCGCAGAGTAACTACTGAGAGTTAGACGTCACTTCAGGGTTTGCAAACAACAATAGCGCCATCCTCCCAGAAGCCTGCCTACCTGATTGTATCAAGCTGCGGACGGCACGTTGTCAGCTGTTTTTACACAGCCTGGTTTATGTGAGTAAGCCCTTGGCTGTTTTTTTAATTTTATTGTAATCTGCACCATCATCTTTCATGTTATTTCCTTTCTGGTAACACATGGGAACTATGACCAAGTGGTAATGCTGTGAACAGACAGAAAACCTGGAGGATAGACATACAACACGTGGGATTCGTGATATCTGGAAGAGAAGAGGTTAAAAGCACAGATTGTCTCAAAGGAACAATAACACAGCAAGTCTGTAAATTCATTACTTTAATCTGTTGTGGAGTTATTTATGGATTCTTGTGGCTGCGCAATGGTCTTTTCCTTTTTGTCCATTACATACTAGGAGGAGTTCGGAACCAGCAGCCAGCAATTGGATCACCATCGCTCCATCAGCTGGAATATTGAAAAGAACTTTCCATATCTATATGGACTAATCATTGGACTGGGGTATTGTTGTAGCCTGAAGCGCCGGGTCATTGCATTTTTTGAAAAACTATCATGTTTTTGTGTCATTTGTTTGATCAGGTGATCTTGAAATATTATTAGGACTTAGATTAAGATCTAATCACATTTTAGGTTTGAAATATGTAAAATATTAGACATTTCTAAGGGGGTCACAAACTTTTTCTCCCCACTGTACATTACATTTGCAACCTGTAAGAAAGGAGATTTCAGTTTAAGAATGATGCCATTTATTGAGGGTGGCTTAGGTTAGAGAACTGCATAACAAGGGCAGGAAGCACACTTGTTATGCTGTTATACAAGGAGAAAGAGGTTATATGTTTCCCGTATGAAAGAGCTGCCAAACCAGGCTGCTATGGAAACTCTGCAGTGTATACAGCAACTGCAAAAGCTATTATTAGCATAGTATTGCATGTATGATATCACCACTAAATCAGAATTCCTGATTTTCATTGTGTTCTTGGTGGATACATGCATTACAGTAGGTGCATCAACGTAGTAACACTAAACAAATATATTTAACCAAAATGCTCACCGAGCATAGCGCTGCATGTAAGCAAGATTTTAATATAAGGAATGTTCAGATACATCGCTTTGCTTGCAAACGATGACATTATTTATATTTACTCTAGGTAGTGCCAGATGGAGAGGAATATGAGGCAGCAAAAAAGATTGGTGCTATTTTGGCTGCACTCTTTTCCACCTTGCATATAAGAACTGCTACATACCCTCCTGCTTCAGTGTAGTTATAACCCACAGGTAAAGCTGTGTTCCATTATTCATAAGAATGAATTATAAAAAAGTCTGGATTGAGGTGATAGATGCACTCTCATCTCTATAATACAATTTTACAGGCCATGGGACAGGGGTTTTCGTAGATTAGCTGGTATGTGCTAAACCGATTCCATAGTTGGCAGAACCATAGTATACCATCTAAAAGGGTACCCTGTTCAACAATATGAACCATTAAAAGCAACAAGGTGGGCAAATAAAAGAGAACAGTTTCATGGGAAACGGAGCTCAACACATATACGATAGAGGGTGTAATATTCCAGTGGAGGAATCAATATCTTGAATGTAGGTTTCAAAGTACTTTGATGATTTATTTGTCCTTCACAAATCTACTGACCTTTGATCTCTACTATTTCTTGGAAAACTGCAGGGGACGTTCTCATGTTTATGTTTACGTTATGTCATGTTGGGCAGCCCAAGAATGTTAGTGACTTTGCTGCACATATTGGATTTCACGTATGTGTTCATGTTTATCAATTGTAGGCTGTGATACAATTTGCTAGTAAAACATGAGAAGTCTTCATACATGACATGACAGTACACAAAGAAGACAGCTGTGAGATTTTGATAGGGCTGTACACAATCATTTCATTTATGAAACATTCATGTTGGACAATAAAAAAAAAAGTTATCAGAACGCACCACAAATCTACACTTCTCCACGACCATTACAGGGTACATAAATATATATATATATATATATATATATATTTATATATTATAATCAAAAATGAATATACGATACCGTTCTGTGGCTAACTAAATGCTTTTATTTGTGCAAGCTTTCGAGATACACTGATCTCTTCTACCGGCGGTGTTACAGTGGATAAAGCAAGAAAGGTTTTTACTTAAAAACAGTTCATCTCGGAATGTATCTGTGACTGAAGTCTGTCCCTCCCCCCCTGTGCAGTATGCGATTTATGACTAAAGGTGTTAAATGGTCCCTGAATGTTAGTGATATAAGAGTGTGTGTATGTATGTGTGTGTATGTAAATATACATTTATAAAGCGCTTTACAAAAGGTGTGTGTGAGAGTGTATACCAATGGTTTGGGTAGGTATAGAAATGTAAGAGGGTGTTGCATTACTATTAATGTGTGCAGATACGATGTGGTCCCTATTGGTATATAGGGATAGAATTACGTTGTACATATGTATATGTAAAAGACAGCTATGTGTGCATTCATATAGCGTAGTATGTATAGACATGGCCTTCAGCACTCATGGGAACAGAGTTTCTCTTGTTTCAGAGTAGTTACTCTTGAAGCTGCAGTCTCGGTTTAGGCCACCGCAGAGTGTCCCGAACAGTTGCATAAATTTGTATTCATGCAACCGCCTCTCTTTCGGTGTTCTAAGATTACCTTTGAGTATGGCCACCTTCAGATCGTTCATCTTATGGCCAGAGTAATGTTTGCCGACAGGACTGTCTTTTATTCCGTGTGTGATGCTGTGGCGATGCAGATTAATTCTCTTGTTTAGCCCCTGTCCTGTCTCACCTAAGTAGTAGCAGCCCCCTGGGTATTTCATGCACATGATGAGGTACACGACATTGCTGGAGGAACAGGTGAACCTTCCCCTGATTTTGTACTCCAGATTCCTGTGTGGTATTTGTATTGTGCCCGCTGTGAGGAGCATTTCGCAGGTTTTGCATCTTGCGTCCTGGCATTGTCTTGTCCCGCATTCAGTTGTACTGTTGAATACTTTACTCCTCACCATAATTTTCTTGAGATTATGAGGTTGTCTGTATGATAATAAGAGTGTTTCAGGGAAGATCTGTTATTTTTGCATCATTCTTCTATCTTCCTGGAGAATGGGCTGTAGTTCCCTGGCAATCTTGCATGGGGCTTCTAGATGTGGGTTATATGTGCCCACCAAAGGTACTCTGTCGTTTGTCTCTTTCTGTATGTATTCAAGGAGATCACTTCTTGGTATTCTGGTGGCTTTGTGGATTTGCTGGTCTACAATTCTGTGGTTATATCCACGGTTTATGAAATCCGATCACAAGGCTGTAATCCGCTGGCCTCTGTCTGCTGTGTCGGAGCATATCCGGTTGTATCGTATGGCTTGACTGTAGATGGTTGCATGCTTAGTGTGTGTGGGGTGGAAGCTGTTGTCCCTCAAATAGCTGGCTCTGTCTGTAAGTTTGTGGTATACAGAAGTCTGTAGTTGGTTGTTTTTTATAGTAATGGTGGTGTCTAGGAAATATACTTCGTCCGGGGAATGGGTGAGTTTGAGGTTGATAGTCGGTTGGAATATATTGAAGTTCTCATGGAACTGTATGAGGTCCTGTTCACCTGGTCCAAATCAGGAGGATGTCATTGATGTACCGAAGGTATGTAAGGGGTTTCAAGTGACAGGTGGAAAGAAAGTCACTTTCCAGTTTTGCGCAGAACAGATTGGCATACTGTGGCGCTATCCGAGTGCCCATAGCGGTACCGGTTGTTCTGGAGGTATGTGTCATTTCCAAACGTGAAGTAGTAATGGGCCAGAATAAATTCGATGCATTTAATGTTTCTAGAGGAAATCAGGACAGGCACTCCAAGATCCAACGGTGAAATTTATTTCACAACGTTTCGGCTCTTTATCAAGAGCACCAACAGTGATACAGCAGTGGACATATTTATAACCTGAAGGGACCCCTAGAAAACCCGTGAAAATAATGAGATGCCAGGACTGCTCTGCTGTGTTACGGATCAGCTGTTTCTCTTCCCCAGCCATGATCTTTACACACCACTGTGTTTACTGCTGTGTACAGCCAGCCAGGAGAAATGCTGGGACTCCTTTGAAGCTGTGACAGCTCTGTTTTGGTGAGAATTAGCCGCTATCTCTCCCCCACGATCTCTACACTTCACTGTGCTTGCTGCAGAAGAGGGTTGTGAACTCTTTTGGGTTTCCTGCAGAATGGACAAGCCGGGCTCACACCTCCATCAGCTGTCTTCCCCTCTGTGATCAGTGCAACACACCTGCAACTCCCTGATCAATACATCATTGGATGCAGTGAGACTTGCCACTACATCTGTTACTGGTGACTGTTTGCCTTATTTCTTACTGCTGCCCGATCTGCCCTAGCCCCCCTTTGCCTAGTTGGATACCTCAACATCACCCCGTATGTATTTCCGGATTCACTCTCCAGGCTCTTCTGCCTATTAAACCAATAATCATTCTGTTACTTTTTTGCTACTGAAATTGCTGTTGCGATCTGCAATTGATACTTGTTACATTTGTATATGTGTTAGCATTGGTAACTGTATTCTGTTACGGGTCTTATACCATCCTATTCTAGGGGTATATCCTAACTCAGGTTCATCCCCCATTTCTCCCTCTCCCGGTTTCCCTTTTGGATTTTGGCCTCCACTGGCCACACTGTGTTGCCACCTGGTGTCACCAGGGGTTCAGTGAGTGAGTTTTTTGCGGGTTTCGTAGAGGGTCACCTCAGGTTATAAATACTGAATGCTCACTGCTGTATCACTGTTGGTGCTCTTGATAAAGGCTCTGTTGGGAGCCGAAACATTGAGAAATAAATTTCACCGTTGGATCTTGTAGTGCCTGTCCTGATTTCCTCTATCAGATGTGCTCCATTTTGACACCTGGAGGGTCTGTACCCTACTACTACCTGTATCTAAGCAAATGTGAGTGCCTGTTTTTCTGGACTGTATATATATATATATATATATCTATATATATATATATATATATATATATATATATATTTTTTTTACAGTTTTAAGTCGATAAACAAGACGCCACACGAGTCTGGAAAAGTGGATTTTTTCTTTTGGAGTGGTGAATTTTTAAATATTGCGGTTGCACTAATTAACTCTAACTCTACTAACTAACTGTACTAACTCCCTAAAGTTGGAATACTGAGGATTTTTATGATGTAATGCCAAGTAAACTGGGAGTTATGTCAGAAGAGAAGGGTCACAAAAGCATTTCCCGTTTCAATATAAGTATAAAAACTATAATAAGTTAAAACTGCTCTTTTAAAAAAAAAAAGAAAAACAACCCCTCCCCCCCCACTAATTAGACTTTGTTCTATTATATGTGAAATAAAGGGGATGAACATACTAAGAAAAACAAAATGTGTCAGCAGAGAATGACAGCAAATTACCTGTATTAATGAAGGCTCATGGGAATAAAGAGCATTGCATTCTGAAATATAACTGACATTTTGTCAGATCAAAATAGAACTATCCTTCCTAAAATGTGTGATCTTAGGTCGGAATGTGTTCTGACAAATAATGTCAGACCGTCCGAGGAGATTTGAAGAGCTTTTAATGATCAGGGTAAGAATAGTGTACTAGCTTATAACTGCTGTGGCTGCGAAACTACCCACAAGATTCCCCCTATCACTTGACTAATTAGCAGTAGACCAGGAATGGCCAACTCTCAAGGGCCACCAACAGGTCAGGTTTTATGGATATCCCGGCTTCAGCACAGGTGGTTCAATCAGTGGCACAATCCAAGGTGCTGAGGCCAGGATATCCGTAAAACCAGACGTGTTGTTGGCCCTCGAGTACTGGAGTTGGCCACACCTGCAAGTAGACAGTGGTGATATACTATACTATCCGGGCATTATTAACCTGTTCTGTGCTGGAGGGCTTGCCCCATATCTAATGTGCCAAAACCCATGTAGGTTGAAATTTATTTTTTGTAATAAAATGCTGCAGGTAGCAAAAATAGTAGAAACACAGATAATTTACAACTTTTCTGTATTTCAGTTATTTTTCGGGGTCTGGAAATAGGTCTGTTTGATACAAATGGCCATTTAACCGCTAATTTAACAAAAAGAAAACCCACTACTAGCAACGGCATATCTTTGCATCATTGTTAGGCTGCGGCCATGGTGATCGCGACGGCGCGCGCGGCGCCATCACATAGATGTGCCTCTATGTGGCTGTCTATAGAGTGTGCAGCGGCCGGGTCACGTGAGCGGAGAGTATAATTAATTTTTGTGTTGAAATGTCCATACTATCACTTGGAATACATTACATAATTGACTTATGATAACTAAAGTAAGACACATATATTTTGGATCGCAAAGTATCTAAATGCCGTTACTCTCAAAAATCTTTAATTCAATGTAAATCATAAAAATCAAAAACACAATTTCAGTGACAAAACGCAAAGAAGTTTGATTTAAAAAGCGCGTTCTCGGCACACCCCGTTTTTAAAAAAATAATCATTACAGTTACTATATTATATTAATCTATATACAATTCATGTGATATGTGTACACACCTTCTGCCTTTTTTATTATAAATAGTACATTTGGAATTCCTCTGGTAACAGTGGTGTGTGCCCCCTTCTGTGTGTGTCTCCTTCGGGGTGTGTGTCTCCTTCGGGGTGTGTGTCTCCTTCGGGGTGTGTGTGTTTCCCCTTCAGCCCATGCACGGAGTCGAACGGGCCCTTCTGCGCATGCGGAGTACAGATGCTTCTGCTCATGCGCAGAGCAAGACGGCCTCTTCTGCGCATGCGCAGAGTACGGCGGATGCTTTTGCGCATGTGCGGAGTAAGGTGGCCACTTTTTTGCATGCGTGGGGTACAGCAACCGCTTCTGTGTTTCCCCTTCAGCCCATGCACGGAGTCGAACGGGCCCTTCTGCGCATGCGGAGTACAGCAGATGCTTCTGCTCATGCGTAGAGCAAAACGGCCTCTTCTGCGAATGCGCAGAGTACGGCGGACGCTTCTGCGCATGTGCGGAGTAAGGTGGACACTTTTTTGCATGCGTGGGGTACAGCAGCCGCTTCTGCGCACATGCGGATTACGGCGGATGCTTCTGCGCATGTGCGAAGTACGGTGGTCGCAACTGCGGATGCACGGCCATCTTCAGCCAATGATGTCACTTACATCACGGATTTTCATTACCAGCCAAGAGATTTTTCCCATCAAAACTCTGTAGGTGCCAGCAAAGAAGTTTCACATAAAAAAAATAACCTACGAATATCTTGAAACCAGGGGTGGGGATCCCTGGACGTCAGGGGACAATGGATAAGTTCTGGGGCACCCCCATCAGACCCCCGTTCATGTACAATAAAAAGGGAAAAGAGTTACAGCTTTTTAGCTGAGCAATAGAAGACTGTACTATACAGTATACAGTACAACAATTTAAATGTATTTGAAGCAGATACAGTTTTTATACCTTTTCCACATAAAATACTGGTTTTAATTAGTAAACTGTGCTAGGTCTCCATGGGCAGTGCTTGACAAATCACCCAAAAATCTACTCGCCGAACCAAAAAATCTACTCGCCACCTAGTCCCGCCCCAACCCCGCCTCTAGTCCCGCCCCCAACCCCGCCTCCAATCCCGCCCCCAGCCCCGCATTTTAAAAAAACCATAAATGAAATAAATGTAATCAATTCCTAGTAAGAACATTAGTTTTTGACATAAGTTTATTTATTGTATTACATTATACTACAATTAGTCCGTGTGTGTGTATATGTGTGTGTGTGTGTGTGTGTGTGTGTGTGTGTGTGTGTGTATAAATGTCGAATCTAGAAAAAAAAGCCAGATGTGAATGACTAGTTTCCTGCACCCCTTAACTAGTGCCTGGATGCCCCTGCTTCACAATATTTAAAGCAGCAATCCCACCTGGGATCTTACCTGATCCGCAGACCCTCAATGTCCAGGTACCTCATTTCCGCAATGTTATACATTGGAGGGGAGGTGTTCCCTACCTGTCTTCTGGGTTAGGGGGGGTTCCGATGTCTTCCGTGTGAAGCTTGAATCAGATTTGGAAGAAAGCAGTATAGGTTATTTCGGTGTAGTATAGGGCAGTTAAGATATACAGGGTAAATAAAATATCCAGATCCAGATTGTGAGACAGAGAGAGGGTGAGACAGAGAGAGGGTGAGACAGAGAGAGGGTGAGACAGAGAGAGGGTGAGACAGAGAGAGGGTGAGACAGAGAGAGGGTGTGACAGACGGAGAGGGAGGGTGAGACAGACGGAGAGAGAGGGTGAGACAGACGGAGAGAGAGGGTGAGACAGACGGAGAGAGAGGGTGAGAGAGAAGGAGAGAGAGGGTGAGAGAGACGGAGAGAGAGGGTGAGAGAGACTGAGAGAGAGGGTGAGAGAGACGGAGAGAGAGGGTGAGAGAGACGGAGAGAGAGGGTGAGAGAGACGGAGAGAGGGTGAGAGAGACGGAGAGAGGGTGAGAGAGGGTGAGAGAGAGACGGATAGAGTGTGAGAGAGAGACGGAGAGAGGGTGAGAGAGAGACGGAGAGAGGGTGAGAGAGAGACGGAGAGAGGGTGAGAGAGACGGAGAGAGGGTGAGAGAGAGACGGAGAGAGGGTGAGAGAGAGACGGAGAGAGGGTGAGAGAGAGTGAGGGAGAAACCGAGAGAGGGAGAAACCGAGAGAGGGAGAAACCGAGAGAGAGAGGGTGAGAGACGGAGAGAGGGTGAGAGACGGAGAGAGGGTTACTGTGGGGGGATGGGGTGACTGGGTGTGGGGATGGGGTGACTGGAAGTGGGGATGGGGTGACTGGGTGTGGGGATGGGGTGACGGTGTGGGGATGGGGTGACGGTGTGGGGATGGGGTGACGGTGTGGGGATGGGATGACTGGGTGTGGGGATTGTGTGATTGGATGGGGTGACTGGGTGGGTGATGTGGGGTGTTGGGGTGACGGGGTGTCTGACTGGGTGGGAATTACTGACTGTGACTGGGTGGGGATTACTGACTGTCTGACTGGGTGGGGATTACTGACTGTCTGACTGGGTGGGGTGACTGGGCAGGGGGCAGGGGGCAGGGGGGTGGGATGACTGACTTTTGACTGACTGGGTGGGGGGGAGTGACTGGGTGGGGGGGGAGTGACTGACTGGGGGGGGAGTGACTGACTGACTGGGTGGGGGGGTATGACTGACTGACTGGGTGGGGGGGGACTGACTGACTGGGTGGGGGGGTATGACTGACTGACTGGGTGGGGGGGTATGACTTACTGACTGGGTGGGGGTATGACTTACTGACAGGGTGGGGGATGACTGACTGGATGGGGTGGGGGGATGACTGACTGGGTGGGGTGGGGGGATGACTGACTGACAGGGTGGAGTGGGGGGATGACTGACTGACTGGGTGGGGGGGGTATGACTTACTGACTGGGTGGGGGTATGACTTACTGACTGGGTGGGGTGGGGGATGACTGACTGGATGGGGTGGGGGGATGACTGACTGGGTGGGGTGGGGGGATGACTGACTGACAGGGTGGGGTGGGGGGATGACTGACTGAGTGGGTGAGGTGGGGGGATGACTGACTGATTGGGGGGATGACTACCTCTGGTGTCCTACACGTGTACACACACACACACACACACACACACACACACACACACACACACACACCACTCTCTCTCTCTCATATACACACACACACACACACACACACTCACACTCTCTCTCATTGGGGGGAGGGTCAGGGGGGAGTGGAGACAGCCACGGGGACCGAAGGGAACACCCCTGCCCCGCGCGTGCAGCCACAGGAGCGGAACCGGAGGGGGGGAAATCCCCTGCTGTCATAGCCTGCCCCGCGCGAGCAGCCACGGGGACAGGAGCAGAGACCAGAGGGGAAGCGGGTTCGGCGGGGGGGGGAGGGACGACATTCCCCTCTATCATCTCCTGCCCCGGGCGTGCAGCCACGGGGACAGGAGCGGGACCGGAGCACACGCGGGACAGGGTGGAAATCCCCCGCTGTCATCTCCTGCCCCGCGCGAGCAGCCACAGGGACAGGAGCGGAGATTGAGGGGATGAGGGGGGAAGCGCGAGCAGGAGACAGGGAACGAGCGCGCGAGGAGCAGCCATTACTTACCCCTGCAGAGAAGGGCTCCATTCCACGTCACGGCCAATTGGCCAATCAGCCAGGAGGATATTCTATTGTTATTTATTTATTTTTACATTTGTGGGAGGGGGGGGAGCGGAAAGGGAGGGGGAAGCGGAGACAGCCACGGGGACCGAGGGGAACACCCCTGCTGGCATCGGGAGCAGCCACGGGCACTGGGGGAAAGCGGGGATCGTAGGGCAACCGGGACGGGAGGGGGGGGGGAGACATCGCCCGCTGTCATCTCCTGCCCCACGCATGCAGCCACAGGGACAGGAGCGGAACCGGAGGGCAAGCGGGACAGGGGAGGTGGGGGAGACATCGCCCGCTGTCATCTCCTGCCCCACGCGTGCAGCCACAGGGACAGGAGCGGAACCAGAGGGCAAGCGGGACAGGGGAGGGGGGAGAAATCCCCTGCTGTCATCTCCTGCCCCGCGCGTGCAGCCACAGGGACAGGAGCGGAACCGTGGGACAGGGGGGGAAATCCCCTGCTGTCATCTCCTGCCCGACAGGAGCGGAGACTGGAGGGGATGAGGGGGGAAGCGCGGGCAGGAGACAGGGAGCAGCCATTACTTACCCCTGCAGAGAAGGGCTCCATTCCGCGTCACGACCAATTGGCCAATCAGCCAGGAGGATATTTGTATTTATTTTTTAAAAAAAATTTGCGCAGAGCAGGGGGAAAAAGTAGCTGGCCACCGGCCAATTTCCGTTCGCGCCTGGCGAGTGGGCGACCGGGTTTGTCGAGCACTGTCCATGGGGATTTGTAATATTTAGATGAGGATAAATAACACCACAATATCCCATAGAAAATGTTCTGTTAACATGGTAAAAATGTAAGTAGCAAAGTCTCACATCCCCAATATGAATAAACTACTAAACAAAACACATTCCCACTTATCCAGGATAAGATACAGTTAGGTCCGGAAATAATTTGACACTGACAATTTTCATAATTTTGTCTCTGTACGCCACCACAATGGATTTGAAATGAAACAACCGAGATGCAACAGAAGTGCAGACTTTCAGCTTTAATTTTATTTATTTATAAAAATATTTAAAAAAGGGGCTGCTCAACTCCAGTCCTCAAGCTCCCAAACATGTCAGTTTTTCAGGATATCCCTGATTCAGCACAGGTGGCTCAATCAGTCCCAGCTTCAGCACAGGTAGGTCAAGCAGTCCTAGCTTCAGCACAGGTGGCTCAATCAGTCCCAGCTTCAGCACAGGTAGGTCAAGCAGTCCTAGCTTCAGCACAGGTGGCTCAATCAGTCCCTGCTTCAGAACGGGTATGCTGAAGGTGGGATAACCTGAAAACCTGACCTGTTGGGAGGGGGGGGGGATGTTGAGGATTGGAGTTGTGCGCCCCTCGGGTAGACCACACTACCAAACATAGCTGTATTTCTAGAGTAAAATCATCACTTGCACAGAAGTAAATGAAATGAAATGCAGTACAGTAAAACCCTGAAGAAGAGCGGCACTCCTCAGGGTTGAAATTAATGTTGGAGAGCTGTGCAATTTGTCTCAATTCTTACATTTCACCCCCTACTTTTAGTGTGCATGTGATTTTTGTTGTTATTTAAGTAATAATCCCCGAAGAACAGGGCATTACTGGCCAATAATGCCCTGGCTGGAAGAGTTGAAGGCTTTAACCCAGCCAGGGCATTATTGGCCAGTAATGCCCTGTTCTTCGGGGATTATTACTATTATAGGCTAAATGTAGGCTTATTTCATAAATAATAGACACTTTTGTATAGTTAAATAGATTTTTTTATTCAAATAAAATGGTAAATACATGAAACCACCTCTATATACTCTTACACTGCAGATATCTATATCCACACACTGCCACACCCTCTGTGTACACACACACACACACACACACAAAACAGCAGCTCACACACAAACTGCTGCTACACACACACAAAACAGCACACCACACACAACACAGTGCCTCTACACACACACACACTGGAGCTCTAGACACACAACACAACACAGCACCTCCTCTACACTCACTACACAGCACCTCTACACACATAGCAGCAGCTCTACACACACAGCAGCTCTACACACACACACACACACACACACACACACACACAAACTCTGCTGCTACACACACATGCTACACCCATAAACACTGCTACTGACACACACACACACACACACACACACACAAACTGCTGCTACACATATAACAGCACAACATACACACACACACACTGCAGCCACAATACAAAAAGCAGCCACTTACTAAACTTTGCACTCTCCCCCCCAGCTCTACACACAACACAGCACCTCTACATCCCCCCTCCCCCCCCACACACACACAACACTGCACCTCTATACACAACACACTTACTTCTTTGCAGACCACCCCCACCCCCCCAATTCAACTGAATCTGCTCAGAAAATCTCAGTCAGCTCTGGAGGGGGAGGAGTCAACCCGTAGCTGATACTTTTTGATTAATCCCCTGCCATGTCTCAGAGCTTTTACTTAATTCAAACCAATCCCCTGCCCTGTCTCAGCTGTTCTGAAAGCTGATTGGCTGGAAATAAACAGATTGAAAACTGCATTTTGCAAGCTGAGGAAATTCAGGGCATTACTGTGGATAATGCCTGGAATTTTAACCAATCAGAAAGCAGGGTTTTCCATAATGCCCTGAATTTTACTGCTTTAGCCTATAATATTAATTATTTGCCTACAGTAGTTAGTGTTAAAAAAAAGAATTCCCGGTACTTCTAACCTATGATTATCAGGGATGTATATTCACATACCAATTCATTTGTCATTATAAGGGGGGTGGGGGGTGGAAGTTTAATGTGGCACAAGGAAGCTCGGTCTTTGTGAACTTTTCATCAATCATATTTGAAGCAACCATGGAAATATTTCCCAATAAATTTAATATTTGATAACATTTGATGTATTTTGGCCCCAAATATTATAAACACACAAATATATACTAATAATACACAACACAAATAATTTGGATTGATATTATATCCTCCAAATGTAATTCCCTCTTGTTTGTAAGAGAAAGAACAGTACATCTACAACATAAATATTCATTTTACTAAAAAGTTGTCATTGCCAATATCGCACATAGAACACAGAAATATCTGACTCCAGACAAGTTGTATGTACAGAATTTTACTTACCTGAAAGTTTCTGGGTATTCGGTTATGGTTATATTGATGACATCTAGAGCATGTTGATATTGTTTTTGGGCTGACAATAGAAGGGCCAACAAGTGAAGACAGTTCACATCATCCTTGCATAGTTTCAGTGCTTCTTGAAGGTGCTCTATTGCATCGGATATCTTAAAATCATAAAATAAAGTTCATTAATTTTGTTTTGAATACAAATATACTGTGTAAAGCGCTAAACCTAATGCTAATTATAACAGTGCTGTGCACTTACTAAACTAAGCTGCCTGGTAATCTACTGAGACATCTCTTATATCTCTAACTAATTAATAAACACAAAAATAGATAACATAACCCGGCGCTTAAATGTGTGAAAACAATGGAAAAAATAATGTAAATAAAGTCCCAAATGGTGCCAAGTGATGAAATGATAGTTCAATGGTTACAACCTGAAAAGTCCAGTTGGGCACAAACTCAGTTCACAGTTCATCAAAACAGATGGTTCTTCTCATATGTTGTACTTGATCCTGCATATTAAAGATATCAAGCAGAGAACAAACATTGCGCAGTATATTGAGACAAACAGTAATATTTCCAAATGATGATATATATCTGAATTGCCTACTTACTAGAAGTAGCTAGATCACATACAGGGGAGAGAATCTGTTCTTTAAGCCTTCTTGCCTTGGAAGCCTCTTGATGTCGCACGAACCCCTCGTGGTGTTCCTGGCCTCCGTGGGTATAGAAGGGATCTTTCAGCAGCCCCTGTCTTCAGGAATCCTGTACCTCTTACTCCGTTTGGGGAACAAAAAGAAGGACAGAGGATTGCGCAGCACAATAAATCTTTAATGGCACTTGCCCAAATCCACGATAAAATACTCACAGAAGAAGGTGAGTTAAAATACAATAAAAAGTGCTCGGCCCAGCACACACACACAGCCGCCTCAGTCACTGGTTGTCCGCTCCGGTACCGCGTGTACCTCGCATGTATCCGGCGCTCTAGTGTGACGTCACTGTCTTCAGTAAGACTCGCGGCTGGGATGACTGGGACACTGCTCCTTAGGCTCCTCCCTACGCGTTTCGTGACGGGGAACGTCACTTCGTCAGGGGATTGTGGAGCCTCATCAATCCCATGTCACTTTTATAGCCGTCAGATTAACCCCTTACATGAAAGGGATCTCATATGGCTAATGGATGGCAATAATCATTCCTATTAACTGGTAATTGATACCAGCGGGGTTTAAGGAAGCATATGAATAAAGCACTATACATATATAAAATGAAATAGCACTTGGACAATGATAATGAACTTGAAACATAAAAACTATAAAATGAACTGGATGGGAGGAAAAAATGTTTACAAGTCGAAATATTATAAAAAGGAAGCTAAATCAAAATCAATATTTAACCCTTTGGGTTGGAGCGTGCGCAGAGTGTAGATCCAGAAAGATTCCTGTTGGGATACCTTCTGCAATCTATCACCCCCTCTTATACCTACCCTAGGGCAGTCTATGCCGATACATGTTAACCCCTCAGGGGACATGTTATGATGTGTTCTGAAATGGTTGGACACACTATGTGTCTCCAGCCCTTTCTTAATATTATAAACATGTTCGGCAAATCTTCGTTTTAACGGTCTCCCTGTACGTCCCACGTACTGTAATTTACAGGGGCATTCTAGGAGGTAAACACAATAGTTGGTATTACAGTTAATGAATGTGCGGATTTCAAAAATTTTTCCGGTAACATTTGATCTGAATTCCTTACATTTTATACCATAACTGCACCCAATGCATTTAGTACAGGGAAAATATCCTTTAAGCTCTTTAAGCCACATAGTATCTCCTGGTCCTTGTTTTTTCTTAGGGCAACTGGGGGCCAGTACTGATTTTAAATTTTGAGCTTTTTTATAGACCACTTGCGGTTTATCAGGCAGTACAGTTTGTAGGATCGGATCTCTCTGCAAGATGCCCCAGTGTTTTGTTAACACCTTGACAATGTCCTTGGACATACCGTTGTACTGCGTGATAAATGGCAGAAATATCTGATTGGTACCAGCATCTATTTTCTTAACAGGGTGAACAAGAGACTGTCTATCTGTATTATTAGCTTGTTCAATAGCATTATTGACAAGTCTCTCCTTGTACTTCCTGTCCTTAAATTTATAGCCCAATTCTTTAATCTGTTGGTTGTACACTTCTATTTGTGAACAATTTCGTCTAACTCTTAACGCCTGTCCCTTGGGAATGTTTTTTATCCATTGAGGATGATGGTGACTAGACGCCAGGACATAGGAATTGGCGCTTACCTCCTTATAGTATGTTTTTGTCTGTATTTCATTATCTACTATATATAGAGTCAGGTCTAGGAAGTTAATAGATTGTGAACTGGTATTGAAAGTAAATTTAATGTTGTAATCATTTGAATTCAGATGGGTCTGAAAGGCCTCTAGTTCTTCAGAAGTCCCTCTCCAGACGCACAGCACATCATCGATGTAGCGTTTCCATAGCACCAGGTTTGCCCCATATGGGTTGTGGTTCAGGATGAAATTTTCCTCCCACAAACCCATAAATAAGTTTGCATAACTTGGAGCAAACCTGGTACCCATCGCAGTGCCGCACGTCTGGAGATAGTATTGGCCTTCATGTGAGAAGTAGTTGTGGGTCAATATATGTTTGATGGATTCTAAAATGAAATCCTTTACCAAAGGTTCCATGTTGACATCTCTACATAGGACACTTTCTACAGCCCTGAGACCCATCTGATGGTCTATAATGGTATAAAGAGATACCACGTCACATGTTATCCACATCAGATCTTTATCCCACTTGAGATTTTCAACTGTCTGTAGGACATGTGACATGTCTTTGAGATGAGAGGGTATTTCAACAACATATTTCTGTAACAGAAAATCCACAAACTGGGAAAGGTTGGATGTGAGGGATCCGACCCCCGAAATTATAGGTCTACCTGGAGGTCTTAAGGGATTCTTATGAATTTTAGGGATGAAGTAAAAGAGAGGAATCTGTGGTTTTTCAATCACCAAAAATTCAAACTCCCTTTTACTAATAATCCCTGTTTCATGCCCTTTTTGCAACATATCAGTTAACTCAATGCTGTACTCATTGGTTGGGTTACTTTTTAGTGTCTTATATGTACCCTTGTCACTTAATATTCGTTGGGCTTCCGCCTGATAGTAGTCCCTGTTCATGACCACTATCCCTCCCCCTTTATCGGCAGGTTTTATCACTATTTTGTTGTTTTAGGAGATTTAGAAAATCTGAGTAAGGATTTCAAGTGTAAAAAACAAAACATGTCCACAGCTGAGAAAGAAGCAGTTAAATCACTGTCCAAAAACAACAAAATAGTGATAAAACCTGCCGATAAAGGGGGAGGGATAGTGGTCATGAACAGGGACTACTATCAGGCGGAAGCCCAACGAATATTAAGTGACAAGGGTACATATAAGACACTAAAAAGTAACCCAACCAATGAGTACAGCATTGAGTTAACTGATATGTTGCAAAAAGGGCATGAAACAGGGATTATTAGTAAAAGGGAGTTTGAATTTTTGGTGATTGAAAAACCACAGATTCCTCTCTTTTACTTCATCCCTAAAATTCATAAGAATCCCTTAAGACCTCCAGGTAGACCTATAATTTCGGGGGTCGGATCCCTCACATCCAACCTTTCCCAGTTTGTGGATTTTCTGTTACAGAAATATGTTGTTGAAATACCCTCTCATCTCAAAGACATGTCACATGTCCTACAGACAGTTGAAAATCTCAAGTGGGATAAAGATCTGATGTGGATAACATGTGACGTGGTATCTCTTTATACCATTATAGACCATCAGATGGGTCTCAGGGCTGTAGAAAGTGTCCTATGTAGAGATGTCAACATGGAACCTTTGGTAAAGGATTTCATTTTAGAATCCATCAAACATATATTGACCCACAACTACTTCTCACATGAAGGCCAATACTATCTCCAGACGTGCGGCACTGCGATGGGTACCAGGTTTGCTCCAAGTTATGCAAACTTATTTATGGGTTTGTGGGAGGAAAATTTCATCCTGAACCACAACCCATATGGGGCAAACCTGGTGCTATGGAAACGCTACATCGATGATGTGCTGTGCGTCTGGAGAGGGACTTCTGAAGAACTAGAGGCCTTTCAGACCCATCTGAATTCAAATGATTACAACATTAAATTTACTTTCAATACCAGTTCACAATCTATTAACTTCCTAGACCTGACTCTATATATAGTAGATAATGAAATACAGACAAAAACATTCTATAAGGAGGTAAGCGCCAATTCCTATGTCCTGGCGTCTAGTCACCATCATCCTCAATGGATAAAAAACATTCCCAAGGGACAGGCGTTAAGAGTTAGACGAAATTGTTCACAAATAGAAGTGTACAACCAACAGATTAAAGAATTGGGCTATAAATTTAAGGACAGGAAGTACAAGGAGAGACTTGTCAATAATGCTATTGAACAAGCTAATAATACAGATAGACAGTCTCTTGTTCACCCTGTTAAGAAAATAGATGCTGGTACCAATCAGATATTTCTGCCATTTATCACGCAGTACAACGGTATGTCCAAGGACATTGTCAAGGTGTTAACAAAACACTGGGGCATCTTGCAGAGAGATCCGATCCTACAAACTGTACTGCCTGATAAACCGCAAGTGGTCTATAAAAAAGCTCAAAATTTAAAATCAGTACTGGCCCCCAGTTGCCCTAAGAAAAAACAAGGACCAGGAGATACTATGTGGCTTAAAGAGCTTAAAGGATATTTTCCCTGTACTAAATGCATTGGGTGCAGTTATGGTATAAAATGTAAGGAATTCAGATCAAATGTTACCGGAAATTTTTTTGAAATCCGCACATTCATTAACTGTAATACCAACTATTGTGTTTACCTCCTAGAATGCCCCTGTAAATTACAGTACGTGGGACGTACAGGGAGACCGTTAAAACGAAGATTTGCCGAACATGTTTATAATATTAAGAAAGGGCTGGAGACACATAGTGTGTCCAACCATTTCAGAACACATCATAACATGTCCCCTGAGGGGTTAACATGTATCGGCATAGACTGCCCTAGGGTAGGTATAAGAGGGGGTGATAGATTGCAGAAGGTATCCCAACAGGAATCTTTCTGGATCTACACTCTGCGCACGCTCCAACCCAAAGGGTTAAATATTGATTTTGATTTAGCTTCCTTTTTATAATATTTCGACTTGTAAACATTTTTTCCTCCCATCCAGTTCATTTTATAGTTTTTATGTTTCAAGTTCATTATCATTGTCCAAGTGCTATTTCATTTTATATATGTATAGTGCTTTATTCATATGCTTCCTTAAACCCCGCTGGTATCAATTACCAGTTAATAGGAATGATTATTGCCATCCATTAGCCATATGAGATCCCTTTCATGTAAGGGGTTAATCTGACGGCTATAAAAGTGACATGGGATTGATGAGGCTCCACAATCCCCTGACGAAGTGACGTTCCCCGTCACGAAACGCGTAGGGAGGAGCCTAAGGAGCAGTGTCCCAGTCATCCCAGCCGCGAGTCTTACTGAAGACAGTGACGTCACACTAGAGCGCCGGATACATGCGAGGTACACGCGGTACCGGAGCGGACAACCAGTGACTGAGGCGGCTGTGTGTGTGTGCTGGGCCGAGCACTTTTTATTGTATTTTAACTCACCTTCTTCTGTGAGTATTTTATCGTGGATTTGGGCAAGTGCCATTAAAGATTTATTGTGCTGCGCAATCCTCTGTCCTTCTTTTTGTTCCCCAAACGGAGTAAGAGGTACAGGATTCCTGAAGACAGGGGCTGCTGAAAGATCCCTTCTATACCCACGGAGGCCAGGAACACCACGAGGGGTTCGTGCGACATCAAGAGGCTTCCAAGGCAAGAAGGCTTAAAGAACAGATTCTCTCCCCTGTATGTGATCTAGCTACTTCTAGTAAGTAGGCAATTCAGATATATATCATCATTTGGAAATATTATTGTTTGTCTCTATATACTGCGCAATGTTTGTTCTCTGCTTGATATCTTTAATACGCAGGATCAAGTACAACATATGAGAAGAACCATCTGTTTTGATGAACTGTGAACTGAGTTTGTGCCCAACTGGACTTTTCAGGTTGTAACCATTGAACTTCCATTTCATCACTTGGCACAATTTGGGACTTTATTTACATTATTTTTTCCATTGTTTTCACACATTTAAGCGCCGGGTTATGTTATCTATTTTTGTGTTTATTCATTAATTTTGTGTCACTAGCGCCAAATCAATCAGGTCTACAGAGCTACTGTACTGTGCAGCACTATGCATTCACATGTTAGAATACAAGGAATAATTGTACAATGTACCATACATAAAAAGTAAATGTGTTATTGAAGTCACATAGAAGAATACTTTCAGGCCCTTGGGCTGTTGACCGATTTAGAGCAGTTCATTTGCAATTTCCCTTAAAGCAGCAATCCTACCCAGAAGCCTACATTAGTTTAACTCGTATAATGCTAACATATTTCCCGCTAAGCATTTCCTTCTCCTTTTGTATGTAAAATAATGTTATTAGCTTTAACACCCATTTTTTTATTTTCTAGGGTCTGAGGTTATCGTGGCAGCCTCAGACTGCACTGGGCTCGGGGCACAGCTCCATTTCGATCGAACAGACACTCAATATTTCAACTGCTCATATCTCTTGAATGAAAAAAACATGCAAAAATAACAATTGTAGTTAATGTGCAATGCTGTTTTTTTGTTGTTGCAAACTCTTTGTTTATTGAGGCCTTTCAATTTGTTTATACCAAGAGTGACTTACTCCAGTACTCAAGGGCCACTAACAGTTCAGGTTTTCAGAATACCCCTGCTTCAGCACCAGTGGCACAATCAGTGGCTCAGTCCACGACTGTCAATGACTGAGCCACTAATTCAGCCACGAGTGCTGAAGCAGGGATATCCAGAAAACCTAACTTGTTGGTGGCCCTTCAGGACTGGAGTTAGCCACCCCTGGTTTATACAGAATGAAAAATAGGCACTTACACAAATAAATACATACATTAAAAACATAGAATAACTTAAATACTTCCTTTGGCTCCCGTGTGACGGCTGTTTTTCCTTTGTGCGTAGCTATTCAACACGGAACCCTCATTTGTGTTTTATTCCAATTTTTTTTGCAAGTTGTCTGTGATTTCTCTCATTTCACGTCGGCCTTTCAGAGTAGCAAAGGCAAGATCCTGAAAGATTTTTTTTTATCTCTGACCCTTCATACCAGATCTGTCTCATCTCTCTGGCCTTCTCCCTCACCTCCATCTTATCCGTGAAATAGTACATTTTCACTATGATGTCACGAGGTGGATCCGCCTCACTCGGTTTCGGTCTGAGCGCTCTCTAAACTGTGTCAATAACCAGCGATTTGTCTGGTGTGTTTAAGATGTGGGAGAGGAGATTATGTATGTATATATTTCGGAATTTTAGGGATTAACACCACCTCAGGAACCCCTCTGCATCAGATGTTACATCTCCGACCCCAATTATCCAGGTCCTCCATTTGAAGTTCCTGAATTTGGTTCTGCTGGGTGGAGATTTGTCTGCTTAGGGTGTCATGCGTGTTCAGTCAGACCTCCTCCCTCTACTCCTCCTGTTCGGTGACTAGGCCCACCACTTCTTTGATAATGTTTTTCATTTGAACTAACAGATCGCTAATATTGTTTTGTCAATAGGTTCTTTATGTCCTCTTTTGTGGCGTATGCGCTATCAGATCTGGCCATTTTGTCCTCTTTTTTTCTGTTTCTGCACGTGGTTATGCAGGCACTGATTCTGCCGCTCGAGGTAGGCCCGATATCTCTTTTGGTCCGTTTTCTTGCAAAAGTGTTATCATTTGAATGAGCCAAAAATGTCTTTTAGCACTGGAAGGTGGCTTACGGAACAGAACCGCTTAGTAACTAATGCCCATCGTGACAAACAAGTTAAAGATTTGTAATAAACCACTATTTTTATATGGTTAATAAACTGAGCAGTACAACATTTATTTTGCCAACAGTTGTACATCAAAAGTTCTAGATGTATAAACAAATGTGTTAATAAGTAGCTTCACTGAACTTCACTGCTCAGGAGCCAAGGGTTATACAAAATCTAACTTTAATTATACCTGCAAATGGCACCTGCAAATGGCACTGTCAGAGTAGTAATTATTCTAATTATCATGTCTATTCCCTGGTGCTTCCTTTTTTGCAAAGGTCTAAAACATTTTTTGAACTACAATTAACTAAGGTTACTCTTGACATTTTTTAACACACAATTGCACATATTACATGACTCTACATTTGGGTATTTTTTTTTACTTGATTCACATTACACAATACACAGTAGGAGTGTATTATTCAGATTATTTATTTAGCTAATGTTTTACCAGGAAGTAATACATTGAGATTTACCTCTCGTTTTCAAGTATGTCCTGGGCATAGAGTTAAGATGACCCATAATATATGATTACAAATACAGTTACATAAGTGAACAAGGTACACATTATATACAAGGCATAGCACACACAGTTAGAGATAATATATATTATAGGCGTATGTAACAGTTATAAACCAGATTAAAATGTGATTGTGGTATTAACCCAAGTACAGTAACTACAGTAAGAACGATATAAAAGATAACGCGTTTCTTAGTTTGCCTTGTGTTGAAGGTAGAGGCACAAGCAGGACAGACTGCTTATTCTGTTTTAATGCAACATAAGCATGTTACGTCAGCAAACTTAAAAAAGATACAAACTGGTAAGACATTTTATCAATAGCGTGTTTCTAGTATTCCACTCCGCAGGGTATTTTCTGGCGTCTCTGGTATTTTGCTGACACTTTTGAAAAGTCACTATGTTTGTTGTTCTTTAAGTATCTGCATCTATACTATTATGGACACGTCCACTAGACAGCTGCTTGGGAATGTCATTAGAATGCCATTCTGAAAATGCTTTAGTTGACCTTTGAAGATCATGTTCACTGTTAGGTCAAAAGGCTGAAGCAAACTTAACTCTTGTCACACCCGTGGTCTGCATGGTCCATTGGTCACAAGGAACTAGTTGGGCACCAATATTACCATCAAGATTTATTAGAAGAGCTGGAGAAATCAGCTTCGTGTGTCTGCAAGTTGAGGAAACTTCAGCTGCTGGATAGCTCAATGGAATATTTAGACCAACATCAGTCATTATGAGTACTCCATACATTTTTAGTACCATATATAGTAACTCAACGAAAAGGTTGGCTCCATATTCAGATTTGTGCTCAGTGTTGTATGTCTTGCTACTGACTTTCACTTACTGGTACGTCAGAAATAGTTTTGTCTATGTTTTAAGTTCTAATTTTTAATATTTAGTTTATTTTATTATAATTACAATGATGATGGTAGTTATTTACATTCAAAATGCAGAATTTCTTGCTTTTTTTAACATTTACAGATGCTTATCGTATTACTAGGAGGAAGCATGTGCTATTTTTTGGGAATACATATTAATATATATATATATATATATATATATATATATATATATATATATATATATATATATATATATATATATATGATAAAGAATCACTGGCACTCCGGTATCAATTCAATAGTGAATAGGTGCATGTCCCATAGGAGTAATAAAAGTATACATTACCGCATAGCAACAAAGAGGCGACAGCACTCAGGTGGATGATAACAAAATGATGTATTAAACATAGCACATAACTCCAACGTTTCGATCCCTCTAGGGGATCTTCCTCAGGGGGGGTGCACTCCCCTGAGGAAGATCCCCTAGAGGGATCAAAACGTTGGAGTTATATGCTATGTTTAATACATCATTTTGTTATCATCCACCTGAGTGCTGTCGCCTCTTTGCTGCTATGCGGTAATGTATACTTTATATATATATATACACACACACACACACACACATACACACACACATACATAGTGTGTGTGTCTGTGTATATTCACTGAGCTCAGTTATTGTATTGTATCAGTATTACAGTACACTCCATTGACTGCTATTTAAATTAATGGCAGGTAACTTGGCATCGAGCTGCAATACCTGGGATTGGATCTTATTGACTCCAGGCCTATATGTTTGCCATATGCTAATTAACAATGTTCTAATGGGGGAGGGGCAAATAAAGTGAGCAAACTAATTAGATAACAGCAGATACTGGATAATTCCTTCCAGCTAAGTGAAATCATCTTTGATTTGCAAAGGGATTTTTTTAATGAAAGAAGATAGCAGCTTGACAACAACAAAGATTAAAAAACAGCCACATTACTTCCTGTGGGGTCTTTCCACAGACAGGTTTTTGGTGTGTGGAAACTTTGATATTTGACTTCTCAATACATGAAAAAAGTAGAAATAATAAATGCTGTTAGCGTGAAAATTATACCTCCCCTAACTTCCTCTTCCAAGAATTCCAATAGGTCTGCCAAATCCTTACTTTGTAAGCCAAAACAAGGTTAAAGGGGCAGTCCCAAATAAAACCCAACATTAATTGCCATTATTTGTTTGATGGGTTTAACTCTTTGAGTGCCGCCGGATGTATACACGATGTGATGGGGACTGACACTCTGGAGGTGCCATGATGTAGCGACTAAGTCATGTTCATAGGGTTTGTTTTTTCCAGGTTACATCGCGTCCTGCGTTCCCATGGATCTAACCAGGAGAAAACGGAAGAGGCAGATCCCCCCTCTTCTGTCTCCTCCAAAATGGTCATGACCGCATTGTGCCCAAGGGGCCATTGTACTTGGCACTAATTCACCTCCTGCACTCAAAGGGATAAATGAGATGTTCCTCCTACTCATTTAAAAAAAAAAATTATACAAGGTTTGGAACTGGAGGTAAAATCAAGAGCCAAACACTACTTTTTAGAGCCCCTGGACTCCTCAGTTCCAGCGATACTGACATTACTAGTGAAGTTGCCAGGTTTAAATCTCCAAAGGGGAAAAACCAAGTGGCTGCCTAATCTCCCATTGGATGGCCATTTAAATCCCTTTTAAAAATCAGGAAGTGATTGCGGTAATTCGGGTGCATGAGTAAGTATCTCAGGAACTGGGGGGACCCTGAGAATAGTACGTCCAGCTTTGGAGGACCCCTGGTTCCAATCCTGGAGTTGTTTTAGGTTCTATATCAACATATTTTGATTGTTTCACTGCACGTCCTTTGTCATTCCCCTTTGTTAGGCACGTTCTATAGTGCTGGGCGCGTGCTATGCCGTGCGCGCGCACGGATTTTTAGTTGGCTGACGTTAGATAGCCTTTCTATAGATGTGCCGCGCGCGGCAGGGAGAGGGGGAGCCGACAGACAGCGGCGAAGATGAAGAAATTAATCTTTTCGCGCCGCTGCCTGCGCTCAAATGTATGTATTTGTGTGTATGTGTGTATGTGTGTATGTGTGTTTGTATGGATGTATGTATGTGTGTTTGTATGGATGTATGTATGCGTGTTTGTATGGATGTATGTATGCGTGTGCGTGTGCGTGGTAAATAAATGCACACACACAAAAAAAATTATTAAACTTTTTTTTTTAATTTAAAAAAATCTTACTTACACTCCCCTTACACTTACACAACATATACACACACATACACGCACATACACTTACCTGCAGCTCCCGGCTCTATTTATACGGAAAGCATGCGGCACGTGCACGCGCGTTCGCATAGGAACGCACGGCCGCACGCTGTATAGAACGGCCCTTAGTCAATTCCTAATAGGGTGGGGATGTGTATAAATCAGACTAAATTATCATAGCGTTAAAAGACAGAAGAAACACAATCCCATTGCAAATGAAAACTTTCAGAAAGCTTAAACTTGCCAGTTTTAAACAGAATAACTTAGGTTAAGCCTGTCAATGCCATTTGCTCCCTCTGATCCTAACCTGCAACTGCACATTTAAATAGGTGCTAAACCTGAGAGGCATTAATACACTTGTTATTGATAGCTTTATTTATTTAGTGTAATTATCATATGCCTCCTTATGTTATTTAGTATGCAAATATCCCCCCCTCCCCACCCTCTTTTTTATTAAGTTAAATGAAAACAAGTGTGGAAAATGCCCCTTATGCGCATATGGCTATTGTCTGTATTGGGTGCATGTAGACTTTTAAATAAATTACAGATGAACAACAAAATGCTGCATTTTTCTCTATAGGGATTTCCCTGCCATCTGATTAGTTATTTTCCGAGAAATGTATATTAAACTCCTATCTCTGTTGAGACAAGAAGTCAAATGAGTAGTAGATTTTATAACTATAACTTGGTAATGAGATCAGAAAACCCAAGGACCAAGAAACCAAAGCCAGTACATTTCATACCCTTCCTCTGACAAGCAATTAGTAGGAAGCTTCCCAGTCACCCCTAATAGTATCAGGCTGAGGGAAGCTAAACACATTTGTAAACTGAACTCCTCAGGTACATTTCAGCCTGTTCACCTCCACATACCTGTAAGTGCTGCAGATCAGTGTGTATTGCGTGGTTAAGCGTGTGGTGTGGCTCATGTAGCAAACTAAAGAATACGGATAGCTAGAATCATATATTTTTCATGTTGGTCTCTCCCCCATAATGATGTTGTTCACAATGTATTCAACTGAATTATGTATAAAACAATTAGATATATAATTACTCTGTGTCTCACAAGTTAGAAACCTGAGACCCGCCCCCCCCCATTTTCTACTTTAACTGAAATAAATATAAAACTACAGTATATGACAACTGACAAATTAAAAAGTCAAACCCATGCTTTAGTTTAGATGCATCTTAGGTTTTCTACCTCTGTGTCTTCTTCTAACTAAGTGAAGGGATTTAACATTGAACATTTCTGTCAAACCATAATTTGTCTAGCACTGTCGCTATAAACATAATTCTTTCCTTTCTGAGGGACAGTGGCCAAGTATGTATTGACAGATGTCATTGCTTATTAAATTAAGGAGCTCTGTAATACGAGAGACACTGAAGTTTGTAACCCAGATGGTGTTCTGAAACTCCGGGACCCAGGTTAGTTTGCCAGCTTGGATTCTCTGCCAGTGCTGAGCTTAGCAGCAGCAGTACTGTATCAGATGGACAGTCAATTCTACTGCGGCTTGCAACAGCTACATGCCATTACTGGATTCATCTTTCAGTAGATTTAACATTGGCCATTTGTCAATAACAACATATCTGATGACACGTAGGCTGTGGTGAAAGGCTAGATAATAAAGCAATGTGCCCCATAAGCATTGACACAGCATTAAAAGATGAACAGTGCAGTATAAAAGCAGGGGTTAATGAACCATGTGCTATTACTAATTCGATTGAAAATGCTACTGCTGTTCCTTGCCAAGAACAAGAAACCCTCTGCATAATTTCATTTAATGATTATTTGCTGTTCAGAAATGTAAATGTTATTTCCACCTTTCAAAGCACACAAAAATAAAAAAATAGACTTCACAGCTCGTAATCAAATTCCCTTTGTCATTTTAATTAAGAAGAAAACTGAAATATCTGGGTGTCCAGACACTCACATTTCCACATCTATTGTGCAGAAAAGACTGTAATTGTATTAATATAAATGATGTAAGTAACTTAGCTCAAGTAAACTTCTGTTGTAAGCATTTATAAATAAATAGATAAATAATTAAACAAACAATGATTCACTGATAGAACAAAACCTCCAGATGGAAGATGGAAGTTATAATAACAAATAGGCTACAAAAATGACTTACTGTACAGTATGTGGCCCTGAGTGCAATGCAAGCGTGTGCAACACTTTGCACCATAAATGCAAAATAATGCACTTGGATCACAAAACTTCAAAGGTAAAATACAGGATTAATGGCAATATAATGTCAGCTTCTACAGGAGAAAGGAACCTGTGAGTTATTATTTCACAGGCTTAACAGTAGGCAAGGAATGTAACAAAGCAACGGGGAAAGCCAGCAGGATGTTCGGTTGCACAGGTTGAGAGGTATTAGCAGCAGGAAGAGCGAAGTATTGATGCCACTATATAGGTCAATGGCGAGACCTCACCTAAAGTACTGTGTTCAGTTCTGGAGACCTCACCTAAAGTACTGTGTTCAGTTCTGGAGACCGAATCTAAAGTACTGTGTTCAGTTCTGGAGACCGAATCTAAAGTACTGTGTTCAGTTCTGGAGACCGAATCTAAATAACTAAGTAAAACTGGAGCAAGAGGTCTTGCTCGGAAGCCGGTAGGTGGCAGACTGGAGAAATGAGAGGAAGTAATTCCTCCAAGGAAAGGGCGGTTGATTGATGGAATAGCCTCCCAACAGAGATGTTAGTGACTGATACCATTAGGGAATTTAGCTACTGTATCCTAAATTTAAAAGTAGGCCACGGATCAAATAGAATCTGAGGTTTTACAGCAAATACAAAAATGGGCCGACCTAGTGATTCTTATATGTCGTCAAATTGTATATATATATTTCTCTAAGGATGTCTGCACATCCCTCTGTAATTGTCTGAATGACCTGTCACTTATCCAGAGACAGCCAGTGAGGATGCACATCCCTCCCCCTCTGTGATAGGCTGAACGAACTGTCACTCACCCAGAGATAGTCAATAAGACTGCACATCTCTCTCCCTCTGTGTTAGACCGAGTGGCCTCTCACTCACCCAGGAAACACTGGGGGAGGGGATTTTAATGGCAATGGGGTGCAGAGTGAGAGTGACAGATGTTAATGTCCTAACAGTCTGTCAGTCACCCGGAGACGGCCAGTGAGGTTGCACATCCCTCCCCCTCTGTGATACGCTGATCGGCCTGCCACTCACCCAGGGATAGCCAATGAGACTGCAGATCCTGTGTAATGAGACTTCACATTGGCTGTGTAACATTTTAAGAGTCACATACTGTATAAAGTATCTGTGGAGTTCAAATTGGAATTGAATTGGAGGTGAAGAATACAAGAATTGTACTTCATCATGAACCCTGCAACTGTGGCTTTCTAAATTCTCTGACAAGATTTTCACATCTAAATATTAACTTTCCAAGCTGCTGTGTAACCTTCAATGATACACTGCCATCAAGGCCTGAATTATACATCTGCTCATTGCTTTACTACTCTTCATCTCCTCCAATTCCTGGGACCTCTCTCCTCCTACCCGTCTCTCCGTGCATCCCATTATGCCCTCCCTATTGCTTCTTCTGTTTGCGGTCTCCTCACTCCTTTGTAAACTTTACGGTTATCTCCAACTTCCCCACTCTACTTCTATCCACATTTCTTCATCTCTCCTCCCCTCCACCTCTGTTTGCCTGTGTCCAGACACTGCACCACTATTTACACACCTCTTTCCCAACAACTTCTACACCCCTCAATAAAAAGCATCCCCACCAATCCTCTTCTCATCTTCTCTCTCTACACTCCTATTCCTTGCTGCTGGGTATATCTCTCCTAATCCTGGACCCAGTCACATATACGCCTGCTTTCGCCCACACTGTAGAGGGAGAGGGGGTTGGCCCGGTATTAAAGGGATTGCACCCCATATGGCCACCCCTTGAGCTCACCAGGGAGGCAAGGGGTTAACTAGACTGCGGTCCAGGAAGGTGGTTTACACCTTATCATGTTATGAAAATGTATGTTCCCCTGTTTCATTATAATCCTGTATTTTAAAGATGTTTTAAAGTGCATTTCTGTATCTCCAGTTCTGGAGTTCGCAGAGAGTTGATATTTGGCCAATATGTGGAGTCACTGTAGGCATTAAGAACTGGCAAATTTCGACCCACTGAGCCCACCAGAATGGAACTTATTAATATGTGTAGATATTAAAGTGTATATGTATGGTATTTTGGATCTGCCCTGAAAATGCAGACTCCATCTGCTATGCTAATAGGTCATGAAGGGCAGCCGGCTGATTGAGCCTAAGCACTGTGATCAAAAGTTAACTGCCTGATTGTTTACACTAAGTACTAATCAACAGATCAAGTACTAATCAACAGACCAAGTACTAATCAACAGACTCTGCCACTCTAATTGTTACCCGAGGGTGGAGAATCATCAAACTGGAGTGGTTTGTAAGTGTTATGTCTACACCTACAAACAATGCAGATACTTTATTTGATAGACTGGTCGTCGCCCCTGATTTAATTATGGGGTTACCCATAGAGTCCCAGTACACATGGGCTAATTAGCTGGGGGGCATGGGTTAATCTGTGTCTCCACGTTAGGGATTGGATACAGATAATTGTTCACCAATAGTCTGTATTCAATGTTAAGAATAGGATTACACAGGTATATAAACTGTGTCAACCCTACAGTTTTTAGTTGTTCTTCCGATTCCACCTGGGATGTCACCGGATTGCTGGAGAATTGCTAGCTGATACTTCTCCATCCCCCAAATCTAAGTAAGTGTTACCTTCTTACCTGTTAATTGTACTATATTGCTGTGTTCACCTTTTTTAAGGAATAAATATATTTTATTATATCTAAGCCTCGATCAGTACAACCCAGATATTTGGTGTTCATTATATCTTGTCATAAGCTACCGTGACACACACCTCCCTGCCAACTCTTTCCCGGCAAATGGTGTAAATCCATCTAATCTAATTTAATACCGACCAACCTTAAAATGTGCCTCTCAGAAGAAGCATCCCAATAGCCTGCGCTCATGGCTACTGTCCCACACCCAGTCACTACTCATTAACCATTCTGGCCAAGCACTGCCATCTACTGCACTTAGTCTCTCAACATACCACTTAGATTGTAAGCTCTCTGGGACCGGGATTTCCTTTTGTCTAACTTTACTGTGCTTATTGAATTAGTATTCCTTGTACTGTATTGTCTTTGTAAAGCGCTGAGTACACTGTTTGCACTATATAAATAAAGCTATACATACATTCCTCTATGTGATAAACTGAGAGGCCTCTGACCCAGGAAACACTGGGGGAGGGGATTTTAATGGCAGTGGAGACAGCAAGGAGAAGAGTAGACAGATGAGATGAGTAGTAGAGGAGGGAGTGTAGTATGCACAGAGAGGAGCATACATAGTAAGGCAGGGTGTGCAAAGAGGGGAAGAGAGTGCAAAGAGGAGCAGGGCATGATGGAGGAGGGAGGAGGGAGAGGCAACAAGGAGGGGAGGCAGAGACAGAAAGCAGAGGAAGAGACAGAGACAGCACTGTGAAGAAGAGACAGACAGCAAGGAGAGGAGGAGACCGAAGGATGACAAGTTGGAAATGGAAAGAAGTGTACATCGAGCAAGAGGGAGTGCAAAGTAAGGGGAGGAGAGAGGAGACAGAGAGAGACAGCAAGGTGAGGAGACAGAGGAATGACAAGGAGGAGGTAATGGAGAGCAGTGTACACATGGGGCAGGAAGAGGTGCAAGGAGAGACAGCAAGGAGACGAGGAGGAAACAGAGAGACAGCAAGGAGAGGAGGAGACAGATGAGATGAGTAGAAGAGGGAGTGCACAGAGAGGAGCAGACACAGTAAGGCAGGGAGTGCAAAGAGAAGGGCCGAGAGAGTGGAAAGAGGGGACAAGAGACAGCAAGGCATTAAAGGAAGGGGTGAAAACAAAGAGTAATGATTAATAACCTTTCAAATCTCCTAGATCAGCGGCAAAGGAAGTAACTCGCCGGTTACGAAACGCATAGGGTGTGTCAAGTCAGGTAGTAGGGGCAGGAGTGGGACAGGACTCAAGTGGTGGTGCTGGTGACATCATCAGTCAGGGACAATCTGGAGACAAACTCACACGGAATGGTAGAGACGCTGACAGCAGCTCCCAGCTGTTCAGCAGTTTAGGAAAAACTAGAGTTTGAGTTTCTCCAATACTTTTGTTCAGCAATTCAGCTGGTTATCCGCTCTTGACTGTGTTCCTGCCCATGTATAAGGGTGATAGGTTAAGGACTTATGATAAACCACTATTATCAACCAGGTCTTTTTTTGTATGTTTCTCTATTTTTGTTCCTGTTTTACCTTATTTGTTTTATTCGTGTTTTATCAATAAAGTCATTATTTTTAATCCTCAACTGTGGGCTCACCTGAGAAATACTCAACATTCCTTATATGCTCATTCATAATCACATAAATGCGAGTATAAATCTATTTTGATTACATCAATAAGCTGTGGACCAGGCAGACTGCACAATATGTTCTCCTACTGTATGTTTCTTTTCCAGTGAAATCCAGACCTGGAGAGGTTGAAGGAGAGACCTGAGAGACAGCTGACAGGATATAAAGACCCATGAGAGGAGCAAACTTTAAGTTCAATAATTATAGAACTAGAAGAAGAATTCCAGTTGTTTGAAATTATTACACTATTTGTGTTCCCCTCTGTTTCTTCTCTCTTTTTTACATATAACCTCTGGACTGAGCCACTGCGCCCAAGAGAATCACCTACACACAGTGACTGGTTTTGGGGTTCTGAGAAAGTCCTAGGTTTTTTAGGCTGCATACCATTGGCTCCAAAGGCGCACAGCCTGATGAGGGCCCCCCCAAGAACTGCTCCCCTCTGCACAGGACCAGCGTGCTAAGGGTTAACATGTGCTTGTTCTTTGCTGAATCGGCAACCCCACCCACTGGAATGTTAATGAGCCAAGGGGACAAAGAAAATATCTTTTTGTTCACAGACGCACCAGATTCAACCTCATCCACCCAGCGTACACCTGCTTTGCTCCAAAGGCGCACAGCCTTTGGCGCAGCCGAAGGGCAGCCAAAGGGCGTGAGCCATTTGCTGTTGTTAGTTGATGTTAAAGTGATGTTAAAGCTGCTCTATTTCTATCTGAAACACATAAGCCCTTTATCCCCTGTACCCAATTTTCCAACTTTATCTGTCCATGAAATGTCTGTGAATTCCCTGTATAACCCTGTTCTTTTATCGTAACCATGTATTTTTTTATAACTTTGTGCCCAGGACATACTTGAAAACGAGAGGTATCTCTCAATGTATTACTTCCTGGTAAAACATTTTTATAAATAAAATTGTCTTCACCTTAAGGCACTAAAGGGATTAATCAATTATTTGGTACACCATCATTAAATGAGGGCACTGTTTTGTGTGTAGCGCTGTTTGTATGCTTTTTTCTTTCTTCCTTTTTTCTAGTTTGTGGAATAAAATGAAAAAAAAACATGTTCCAAATAATATAAAAAAAAATTACTTTTCTAAAAGTAATAACATATGTGAAATCATATGGCTGCCAATAGGCTTGTATGTCATCTAGTCTTAATGCAGGGGTGCGCAAACTGGGGGTGCTGGAAATTTGCCTGGGGGGGTGTGGGCGGTTGCAGAGGTCGCGCGCTCTTCCCAAAGGCATTTAAATTAGATGCTGGGGGATTGCGAGAGGCATCTGCAACAATAAACATACAGAGATTCAGACGCTGTGACTCGTCTCCATTGCAACGCGGCGCCAAATGACGCCACGGGTCATGTGACATGACGTCACAGGCGTCAAATGAAGCAGTGGGGTCATGTGACGTCACAGGCGTCAAATGACGCCGCAAGCTGCAAGGTACTGTAGGGGGGGGGGGGGTGCTAGCTCCGGAGCAGGCCAGACAGGGGGCGCAGTAGTAAAAGTTTGCACTCCCCTGTCTTAATGTATAGGCCTTTTTTTTTTACTGAAAACAAACTGTGCAAAAACTATACAAAAGAGCTTTTACATTAATGCATGAAAATATATACAGCTGAGGAGTGAAGGCATTTTTGTTGCCAACGCTTAACAACTAGAAGCTAACAGTTGAAATTGGCAACAAACATTTCTCACGAGGATCAAATATTATCACCTGAAGGAATACTATGGTTAAACCTAATAAAAAGGGTTTTCATCACTAATATTAACTTTAATAATAATAATTTTATTTCATATAGCGCTTTTCTCCCAATGGGACTCAAAGCGTTTCACAATTTCAGTATAGTGCGAAGTACGCAGCACATAGGATTTTTTTTCCCAGACACAGATCCTGCCCAGATGAGCTTACAATTTATGTCTAGGCACAGGGAGATAAAGTGACTTGCCCAAAGTCACAAGGAGCGGACACCAGGATTAAACCAGGTCCCCCCCCTGTCCTTGTTTACTGTCAGTGTCTTTAATCACGGAGCCACTCTTTCTCCCTAGTGAGATACAAGCAGAGGGCTTACGATACATACATAAATAATGATGCTGGTAAAAAAAATGTTGTCCTGTTCATTAATGATAAATGGCTTTTACCAAGTAACAGCCTAGAAGATAAATATAATAGTCCAGTTTGGAAAGAATAAAAATGAAAAAGTGGACAAGAAATGTGATCAGTTCGGTCTATATTAAAAAAAAAGTCTGATGTTATCCAATCTGAGATAGCCAAACAAGTTTGGTTTAATGTCCAGATTATGGTGGGAAATAGTGATTGGAATATAAAATACAAGCTGTGTATCATCTGTATGAAAATGGAACTTAAAACTTGAATTGTTGGATGACCTGAATCAATCAGGACAGATACAAAGAAGAAATAAGAGGTCCTGAACACTGGGGACCCTGATACAAAATCAACATTAAGTTAGACGGTGAATTCCTTCTCAGGTAAGGGTGAATCATGTTAAAGAAGAACCTCCAAGACTAATATTGAGAAGACACGACAGTAGACCACAGTGAGGAAGACTGTTGTTACATTCTGATGGCAAAGCAAAGAAAGACTCTTTCTTTTGCAAAATAACACATAATTTAGATGTAAGACTAGGGGGAAGTTAATTAAAGGTCATACTGTAAATGGAATTGATGATGATGAACATTAATATCCTATTGCGTAGGTTTGCGCCACTGCCCGATAGTGCTCCACTTACAATAAGTGATCAAACTTTGCAGCAAACTTTGCACATGTAACATGTAACTGGTGTATTTTTAGTTTCTTCTTCTGTCAACTAAATCTGCAAAGTCGGAGGTGGCAGTAAAACCTGCTCAAAAGATCAGTGTCCTAGAGCAAATTGTGTAACCCGGATACATATTCCTCTGAAACTTGTCAATACTCTGATTGTTGTTTAAGTACAATGAAAACTGTGTGCTGGGCATCCTATCCAAGACCTTGCAACAAAGAGGGTGACATGACAGTAACTGGCTACTAAAGCTGGATCCTGGTTTCTTTAGGGTGGGCTAAACACAAACTACACTACACATTAAAACACGGCTTAAAAATCCCATTGGAGAGGGGAGTGTTGATGGTTTGAAACAGGAATGAGAGGAGAGGAGGGAAGAATCTAGACAGAGGGAGATAGGCACATGTATCCAAACAACTTGTTAGACCATTGGCTCGTCCCTCAGTTAGTCACAGACATTACCACTCGCAGAGCATTTGTTATGAAGTTGGCATGCGCGATTTACAGTACTTTTTCAGACATTACATCACTTGACCATTTCATAATGGATCTCTCTCAACCAATTACACTAATAAAAAAAAGACTGGTTTCTGGAAAAGGTTTGCACCATTATTTGCTATAAATAATGTCCTAATATACTGATTGCTCCAGAATGGATTTTGTGGATTGATATGGAACAACTCAGACAACACACATGTACTGTATTTAGAAGTGACTAGAATTTGTTTGTAGCTTCTGCTAAATACTTGACAAGCTCTCAGGGGCAGCCAATCTCTTCATGGTTTCCACCCTCGTTAAATGATACATATGTAACGGGTATTCCCCCCCCCCCAATCGCAGATCTAATGTGGGTGCAGAGAACCTACGGTGTTACCAGGTGTGGTGCTTTACCTGTTGGCTCGCAGGAGGGCTGAGCTTCTGCCACGAGGAACCTGGGGCAATTATATTAAGAGTAACACGGTACTCGGTGCAGCGCCTCCACCTGCGATGGTTCCTAGCAGAGCAGGAATTGTTCCTCGCAGGACACATACAATACTCACACACCGTAATGTATAATAACTAGTGACTTTTACTTGAGAACATAAGAAACAACATACAACACAAATAGAATCACACTGAATAACGGGTGTCCCTCTCTAGAGGCGACACGGACTACGGCATCGCGCAGGACGCTTCCCCAACACAGGATGATCCCACCCCGCGTCCATAGGATCCCCACCCAATGTCCCGCACTCGTGAAGAGATAAAATGTGGGTGACTGCGCAGTCACTATTAAACTAAGGGCCCGTTGGTGCACTTGTGGATTTGATAGTAGCTGCCCGAACACTCCCGTGCTCGTATCCGCAACACTTCACAAAGGATCCGGTGACAGAAGAACACCGGAACCACCTCCAGGACGATCCCACCCGGAGAACTGCTGCAGCCGCAACGATGACCTGCTCCCACCTCGATGCACGGAGGTGCAGCGCCCGCTGAATCCCTAACTGACTCTTATAACTACAGGGACAATACTGTACTATAGGCCTTCCCTACAGCACAGCAACCTTGATGGCTTAGGGGAAACTCCTAGGGGCCTACAGGGGTTAATAGCCTGCCCCACTCCCCTAACTCTTCCCAGTCCTGACTAACTAAGAACTAACACTCGCAGCCACGCACTGCAACCTGCGGAGTGCGTACAGCAAACTTGCTGCACGCTAACACTATGCCTTCTTGTCAGGCCTCACAGCACTGCCAGCCGTGACCCTGACAAGACAGCACTCACACGCACTAAGGGCAGCGTCCCTATCTTGGGCCGTCCCTCAGCACTTACCTACTAACCTGGTGGGGAGTTGGGGCCTTACTTGGGATGTTGGGGACCTTACTCGATGCAGGAGCTGCACTTGCTCTCTGCACCCTTCCTTCCCCTTCAGCTCCCCAGCTCCAACTGACAAAAACCCTGTCTGCACACAACATTGTTGCAACTCAGCAGCATGAGAATCTGCCAGCTCTATTGGCTTCAATGCTGCCTGTGACCAGGGTGAAAGGGCAGTCCCCAGAGGCTGCTGGGAATTGTAGTCCTTGGCACAGCTCTTTCCTATGGGGACCGCGTGCACGATCTTTACTGCACATTTGCGACGCTGCAATGGCCGCCGCAACCTCTCCCTTGCTGTCCCTACACTCGCGCGACTTTCTAAGGGCTGCCGTGACTCTCTAGCTAATTCTGCGCATACGCGATCCCGTGCACGCTCGCGCAACTTGTCATGGCGGCCCCTGCTAGCCGGGTGCGCCGCCGGAACTCCAGGGACGCCGAGCGCTCCCTGCACTGGCCCCCACCTTTCTGAACAGCTGGCGGGTCCGTCGCTGCCTCCGACGGCACCCACGACCGCGCTGACACAAAGGAGGGGGGTCTCTGGTGGCCGAGGGGCACCAATGCTACACATAGTTCCCTTAGATTGTAAATAGAAACACAGAATTTGACTGCAGATAAGAACCATTTGGCCCACCTAGTCAGTCAGTTGTAAAAGGTAGAAGGAGTGGCTCGGTGAGTAAAGACAATGACTGACACTGAGGCTGAATCAGGGGAACCTGGTTCAATTCCCGGTGTCGGCTCCTTGTGACTTTGGGCAAGTCACTTTATCTCCCTGTGCATCAGACACCAAAAACATAGATTGTAAGCTCCTTGGGGCAGGGACCTGTGCCTGTAAAATGCCTCTGTAAAGCGCTACGTAAAACTAGCAGCGCTATACAAGAACATGCTTTAAAAAAAAAAAAAAACAGAGACCCTATTTGATTCCTGGCTTTCTTATGTTACTGTTTTATTGGATGTCCTGGTGAGAAATGTTGTGATAATGTATATCACAATTTCTAACACCAGCAGTAGCAGTGAATCCTGTAATGCTGCAAATCATCCTGTTATATGTTGTGTCAGTGGCATGGGCTATATTATTGGCTTCCTACCCGTATGTTTCACTTCTCTAAATGTAAATATACAATACTACTACTTAGGCTGCGTTGACAGTGCGCATGTGCGCGAGCATGGCGAGAACAAGAAGCCGCCCATAGTGCACGCGAGTGATTAAGAGCGACAGATTTTTGAAAAGACAAATAATTTTGTCTTTTCGCGTGACGCCCGCTTCACGTGAGCGGTTCAGCCAATCGCGGCGAACTAGCTCGGTGACATCACGGCCACACCTCCCCGTCGTGCAAACCCTATGAGCACAAATCGCTCGAGCTACAGGCGCCCACTTCGTCGCACACCCACTAAAAATGCGGCCTTAAAAGAAGTATAAAAATATCGATAAATGGTTCCAGACAAAAAAAAGAAAAAAAAAAAGGTAAGATTCACTACCAAGAACATAACAAGCTTTTTGAGGAGTTGTATCACTTAAAACAAAACCATTTCAATTTCCTGATGATGTGGCTGCCTTTTTAAAACATTTTTTTTTACCCAAAGAAAGGGAGCGTTGTCAGTCTGGGTGTGACTACAGGTACTCCGTGTTATTACACATTGCAGCATTTACATTTTTGCAATTGGAGTTTACTACCAAAGGACATGGTTATCCAAGTAACATTTTTATTGTAAGTGAGCTGCTGTGTACACTGTGTACTGTACATGTGAAATAATTATCTGCTCTGACCTGACAACCAGATCATCTAATTAGCAAGGATGTAATGCAAGGTTCCTCCAACGGTGCATAGATCCAAAGAGGAAATTACAACCAAGAAGATTACGTGTTGGAAAATGAAATAAGTATTAGAAGCAAAGAAAAAAAAAAAGAATGTTGGGTTTGTAATGTAACAACAACAAAAAAATGTTCCCTGTTTCTGGTTCTGAAAGCTAAAGGAAGACATTATCATCATTTCACATAATGGCCCATATATACTAAGAAATGCTAAGCCATATAACCCAAATATTGCCATTCAAGGTGTCTTATAAAGCTTTAAGATGTCTTATGGCTTAATAAATATGACTTAATATGTTTTACATTTTATAGAGGACTTATTGTAACACTCACCTGTCTTACAAGGCCCAGCTGTAATGACTCATATAAACTAATTTGGGGGTCTTCTGGATCTAATTGATGTGCTCTGCAAATAAATTTAAAAAAAACAACATGAAACTTAACTCTTTGACCACTTATATTTGATGAATACAAGAGTAAGATTGGGATACTACACATTATTTTTCTTTAAACCATAGTTCATGATATCCAAAAAAAATGGCCATTCCTTACCTAAAAAATGTTGATGCGTTTAGATTTTTGTTTTATGGGTCCATACAAATTATTATTTAAATTCCTTTCTTTTACTGTAAAAAGCTCTTTCCAATAGGTATTACATTTTTTCCTGAGATCTTTGGTTAAATAATTCCTGCTTTCTGTTTCTCTGCAGTACTTAAAGCTGCAGTTCAGGCAATATTCTGCATATGTGTTTTTTTTTTTAATAAATCAGTTCTGTACTGTGAGAAAATACTTGTAGCATTTTTTTTTTTTTAAACTACTTTGAAAGACAATTTTTAATGTATTCTAATGTAATGAGCATTTTTGTTCCTATAGCAACCCTTTAGAAAGGCACAATCCCTTCCTTTTCTGTAACAGGCTCTGGCACACCCCTTTGTGAGTCCTGCCCCCTCCACAGCCGTGCACGAGCTCAAATGTATCAGTTACTGCCTGGTCACATGATCTTCCCCACAGAACTGTGTCAGAGCAGCAGCAAAGGAGAGTAGCTCAGAATTAATGAATTAAACCTTATTCCATTGCACGTGTGTAATGTTAAATATTAACAACTCATTTAAAATCAAATGTGTATATATCATACTGTAAACAATATGTATATTTAATTTTGTGTATATGTGAATGTGCACAATTCGATGTGTGTGTTATTAAAATGAATAATAGAATGTTCTTGTATAGCGCTGCTAGTTTTACATACTGTAGCACTTCACAGAGACATTTTGCAGGGACAGGGCCCTGTGGAGCTTAGGTGTGTATGTATGTATGTATGTATGTATGTATGTATGTGTGTATGTTTGTATGAGAGATATATATGTGCACGCACACACATATACATGCGCACACGCACACACATATACATGCGCACACGCACACACATATACATGCGCACACGCACAAATATATACATGCGCGGGATAATTGGTATATCTTGCTGCTTCCATAATGCTGCGATCTCGCATCTCGTGGCTGTAGCAAAATGCGCGATCAATTTATGCGCTGCATTCGACATACCATGGATCCGCCTGCCTAGTATGAACACCCACGGATCCAGGGGGATCTCCAAACCGAGAATCCGCTGAATCCAGTCTCTAATCTGTTCCCAAATAGGGACCACTCTTGCGCAAGACCACAGCATGTGTCGCAGATCCGCTTCCTCCCCACATTGTTTAGGACAGAGAGGGGAGTAGCCTCTCACAAATTTAGCTAATCGGGTTGGGGTGTAATACCACCGCATCAGGACTTTATATGCGTTCTCCTTTAATGTGGTGCAGATTGAACTTTTAGCAGCTGCCTGAATAATTCTGTCCCATTCCTCGTCCTCTAAGTCCTCTTCCCAGCGTCTCATGTGGTTGGCCCAGTTAGATATCCCGGGGGTGGATGTCACCACGATATTGCACTAATATACACAAGTGCGTTCTCCTTTGAAGGTCAGATAAGTGACGGGACATAGAGACTTACGGTTAGCGGACAGCCCCATGAGTTTAGGCAAGGAAAAGGGACACAAGAGAAGGTCCGACTACAGTCCGCAAAATACGGGTCGCCATTCCGATGTGGTCAATGATGGTCAAAGTAGACGGAATCACTCTCTCCCCCCCTCCCTCTTCCCCCCCCTCCTCCCTCCACCCCAGTTCCCTCGTCTTGTTAGTCCTGTGGTATTTGTATGTAGATGTGCGATCGTATTGTTCATAAATGTACTTGCCTAAAAATTGGAAATGACATATTGGGCTGTGACACAATGTTTGCACGTGTATCTTCCAATAAAAACTTAAGTTGGAAAAAAATATATAAATATATACATGCGCACACGCACACATGTACATGCGCACAAGCACACATACACATATATACATGCGCACACATATACATGCGCACACGCACACATGCACACACAAATACATGCGCACACACAGTGTGTATGTATATGTGTGTATATATTTATGGATTTATGGTATTGCTTGACCTGAGAAAACAATACAGACCGGCGCCTTAAAGTCCAAATGGGAGAGTTAAAGTTCAAATTGATGAATTGGAGTGTCCAGCGAATGTTGCTTTGATCCAGTTGGCAACAGGTTCCTCAGCATCAGGATTGATATATCATGCAGGGGAGATCCCCTGAAGAAGTGCACATGCGCACGAAACGCATTGGGCTACTGAGAATCATTTAACAGCTGTACTGTGAGAGGAGCAGACCTTCCAAACAGTTTCTGGAGTTGCAGGCTAAAGGAGTTGGAATCGGCAGTGAGATCTGGCAAATCGTCCCGCCCGCTGTGACGCACTTCCGGGCGCGGTTGGAGGACCCCACGAGAGGAAGGAGGAAGTGCCTCCATTACCAGCCAACAGTATAGGAAGCTCCTGAGGGCATCTACACGTGGCACGCGTCCACCAACATAATCTGTCGGACGTATACACTATCCCCACCTGCATTTATTCTAGGGACTTGCTGTAAGTAGGATTCCGGTTTTTACACACCGGATCCTAGACCTGCTCGTCACCAGTCAGCTACATTTTATTTTATTGTGTTTATTAAATCTTTCATAATATTAGTCAGCTTAATTGTCTATTGTTTAGTGTTATGTGTGTCAGTCTGTCTATGTATATGTGTTTATTGGTATAGTCTTACAGTGTCACACTATGATCTTGTCCTCTTGTCTCCCCTGCATGATATATCAATCCTGATGCTGAGGAACCTGTTGCCAACTGGATCAAAGCAACATTCGCTGGACACTCCAATTCATCAATTTGAACTTTATCTCTCCCATTTGGACTTTGGGTGGGTGACTGTGACCCATACACACCCTCTCTCCCATACACACACACACACACACACACACACACACACACACACACACACACACACACACACACTCTCCCATACACACCCACTCTCTCCCATACACAAACACACTCTCTCTCCCATATACACTCTCGGCCGCCGGGAAGGGGGGGGGGAGAGGGAGAAGAGCGGCCGGCTCCCCGCCTCCATTGCCCGCCCCAGGGGCCGACCGCACACCACCCTGCTCCCACCACTGCTCCGGGACACCCCCCCCCCCCTGGCGGCCACACCCCCCCCTCCATCTCCCGCCCTGGGCAGGCAGCCACGGGGATCGGGGCAGAAGGGGGACACCGAGCCCGCTCCCACCAATGCTCCGGGACACCCCCCCCCCCGGCGGCCGCACCCCCCCCCCTCCATCTCCCGCCCCGGCAGCCACGGGGATCGGGGAAGAAGGGGGACACCACACAGTGCCAGATCGGGAGCGAGCACGCGTCACTGGGAGGCTCATCAATATTCATGAGCTTCCACTAAGTGACAGAAGCAGAGGAAATACATTCCCCATATTTAAAGATGTCGGCAAACTTCGCCAATCAATACACGGAGAACGAATTGACCGGCAGCTATGCAGTTCTTATGGTAAGTAGAGATTGCCAACATGAAAATAAAGTAAAAAAAAAAAAAAAAAAAAAAAAAAATACTGGGAGCCTGAACTACAGCTTTAATGTTCCAATCAAATCAGAATGAAAACATGAGTGGATCACCTAACAGGGTGTAACATAATGGATTTGGACATAAGTACAATCTGGCATTAGAAAAAAAAAGTGGGGGTGAGCGAAAATACCCTAACAGTTACCCTAATATCCTCACTTCTTTATGCAAAAGCGTTTGCATATGTAATAAACACTACATGCCGTTTGGGCCTCTCATATAATCATTTAAAATCTCCCAGGGGTCAGATCTTTGTTACACCTTGTATATAAACCGGATTAAAAAAGGTCAAAGAAAACACTCTGTTGATGCGTGGATGCTATCATGCATCTATCTATGCATCAACAGAAGGGTCTCCCTCAGCAGTTTGGAAGAATGGGTCTACAGTCCATTTGCTTCTCCACTTTTATTATACTGAAATCACAAATCAAATCAACAGTGGTCCGGAATCCTGTTATGGAGGACATGCTAGAGCCATGTAGGCTCGAAACATCACCGATTTAATTCTAGTAGCATTGGATGCATTACATTGATATATTTTATACTTTTGGCGAGTGCTGTGGCTTTTTGGACAGGGGAAATTATATATATATCCTTTGAGAAAATCGCGGCAGAGTGACGAAACGCATCAGGACGTAGCAGCGTCATTACGTTAATATTGTGGGACCGTTGTGTCGTGGCCGGATCGCGTCCCTGCTGCCTGAGGCTGACAGTGTTAGGCGCATACTGCAGTGAGTCTGTCTATCTGGATTTTGAGACCCGAATACACCGTCATCTATCAGCTCCAGCTCCACGTACAGTGGTGTGAAAAAGAAAGTACACCCTGTTTGAATTCTATGGTTTTACATATCAGGACATAATAACAACCATCTATTCCTTAGCAGGTCTAAAAATTAGGTAAATACAACCTCAGATGAACAACAACACATTACATATTACACCGTGTCATGAGTTATTTAACAAAAATAAAGCCAAAATGGAGAAGCCATGTGTGAAAAACTAAGTACATCTTATGATTCAATGGCTTGTAGAAACACCATTAGCAGCAATAACTTGAAGTAATCGTTTTCTGTATGACTTTATCAGTCTCTCACATCGTTGTGGAGGAATTTTGGCCCACTCTTCTTTACAATGCTGCTTCAGTTCATTGAGGTTTGTGGGCATTTTTTTTGCACAGCTCTCTTAAGGTCCTGCCTCAGCATTCAATCGGGTTGAGGTCTGGACTTTGACTGGGCCATTGCAACACCTTGATTCTTTTCTTTTTCAGCCATTCTGTTGTAGATTTGCTGGTGTGCTTAGGATCATTGACCTGTTGCATGACCCAATTTCAGCCAAGCTTTAGCTGTCGGACAGATGGCCTCAAATTTGACTCTAGAATACTTTTGTATAGGAACAGATCCTAATCCTGCTAAGGAACAGATGATTGTTATTATGTCCTGATATGTAAAACCATAGAATTCAAAGAGGGTGTACTTTCTTTTTCACACCACTGTATATCGTCACTGAGGGGCAGCAGAGTCCGTTCCTGTGGTGCATCAATTGATCAGATATATGCTGTGGATTCCATCGGAGGACCTATCCAGCTGGCGGTGACATAATTGTTCACGATTGATTTTATGCTTCGTTTGTGAGTGAGCTTATTCCCTCCCTCCCCATTTCTTTTTTATTAAATGTGTAACTATTTTCCGCTATGGGCCGGACGCTTTCTTTTTCTTTGTTTTAGATTCTTAATTGGAGGTGGTTCTTCCTTCTGAAAGCAGCGTACACCCTACTACAGATACTGTTTTCTACATACGGGACTATAAAGGGACTGGTTACATTCTCTGTTCTTTGTTGTTTTGTATTGTCTGTCCTTGCGTATATGGTATTATATCATCGCCTAATATTTAGACATACATTTTGCCTATTACTAGTATGCGTTAAACATAGCATTGCTATATATATATATTTTAACCACACTTCTTGGCGCAACTTTTTGTCCTTTTTTGAGATATATAGATATATCTCTCCATATATAGTGACAAAATACCCTTTTTCTCTGAAGGGTTCTTGTCTAGCTTGTTAAAGGCAGGACCCCTTCAAAATACATTTTCAGAAATTTACGAGAATACAAAGTACTCTAAAAATAGAGCATTCTGTTTTAATTTTATCTTTGCCTAGAACTCGTGATAATCATAAATGAAAACCATTATTCCCTGTTCTGTCCCCATAATTCTAAAAATGCAGAGCAAATATATATTTAGTGCTGCACCATATGAAACAGCAAGGTAAAATATATGGAACAAAGGTATGGGAACTTTAAAACCCACTGTCTTTTAGGGTAAAGCACAGTCACAGGTCCATCCAGCTCTGGTTTAATAAAGGCTTTATTTCCTTTGTCACTCCAGCAGACAAAATTAAGACAAACAAAAGAATCTAAATAAATCCTAGTTCTATCTGAGCATTAATTAGACAGCAATTCTTTAGCTATCTTTGGATGGCTTTCCCACTTACCAAACAATAAAACAGATATCATAAACCAAACCTGTTGCAGGCCAGTGCCTGTCTGTAGCATCCAGCTCTCTTAGCTGGAAAAGGGGAGAGGAAAGAACTGATCCAGCCTGACCTTTCTTATACTCTGTTAATAAAGGCCAGGTGATTTGCACCTGGTTTCATTTGCAAAACCTTCCGTCGGCCTTTAACCCTTAGTAGGGATAGGTATAATTTGAAAATGCAGGGCTTATGTATTTCCTATCCATAACTTCACCACCTTTCCTCTCACATATCCTCCCTCCCCCCCCCCCCCCAGCTCATTCCTACTGGGGTGAGTGACCATGGACATCAAGGAGTGGACCCTAGAAAGTCCAATACACACACACGTGAGAAAATGTTTGTGAACGCCAATGACAATTACGGAAATTCCATAGTTTTTTCACGATAACCTCCTTGAATCAAAATCAGTCTTTTCTTAAATATACAATAGGGTTTATATTAACTAATTCCATGACTTTGTAATTAAGAGTCAGGGTATGTGCAAAATTAAGTGAAACCATGGTTATATCAGATAAATTGAGAGATAATTAGAATCAGGTGTTTAAATAATTAGGTAGATCTTCACGTGTGAGCTTGGGATGCTCCATCATATATAAAGATCAGAAACATTGTGAATTTGGTCTTCACCACACTGGTGTGTGGAAACACGTCATGCCACGATCAAACGAAATCTCTGGGAACCTCAAAAAAGTCGTTATTGATGCTCATTAGTATAGAAAGGGTTACAAAACCATCTCTAAGGATTTGGGGCTCCACCAATCCACGGTCAGACAGTCTACAAATTGAAAATTCAAAACCACAGTTAGTTATTCTACCCAGGAGCGGTCTGCCTACCAAAATCTCTCCAAGAACAAACCGGCAAATGATCCAGAAAGTCACAAAGAACCCCAGAGTTCACACACTTTTTCTCGTGTGTGTGTGTGTGTATATATACATATAATTTCTTTCAAATTCAATGCACCTTTATCACATTTTCATTAATATTATAAAGTTCATAGCATTGCTTTTGGAAAACTTTTTATGCACAGTATACGATATACAATAAAATCTGCATTAAGCAAATACCTCCTGATCGAATGCTTGCATTGCATACAATATAAATTCCTATGATGTACACCAACACACATAGCTTGTTAAAGGCAGGACCCCTTCAAAATACATTTTCAGAAATTTACGAGAATACAAAGTACTCTAAAAATAGAGCATTCTGTTTTAATTTTATCTTTGCCTAGAACTCATGATAATCATAAATGAAAACCATTATTCCCTGTTCTGTCCCCATAAATCTAAAAATGCAGAGCAAATATATATTTAGTGCTGCACCATATGAAACAGCAAGGTAAAATATATGGAACAAAGGTTAAAACGGTTTATTGTAATACTGTATGAGAGCAACAAAAATGTGTTATTGTATTGGGGGGAGGGGTACATGCAATACTGCAAATTGGCTTTGCTGAGCTATATTTGGTTGTCACAACAGAGACTAAAGAAAAATGAAGAAAGTAACGAGAAGCTAAAATATTACACTTTCTCTGCACGACTCAGGTTTAGCTGTCCCGGCTGTGTATTTTGCATGCCAGTATCCAGAATCCTTGCCTGCTGCTTAACCGCTTATTGATATGTGACAATGGGCTAAAAGAAGCAGGTTTGGTGACCTGTAGAAGACATCCAGATACACCCATGTGTATTTTATCTTTGACGACTTATAGAGACAGAAACTTTGAAATTGAAACCCGACGTGAACCACTTGGCACACCTAGTCTCACAATGGCCCTACTTGCTGTAAAACCCAGGCCCAGTTACTTGCTTGACTTTCTTTCATATTTATAATCCTCTTGTATTTATTTTGGGCCGTTTTGAATTCCCTTACTGCATTAGTCACCTTTATTTGTTGGCCATTCCATAAATCAACCACTCGTTCTAGTACTTCCTTGCTCTTCACCCGAGCTTTCCACCCTCTTTTGATCTCGTCCTTGCATTTTCTTTTCTTTAAAATAGACTTCCCTCCTGAGTATTGCCGATACCCTTGATATATCTGAAAGTGGCCATCACACCTCTTTACCTCCTCTTTTCCAAGCTGTCCATGTTGACATCCTTTAATCATTCCTGATAAGATTTATGATGTAGGCTATGTACCACTAAGGCCCATTCCAGTGAATGGGCTGGAAGGTCTCTTCTGGTAGTGGAAGGTCACTTCAGGTGCTGGAAGGTGTCTTAAAATAGGGCTGTGCAAACTGAGGGGGGGGGGGGGGGGGATGCGAGATTTTCCAGGGGGCACGGCGGTTACAGAGGCACCGCGATCTTCCCCAAAGCATTTAAATTAAATGCCGGGGGACTGCATGAGGCCTTTATAAATTCAATTACCTTGGCTTCGGGCAATGGCAACGCGGCGTCAAATGACGCTGCGGGGTCACGTGATATCAGCTGCGCAAGCACAATGGCACTTGCCGGCTGCGCATGCGCAAACATCAGTATACTGGTTGCTAGTGTGCATGCGTGACCAGCACTTGCCGACTGCGCATGCACGACCAGCATTTGTAGAGCAGGTCCCCAAGAGCACGGGCCCCTGTCCGGACTATAGCTACGCCCCTGCAAAGTGGCATTACCACCTCTTCATCTTCTCTCCATTGCTAATACTTCTCATTAGGCAACCAAAAGTTCTGCTGGCTCTTCAATTGCCTTGTTACATTGTTTGCCTGAAATAATGATACAGTATGGAGGCCTCTTTTCTCTTTAGTGGTTGATATTATAAAGCCAATAATCCTGTATTCTGCCTTTGGGTTTTGTGGCCCACAGGTATTGCAATTCTTGGCATTACATTGTAGTTCGTACAGACATGATCATTCTTCCTCCACTTCATTTCCAACATTTCCATTGCTTTACTGTACATGCCAATGTCATTTACAAGAAAAAAAAACAAAAAAAAACTAATTGCTGGCCTCACATACGGAAAAATGATAATAATGAGACACGAAATTGAGAGAGAGCCAGAAAAAAAAAAACACATACCATGATTTAATTGCAAAATATATAACATTTTCTGTTATTGACGCACCTGGTAATGTTTTTTTACATTTATTTTGCACCAGATAATCACTGATATCTAGTCCCCTCAATACGTAGCATCTGCCTAGTCTTGGCTTATTGTGGTGTTCATTATTTTGGTCTGTAATGATGAACCAAGGAACAGGAAATTGTAAAAGTGTAATGGCCTGCGAGAGCCTTATACTCTTTATACTCGTACCTTTGTAAAGTTTGAAGAGCTTTCTTACTTAAATCATCTTGAGTGCATTTCTGAGTAGCTGCAAAAGAAAAAAAAACATTCCTCTTAATGTCACTAAACAAAAGAAATACATGACAGGTGAAGCAGAGAAGTTCAAGTTACAGAGTTTTATGATGTACAGTAATAATTCACCCAACCCAATGTTTATCTTTGTAGCGATTATCATATAAATACGTTTCTACAATTTATACAACGTGCATTTCAAGGTTTTATGTTTCCTCAAGTGAATGAAATAAAACAAAATAAGGTATTTTTTAATTGCTTCTCCATCTGTTTAACAGTCAATTCATGTAGCACTGATGTCTCTGGTAAGAAATTAACCCTCAATGGTCTCCTTTGACATGTCTTCCCGATTAAAACCTAAATGTGCGGGTTTTTCTTTTCCACCTTATTAGAATTAATGGCAACTGAAAACCATGGTACGAGCGGTTTTAGGTACCTTTTCTGATTTTTCCTCCTACATAAATTATAGTGATAAGGTCTATTTGATTAAACCCTTATTTCCTTTTATATTAGGAAAACGTACACAAATCTCAGTAGGTACAGTATATCTTCAATGATTGACTCATAAGTGTGCATGGGGTAAAATTAACTTCTTAGTATCCTATTCCAATTTGTACACTATTATGGATGGTTCCCTGAACTATAGAATGTAATGGTCTTGTACCAGTCAGGCTGTGATCTTACTGTTGCCATGATGCAATAATTATTGAACACCCTCCTGTGATGTATCACTCAACTTCAGAACTTGTTAGAAGAACTCTAGAAGCTTTGTAAAAATGGCATCGTACAGTTACCCCATTAAATTCAACTAGAAAAGACTTCTGTGGATCATTACACATTTCTCAGTACTTTCCTAGCACAGAAATAGTCCTGAGGACATTATTTCTTTTGTGCTAAAAATAGATACACGGCAAAAAAATAAAATAAAATGGTAGTTAATCTTTTACATTTAACCTGTGATTTGTGATTGATAGAAATCTGCATTTAACATTGCATTATCTGTGTGGTTTTATGGAGGTCCAAGGACCATCCTAATGAGGTGTGAAGTAGGGGGATATTTCTCCTTGCTCTGCCCCTTCTTGGTCCCCTTGTGGACTGTATACCACTTTAATATTGTGCATTACTACAAAAGAAACCCTGGTACCAGTGCTATGGCTTTATGTGGATGATCATTACAAGCATATTATGCAGATCCGGCACTAGAGCGCTTATACCACAGCAAATTCTTAGATGTCTTGTTATTTGCCCTGATGTAACGAAGCTTCGTGCATCTGTGCCTGTGGGATGAGTTACTGTAGAGATGATATAGAAAAAAAAACCAAGAAGAAGAGCTCACAACCAGTCATAGTGAAATCTGTATTGAAATATTATTATGCCTATAGGAGGTGAAGATTGCATGTACAAAATATAAATAGAATTTAAGCTTATAACAAGGGGCTCAGGACATCTATGTTCCTCCAACCCGGCTCAAGAATTCTACACTGGTACACCGATGAATTGCTGGACAAAGTTGGTCACCAGACGCGTATTCTGCTAACGTTCTTTCCAAGAACATTAGATAATAGATTGCCTATGAAGAATTAGCAACGGAACACTTAAAAACACTGTTAGTCTAGTATATCCTTGGGTGTAAGTGATGCACCTGCTCATAGGTGAATGTTTGCCGTACTTAGCCTAAAATATTTTTTAAAGGCTTACAAACTTGCCTACACGCGCTGTGTATTTATTTGAATTTTACAGTGCACGTGGGCAATCTTGGAGATGCAAAACCGGAAAAGGCACACAAAATTACAAAATAGTGTAATTCTGTATCAAATGTGGCAAGTGAATGTGGAGAATCTTCAAAGTGCCCACTCATGAAGTGTCAGATGGTAAATCAGCAGATCAAATATGGGAGAGCCTTGGCATACTCTTAAAAAAATAGGTAAATGACTTCCCCACTATTGAGTGTTGCTGAGGTGTGGTAATCGTTCCCCAGAAGAGAGAGCAACAAGATGGTGCAGATGGTACTTCACCCAAATTTATGGCTTAACCCCCAGAAATGTACACTCGCATGTAAAACAATCTTTTAAGCAGTGTGCTAATCTTAGTGATAGAGGTAGGTTGTCCCTACATGGGAGCTCGATCTCACACCACCACCGCTGCTGCAGATGAGCTGTGCACTGTTGGCCAATCACGGTGCTTCTGTATTCTTCCCTCACGCGTGGACAAGCCTGGTGACGTCTCTCCCATCTGATTGGTCGCTGTTGTCCGTTGACTGTACGCATTTCGCTTACGTGCTTCGTCAGGAGTCATGTGCGTTACGTTTAGGTAACGCACATAAATTACACGGTTGGCATGCATGTTGTTAGTGGAATTCAAGGGATACAGTATGCATGTTGTCTATTAGAATCCATTTTGTTTCCCCAGACTCTATTCAGACTGAACTGAGAGATTGTGTAATATAAAAAAAAAAACACATTTAAGGATTGATTTATAGGAAAGTTAGAACAAGTGAATTGTTTATAGTACATTTTGGGTACAAGATGAAGTCTGCCCAAGGCCAATATTAGAGTATAAGCTTTGTGCCCAGACTTTTCCAAGGAATGTTTAATTGTATTATTGTTGTATGCTAACAAGCCATGCATAGGATACATTCATAGCCAAGATTTACTATATGAATCAGAGCAGATACGTCAGAACATAAAGAAAGAACAAATCAACACAACCATCGAGCAATCAAGAATAGTCCTTTCTCCAGCCATAGTACAGTATGTTTTAGTTTAGCCTGTACCTGTAGATGAAGCTTATTGTTGTTTTGCATTACGATAAATAAATAGACTGTCGGATATTTCATTTGATATTGGATAAGAGGAACGCATAATTACAAACACAAGGAACTTTCTTCTTCACAAGGATATCATCATCTTTGATCAATATTATTTTCAATGGACTACGTATACTTTCACATGTGCGATAATTGGAGCGCACGTAATTTTTTTCCCAATTCCCACGTGCATGGTATTGGTTAACGTGTCTCTGTGCTGCTGCATTTCTCGCAACGATACTACATTTTGGCGACTGACGCTATTTTCACATATCAGTAGCTTAGTGGATACCGTTTAAACTCAAGGAAAATAACATCAATGACCTAGTTAGGTGATATCATTTTATTAGCCCTGAACTGAGCTTTGTACATCTGGCCCTATAAAAGGAGTTACTGTAAATATTTATTTATAAAATATTTTACCAGGAAGTAATACATCTGGGCATAGAGTTAAGATGACAAACAATACAAAGATACAAATACAGTTACATAAGTGAACAGGGTACACATTATATACAAGACATAGTATGCAAAGTTAGAGATAATATATATTATAGGCGTATGTAACAGTTACAGACCAGATTAAAATGTGAGCCAGCTTTAGTTTTTAAAGAACTTAGACTGGTGGCGGCTGTTAGAGTCTCCGGTAGATTGTTCCAATGTTGGGGTGCACAGTAAGAGAAGGAGGAGCGGCCAGATACTTTGCTGAACCTTGGAACCATGAACAGTCTTTTGGAGTCAGATCCCAGATAAGTGCTGCATGTGGTAGGGGTGAGGAACTTGTTTAGATAGAAGGGTAGCTTGCCCAGAAAGTATATGAAGAAAGACAGGAAAGATGAACTTTGCGCCTAGACAAGTGATGACCAATCTAGTTCTTTGAGCATTTCGCAGTGGTGTGTGTTGTAGTTGCATTGGAGGTCAAAATGGCATATTGAATTGTAGAGGTTATCAAGTTTGTTAAGGTGGGTTGGGGTGCCAACCCGTAAACTATGTCCCCATAGTCGATAATAGGCATTAGCATCTGCTGTGCGATACGCTTTCTGACCAGCAGACTTAGGGAAGATTTGTTCCTTTAAAGTACACCTAGTTTGGCATAGGTTTTGGATGTCAGGGTATCAATGTGCATCCCGAATGTTAAATGGGAGTCAAACCATATGCCCAAGTATTTAAAGCTAGTAACAGGATTTAGAGTGGTGTTAGCATTGGTTCTGATCTGGAGCTCAGTCACTGGAAGCTTTCAAAATGTAGCTTTTTTCCCAAATACCATTGTTACAGTCTTGTCAGTGTTTAAAAACAGTTTGTTTTGGGAAATCCAATTTTCAAGTCTCAAAAAGTCAGATTGAAGTATGTGTTCAAGGTCGGAGAGGCTATGGCTGTGGGCATTTAAGATTGTGTCATCTGCATACATGTGTATTGATGCTCCCTTACAAGCTGTAGGAAGATCATTGATGAACACTGAGAAGAGTAGGGCCCCCAGAACAGAGCCTTGCGGGACACCACAGGTGATATCCAAGGGGTTGGAGTTGGAGCCTCGATAGACACATATTGGGATCTACCTGATAGGTAGGAATGAAACCAGTTTAAAACATGCTTCCCTATTCCAGAGCACAAGAGTTTGTTAAGCAGGATAACATGATCAACAGTATCAAAAGCCTTTGCAAAATCTAGGAATATTGCACCAGTGAGTTGTCCCCGTTCCATTCCACACTGTATCTCATTGCAAACTTTTAGGAGAGTAGTAACTGTGGAGTGTTTGGGGCGAAAGCCAGATTGGAATTGGCTAGGGAAATTTGTCTTGGTATAGTAATCGCTTAATTGGGAGTGAACACATTTTTCCATGACTTTGGATAGAAATTTGGAGAAGAAAGATTGGCCTGTAGTTTGAGACCCACTTTTGAAGATTGGGACAACTCTGGCAGTATTCCAGGTCTTAGAGATACGGATTCTGGTTATGGAAGCAATTGGTTTGGCAATGGCTGGGGCACCAAGTCTTAGGAACTTGGATTGCAGTAATTCAGGTCCATATTAGCTGCTTAGTTTTAGTTTGAGGAGCACTTGTGTAATCTCCTCTTCGGATACTGGGGCAAATTGAAAATCGTGAGCAGTGTTGGGAGAGGGTGGGGCTATAGGGGTACTCTCAGAATGAGGTTCATGTCTGTGGTTTGGGTTGAGTTTTGCTAATAAGTTAGTAGCACATCCCACAAAGTAATCATTGAATGTATTTGCAATGTCAGTGGGGTTTGTCAGAGTAATATCCGCTTTAGTGATATTACTTGGTTGTTGATGACAAGAAGGCTGGACTATATTGTTGATAACTTTCCAGAAGTTAGCTGGGTTTGATGTATTCTGGTGACGATTGTCAGAGTAATATTGTGCTTTTGCACGTATTGTTTGCCTTGTGCACATATTCCGCAGGCATCTGTAGTTAAGATCCTTGGTAGTGCCAATTACTTTGTAGCTTTTCCACAAAGCATCCCTGAAATGGATGGGTGCTATAATGTCAGTTGTAACCCATGGAAGGTGGGCCCCCTGTACTCTTATTCTGATAGTGGAGCATGGGTATCACAGAGTTTTAAGAACTTGGGTTGGAATTAGTTGAGCGCAGAATCAGGGTCGGGAATTAAGTTGATTCTGTACCAGGGGCAGTTGGTAAGTGTCACGGTAACTCGTGATAGGATATAATATACACCAAATAACTGGGTTGAACTGAACACGACTTAGATATAATAAAAATAATTTATTCCTTAGATAGGTGAACACAACAGATAGTACAAATAACAGACAAGAAATAGCACTTACTGTATTTAGGGATTGGAATGTAGAAGTAATCAGGAAACAGGATTAGCAATTCAACAGCAATCAGGCATCAAGTAGTTGGTAAAAATGAAGACAAAGGATATAGGGCTGACACCAGTTTATACATAATCTCAGTCCTATACCTATCATTGAGTGCAGGCTATTGGGGAACAATTACCTGCACCCAATCTCTAACGTGGGAACATTGATAACCCATGCCCCCCAGCTAGTTGGCACATGCGTACTTTGGGCCCTGGGGGTCTTATTTCTTTAGCCCCACACAAAAGTCAGGGCGCCGGCCTGTCTACCAGACGAGGATCTGGTCAGGAAACTCTTTGTCTGTAGGTGTGAGTTATAGCACTTACAGACCACTCAAGCCCTGCATTTCTCTGCCCTAATGTATACAGCTAGGGTGGCTGAGCCTTTGATCAGGGGGTCTGTTGTAGACAATAGGTCGCCCCCCTGAGCATTTACATTCCACAGATTCAGAAATCTTTGCGGGCTTTTATCTCCGCTTCGAAATACAATCTAGTTTCTAATATCAAGACATATTAAAATAATCTGTTCTGTTGGGCCGAGCGGGCTAAAACGGGCCAGTCCCTCATGCCGGAGGTGACTCTCCACGGTGGCCCAGTTTCAGCTTGCTGCGACCTTCCAGACCAGAGATACACAAATACAGTTTAAAACTCTTGTTACTTTAATACAGGATTCTCCGCTCTAAAAATGAATCTCTGCTTTTCACTCTTTTCCCATTGACATCCGCGGGCTCCGCCGCTATAGGCTTCCAATGGAGCAACTCCGCCGTTGAAGTCAATGGGTTCCGCCGCTATAGTCTTTCAATGGGGCAACTCCGCCATTGAAGTCTATAGGGCTCCTCCACCATAGCCTTTCAATGGAGTAACGCCGCCATTGAAGTCTATGGGGAAAATCACCATTCTTTACAGTTGCCCATACTCCGTCTGGTTGGTCGGAGAGGGCTGGAAATGGCCATTCAGTCATGCCGGAACAGTGACTACATGCGACCCAAATCCCAACCCTCTGGTCCTTTCAGAACCGGAGATATGGGCTTTGACTCCTTCGGACTTAGCCGTTTTCTCGCACTGCTCTTCCCTCCGCCATTGGAGTCAATGGTGCGACCCGCTTGGCGAGCGCGACCCTTGCTGGGGGTCCTGGATTCTCGGACCCGGTGGTGGTCGAGTGTGGGGGTGCCTAGAAGCTAGGGGCAAAAATAATTTTATTCCTGGGTGCCCTAGAACCTAAGGTTCCCACGCCAATTGTAGTTGACCTTGAACTAGTAGTGATAAAAGCTCTCTCTAAGAAAATGTATCCGCTTTTGCAGTCTGGATGGCTGCCAACCAGTTCCTGGAGGTTGGCGTTGAGGAATCCCTATTGAAGTCAATGGCCCCATTGACTTACAATGGGAAACCGCCGCTCCTCCTCTCGGACGCCACCTGCTGGTCTTCGATGGAAACAGGCCCAAAACCGCTGGATTCGCCATTGGATTGAATGGAGCTGCAATGGCGACCTATGGGCCACTGCAAAATGGAGCCTGAAAAGGCGGGAACAAGGAACAAAGGGCTATAATCACTTCCTAACTATTAACCCTTCTCCTCCCGAACGGATCCCAGTGTGTGTGGTGCAGACACTGAAATGGTGACAATGCATGATAACAACGGAATACACATTTAGATGTTGCAGCAAGTAAAAACCACATTCCTGGACCGCAGTCCAGTTAACCCCTTGCCTCCCTGGTAAGGTCAGGGGGTGGCCATATGGGGTGCAAACCCTTTAATACCGGGCCAATCCCCCTCTCCCTCTACAGTAAGGTCAGCCAGAAACTGTTGTGGTTTAAAGTTTCTAAATGTTTTAGTGAGGAGAACTTTAGGGCTTGATTGGGGTGGTTTAATTTTCCTTACAGAGTACACTAGTGCATGGTCATTGAAAATGTCAGGAAGGATGCCAGAGAACTGGATTCTGCTGGGATTTGAGGAGATAATCCAGTCTAGCAAGGAATGGTTGTGAGATTTCAGGTTTGTCCGTGTGGGTTGGGAAATGAGTTGCGTTAGTTTAAGTGACTTGAGTTGTATCTGGCTTTTGTGGTTTTTAGGGTTGAGCCAATTGTAGTTGAAATCCCCAAGAACTAACAGCTCACTCTTCTCATTCAGAGAGGAAATGGAGCCAAGAAACTGGGTGATATCAGTCTGGGACTGAAGAGGCGCTTTAGACGGGCGGTAGATGCCAGCAACCAAGATAGGCTTAGAAAAGGGAGGCAGATTTTGCTAACTAGGATTTCAAAAGGGGTGGGCTTGGGGGCAATTTAACAGTGTTAATTGTAAGGTAAGAAGAAGAAAGTGCGCAGCTAAACTAAACCTCAAAGTATTATAAAGTGTAACTAGTGACAGAGTGCTTAAAGTGCAAGTGCAAAATACCCTGATTGACACACACTGTGAATATACAATAAAGTGAAAAACATACAAAACCGTGTAGGTCTCAAAGAGCGCCTGCAGCTGTATCAAGGGGTGGCTCAACATCCCCAAACACTAAAGAGTCAAAAACAAAAGAAACAGTGCAAAATGCACCTAGTGAAGTAAATCAAATAAAGTTATATTTAGAAAAAGGGTAATTATTCTGCGTACATAAAATCAGTAGGTCATAAGCATTTCATGTGATCATCACATATGTTACCAAACATCAGATCGGAACACCAGTCAGGAACAAGGCCCTCAGATGAACAGTCCTGGATGGTCTCTGGGTGGCATCTTAACACCTCAAGGATGGTGGCCTCTCTCACAAGCAGCACTATCAGTCCATCTCGGAGCAACCGTCTAATCAGAGGAGCCGCCCCGCGGCAGGTGTAGAATTAGTTCCAGAGCAGAGAGCAGATTCACCATCAGTGTGGTGCATCAGTCAGCGCCGTTACAGTCCTTACAGCCGCTAATCAGCGGTTCACCAGAGGGACATAACACTGAATTTACGGCACAAGCACAAAGTGTTCAGGGCTACCAAGATCACTACTTAAGTTAAAATTAAGCAGAAACAAAGTAAAACAATTATCCTACGCGTTATCCATGTACTAAAGCAATACTACTTTGATCTGTGGACTTTATCATATTCATGATCATATGAACCCGTGGACCCACCACCACTAAATTGTAATGTGTCTGCAATATAAAATAACACCCCTGCTCCTCTCTTTGACCTATCTTTCCTAGAAATGGAGTATCCCTGAATGGCGATATTTGCATCGGGGGGTTTAGGAGTTAGCCATGTTTAGATGAGATACTGTATGTAATTACGGTGTTACTCTAATAGCTGATGTTTGCCCTTTCAATCTGATGATGGAAAACCATAATGTGTGTATACTTTTTGCCTAATGGTATATTAGTAAAACCGGTGTCATAAACCTAGATTAAGAAGTCAATTATATCTGAAGTAGATAAGGGAATAATATTTACTTGGACTTCGACATGAACTTATTAACCATGGTGATAACTATCTTGTCTGTCTCGGGACTGGGAAATGTTTAATGCTTATGAAAGTACATGTATAATTGGCTCCATTTCCTTGGTAGATCTCAAGGGTTCAATTAGGAGCATACCACATATCTCCTTTAAATATCATACACAATCCTATTTGTTTTTATGTTAAGAGGTAGACACCAGTTTTAAATTTCAAGTCCATGGAAGCAAAGTGCTTAACTACAATACAAAAATCTAAAAATGCAATCCAGTGAATATTTATGTACAGTACTATTGTACATACATAATAATTCATTTAGTAGGTTATTATTTTGCAAAGACAAAATTAAAAGACATCTGCATATAAAACGGTTCCCTAATTGCAGAGAATTGTGCTGATGTATATTGCTACCCGTTAGACTAACCTTTATCCCAAATAACCCTAAAAGACAAAAGAACTACAATGAAGCAGCAGCAGCAGCAGCAAAAAATAAATAAATATGGTTAAAATGTGAAATGTGAGTAAACAAATGGGGATACATTTTAATTATAGAACCTGCCACACATACTGCCTTAAAGAAAAACTACAGGGAAAAGGGAGACCAAAAAGCGCACCAGCACAAACGGAGCAGGAAGAAACCAGAACAAAAAAATGATTAAAAGGGCACTTTAATGTGGCAAAAGACCCATCCAATGCATTTCGAACGTCGCAGCGTTCTTTTTCTTGAAAAAGAACGCTGCGACGTTCGAAATGCATTGGATGGGTCTTTTGCCACATTAAAGTGCCCTTTTAATCATTTTTTTGTTCTGGTTTCTTCCTGCTCCGTTTGTGCTGGTGCGCTTTTTGGTCTCCCTTTTCCCTGTATTGCATTGAGTAGCTGCACAGCCTGCCTGCCTGCCCTACCAGGATGTGAGTATTTGCATATTTTTCAGGGGAACCTGCCAATGAGACATATGGTGAGTGGGTTGCACCACACACCACCTGTCTTCAGGAGGATAGTACCCATTATATGACACAATAGGTACTATATCAATTGTTAGTATCCTGGTACAGTGGTCTGGCTTATTATCATTTTGAGATATACCTGCATTTGAGCGCTTCAGCTATTTTCCATATTAAAGAAAAACTAGCACAAAGAAAAGATGGTCTTCCACAGATAAGTCAACACCAACTACAGTGCATTTGCCCATAAAAAATAAAACCAGCCAGCATAAAGTAAATAAAACTTGCACTTACCCCTGCCAGGATGAAGGGCGTCCTCATCCTCATCACTGTCTCTGTCCTCCGTTGGCAGCAACATTACAATAAAAAATACAAACTAATGGCCTCTAACCCCTTCATCACCTTAGCAGTGACCGCTGAATCCTTGAAAAAGAGCCACAAGGCACGAAATGCATAGGAGACTCTCAGACCGCCATTTTTTTATTATGTTTTTTTAATAAATACGTTTTCATTATTTTGGGACCCTGACTCTCTGTGGCTGTGCGCTGTAAAACTTTTTCTTCTACATCTGGACTTCACTATCGGCTGCACGCCATTTTTGGAGACACAGATCAGGGATTATAGAGAAAGACTTGAAATGTGAGTTTAAGAGTCTTAGGCCTCGGGCATGGTGCCTCGGGCCGCGCTGATCAGCGCTCCTGCTCTGCCTCGCCTGCTCAAACTGGAGCTTTTTTGTGTCCAGGCAGGCGAGGCAGTGAGCGCGCTTTGGGGGCGGGGCAAAGGTGTGTGGAGGCGTGGCGGGAGGCGGGGCTAGTCCTTCGCTCCCATTGTATGTGAGCGGTCACGTGACCGCTCCTCCGCTTCCCTGAGCGGCAAATTTTAAATTTGTCTGTCTGCTCAGAATTTCTCAGCCTCCGCACGCATGCGGAAGCGGCTGCTAAAGCCGCACTGATGACAGATGCAGGGGGTAAGTGCATCTGCTCAGCGCGGCTCAGCACGGCTCAGCACAGCCCTATCTACTATGTCCCAGGCCTAAGGCTACGATTATACAGGAGCTGCTGGGCAGCAGCACGATGCGGTGACGTCACCGTTGCGATCTGGCAAAGTGGCAAGTTGAACTGCAGGGAGGAGGCAGCCGGAGACAGGGAGGTGTGGCCGTGAGCGGTTCACCCTCATTGGCTGAACCAATCACGTGACGCGGCCGTCGCCTGCCAAGGAAAAATTCCTCTGTTTCCTCTCTAGTCTGCCAGGTATGTTTGGTTACATTGGATTTATGCGCTTTGTTTTTCAGCCGCCGGGCGATTTAGGTGTAATCACAGCCTTATTATTTTTGTCTAGGGACTATCCCAATGAGGCTCTGAGGGGTGGATTCATTTCTCACGAGCTCACAGCTTTCAGGTAAACATTTGTCCTCATGTCACAGACATCTTAGACTCCTCATTTATTATCACTGTATATATTTTTAAACCTCATCCCACAGTTTTTCTGTGTCTCCATTTATCTAAACTATTAGTATATAAAAATATATTTTGTTATCCAGTGCTTGAGCACCAATACCACTTTTTGTTGTGCTTACTAAGTAATTAAGTGGTTAACCCATCTCCCCTGCTACCCACCCGGGAGGCCTAACCACCCAACCTCCGGGGCAACTACCCACACCCTCCACCCATTGATTGGCACAGTGTTAAAGCATACCCATATAATGTGCGCATGCTTTGCCACTATAGCAATAAATGAGCAACCTAAAAAATAAACTACCACCAAAAATACAAAATTAAAACAATCACCAAAAGAAACACGAAAATGAAATAAACCAAACACCAAAAATAAAACAACAATAAAAACCCTAACACCAAAAAAACAGAATTAAAAAAAACAAACAAAAAAATACAAGTATTAAAAAACCGAAAACACCAAAAATAAACAAGAATTCAAAAAACATTAAAAAAAAAAAATTATACAAACCAATCAACAAAAATACATATACAGTAAAATAAATTAAAAAAAGCATTTGCCAAAAAATTCATGCCTTGTAACTGTATTTATCTATAGCCGTAAAGGGGCACAGATAAACTCATTGGCACTCAAGCGGCAATCAAAAAAATAAAAAATACAATCAAAATACCTGAAAAATTACACACATTCAATGTTTTTCTAACCTTTTCATGTCTTCGCCCTCCGATTCTGGATGTACCAGGAAGCTTTCAATCCACGACGCAATGCTCCTCAACTTCAGGTAACTTCTTTTCTTCTTTCTTCAGTCTTGTCTTCTGATTTGTAATCCATTCCATGGATGGATGTTATCCCGTCATCTTCTTGAGGTCAAATGATACGGGTCAGGTCTTATATAAGGCCTGTGATGTCACATTTGACTGTCAAATGATACACCTCCAATCCAATTGGATGGTATACCATGTGACAGAATCTCTCTTTTTTTTTAAAAGGATGTGACGTCATGAAAAGGGAGAGAAGCCAGCGCTTCCCTCCCTTTAAGATGATGTCACCAAAAACAAGACGGCTGCCATCACATGTTACTCCAACCAATTGGATTGTGAGATATACAATGTGAGGCATCACATGGTATATCCCCAATCTGATTGGTGTAGTAAACCATGTGACAGGTTCCATTTTTTTTATAGGATGTGACGTCACTCCCTTCCGATGACGCCACATCCTTTGAAAAAATGGAATCGGTCAAATGGTTTACTACAACCAACCAGATTGGGGATATACCATGTGACGCTATGTGAAGTCGTTCAATGCTGCATTTTTCTTTTTAACAAACTTTTAAAAACTTTGATTTTTTCTTAGTGAATACTTTTTTTACCAACATGTTTTATAGCGCGATAAAACAATGCAAAGTCGATCGGCAATGCACTGATTTTACCTAAGTTTAGTGAATAGGCCCCAAAGAGTTATATATTTTTTTGATTATACTTTAAAATTGCTTCAACTGCCTATATTTAACAAACTTAACACGCCACTGCACTCAGTTCATTTACGTTTTAGGAGGAATTTTCAAATCTAAAAACACATGTGATTCACAGTTGAAAACATTTTTTTCCTCTAGATGTCCGCTATTTTCTGAAATTAAAATTATTTCTAAAAATAGAATACCAGTGTTTGCATCTTTAAAGGGGATACAGAAAAAAGATACTGTAGCATTACAAGAAATTACCATGCTGAGCTTTTGCATAGGTATCTTTTAATCAAATTAAATGAATAAGAAAGTTGCAAAACCACAATAAAAAATACATTATGGAACTTAAAAAAGTATAGAGAAGAGTCACCAAATAAAAAAAATTGCACAGTAGATCTGACTTATGGGGAGAGGCTAGCTAAAGCAGATTTGTTTTTCATTAGTAAAGATGTGTCTAAGGAGATATAATAACTATATACAAATATACTTAAGGTCAAAACAAGGAACTATTCATCCCAAGGGCAGTACAAACCACATGTGGTCATCCCTTAAGCCTGGGGCCATGGTACAACCGGCAGTGCAGGGGCGTCCGCACGCTGAGCGAACAGACAGGTCACGTGAGCAGTTCGCTCAATGAGGGCGAACCAGCTCTGTGACATCACTGGCACGCCCCCAGACAGCGTGTGTACCATGGCCAAAAAACGCTATAAGTGGGTGACGTCACGGCCGCGCACACCTCCGCACGGCGAAGGCACAATGGACCTGGCCTAAGGTTGGAGAAAAGGAGATTTCACCAGCAACAAATTAAAGGGTTCTTTACAGTAAGGGCAGCTACAATGTGGAATTCATTACCCATGGAGACTGATGGAAGATACAATAGATATGTTTAAAAAAAAGTTAAACATATTTTTGTAAAGTAAAGGTATACACGGATATACCAAATAAGTAAACATGGGAAGGATGTTTATGCAGGGGAGAAATCTGATTGCCAATATTGGAGTCAGGAAGGAATTTATTTTTCCCTTATGAGACATCATTGGATAATGTTTCCCTGGGTTTTTTTTATTTGCCTTGGATCAATACACTGTAAATACATATATAGGATAAGTATTTGTCATCTAAATTTAACATACATAGATTGAACTCGATGGACATGCAGTATGTATTTTTTCAACCTCATCTACGATGTTACAATGTAACCTCAGCGATATAACAGCCAAGTAAAAATTATTTACACACCACAATATAATTCCATTTAGATGTGTTTAACATCCTATTGTATAGCCAGGTTTGTGAAAAAGATTAATTGTTCACTTTCTCCTTCTCACATATACTCATTACTGACTACATTGTCGCAGCTCCTCCCATGAGCAAACTCACGGGGTATGTTAAAACGTCGGACTCATTCTATTAACAGAGGCAACTTTCATGGGTAGCCAAAGATCGGCTGGCAAAATGTTGTTTATACTGATGCAGCCACGAGTATCCGAACAATTGCCGAGGAAAATCTGGGCCAATACCCCAGCAATGCTGCAACATTTCTGTGACATGTCTGCAGACAGACTAATGGCCCATCGGATTAACACTGCAGGGATCCCTGGCAGTCCCATTCAAACTGAATGAGACTGCCAGGGACCCCCGCATTGTTAATCCGATGGGCCATTAGTCTGTTTGCAGATATGTCACAGAAATGTTGCAGCATTACTGGGAGATTGCCCCAGATTTTCAAAGGCAAGTGTTTGGATACTCGTTGCTGCATCTGTAAAATAATAAAATAGTCAAATGTGTTCATTTCTGCATCTAAAGAGACATTGCTGTGTTAACCATTTATAGGACAACAGTGTGGATTACTGCATTAAAAAAACCCTTTGGTATGTCAGAGACTGAAGTAGATGTTAATGAGCTTCTTATTGGTTCTTTGTATTTACACTGGATTTCAAAGTGGATACATAGTAAAAAGGACATATTACCATCAGTAGCTTGAAGGCTGTATGCCAGTCCCAATGTCAAAAAGCCTTTAGCAAGGCACTCTCCTGCATCCTCTCCCATCTCTGTCACCAGCTTTGCAAAACGTTCTCCTTCCTCCAACTGTAACATAATGATAAACATAGTTACTGAACAGATTCCAGGTTAGGTTTGCTTGAGAGCCACATTTTAATGATCACCTTTGGGCCAGCAGCTTTTCATTTGTATGAATAATTACAAACACTGGAACAGCAGCAGCATGGAAAGCACTGCAGAGGCTTTATATGGATGCACTAAATATTATCTCCTAACGTAAATGCAAACAACCGTTTGCACTATTACCATACAGCATCATGGATGCCCTCTGGTAATGACAAAGCTCGTTTATTGCAATGCATGTTTTGCAAGTTAATTTCTTTGTAAAATGTTTTTCCAGGAAATAATACATTGAGAGTTACTTCTCGTTTTCAAGTATGTCCTGGGCACAGCCTTATAATGATAATACATTGTTACACATTATATTTACAGACATTTCATGGACAGTTAGAGACAATATATGTTATGAGCGTATTTAACAGTTACAGACAAGATTAAAATGTGACACAGCTGAAGTCTTGAAATGACTTATACTGGAGGTGGTTTTGAGAGTCTCTGGTAGGTTGTTCCAGACGGGAGGTGCACGGTAACAGAAGGAAGAGCTGCCAGATTCTTTGTGAACTATCTCCTGAAGTCAGATCTCGGGCATTAAGTGCTGCGTGTGGTAGGGGTGAGGCGATTGTTCATATAGCCCGGTAGTTTGCCCGGAAAGTATTTGAAGGCCAGACAGGAAAAATGGATTTTGCGCCTGGACTTTAGTGATAGCCAAACTACAGATGCAGCAGCCGTTATTTGAACATTTCACGCGTTGTATACCTCGGAATACCCATGTCATGGCGCGTGATTTCTTCCAACCTTACTGCCTTAAGACATGAGTGCAGAAAATGGCATTTTAGAGTTCTGTTTTTTAAACACCTGAAATTGACACAGTAGCACAGTACTGCACACATTACAATTAATTCATTTCTGCCACGGATACGCAAAGAATTGCACCTAAAGAAACAGAATCCATGAAATTCAAACAAAGCAATCGCGATAAACATGTGTGCCTGGTGTGTTTGGCTGCGTGAATGCCGCGTGGAATACAGCAGAGCACACGAAAACGGCTCCATGAAATGTTCGAAAAACGGCCGCTGCATCTGTAGTTCTTGGAGCATTTAACAGTTCTGTGTGTTGTAGTTCCATGTTAGGACAAAGCGGTATATTGAGTTGTAGAGGGTGCTTAGTTTGCCAAGGTGAGTTTGAAGTGCTGTATCATATACTATGTCCCCATAGTCTATCATTGACTTTAGCATCTACTGTGCTTAATTTTATTCTTGAGATAGATACTGTACTGTGTGTTACTGTGTTACTGTAATACTTATTCATTTAGTGAGAAAAAGCACACAGTAACTACATTTACAATTGTTCTTACACAGTATTCCCATTGAGAGGGTTTGCAATTTCTTCTCTATCTCAGTCATAGGGATCTTGGGCACTTCCCAGCTTGTGGTATCTCAGGCCTGATGTTGGTTTCTCTCTCCCGACATAGTGATGTAATGTTGCTCCACTTAAAATACAGAGAAGCAACAGCTATGTGTGTAAAGCTGTGGATATGCATGATCGCATTTAAAGTTAAATTAATGCCAAAAAAGGCAATTTCATACTACAGTACATCTACACAAGTTAAAGTAAAGGTACTTCATTGCTACAGTATTTTGTGAATTAGCTATGGTCTGGAGAGTGTCAATGGGACAACAAAAGACTTCATAGTGTCCTTTTCCCGTTTCAAGAAGACACAAGAGTCGGTACGCACATTGCCCGTAATATTCTGTCATTCCTTTAGCCCATCGCCTCTCTCCACTAAATGAGTGGAATAGGACAATATGTGGATTTGTAGCCAAAATGTCTGTGGCACCATTTGGCAGTGAAGCATTCTCAAGAGTGGAGATGCTGGGTGCACATTCATTGTAGTCCTGCTGTGACAAACATGTAACAAAAATCGAATAGCACACCAGTCTCAATATAAAAAAATACCCCAAAATGATTAAAGAATCAACGTTTCAGTGCAAAATTACACCTTCATCAGGACTTGACGTTATGTCCGGATAAAGGTGTAATTGTGCACCGAAACGTTGATTAATAATTTTTTAGTATTTTTCTATATTAAAACTGGTGGGCAATTCCATTTTTACCATTTGACAATGAGACACCTGTTCTAAAGAGATGTTTCCAACCCCAAATTCATCATTTAATTCCTTCAATTTTGAAAACATAGCTAATTAGACGACTGCCTAACGTGGCACAAATTTCAAAGACGAATGATGGGCATCAAATGTAAGAAACTTGGTGAAGAAGCTTCTTACATTTGATTAAAAAATGCTGTATGAGAAACAAGATTTGCAACTGTTGAACCCCAGCTATTGGCTTGAGTGTGCAGTCAGACTATACTTTGATTAACTGAGATACTCAACTAATACTGTTCATTCTAATGGTGATGTATCACTGTATAACCGACACTAAATTCTGGTACTTTCTGTATAAATAATCACAGCAAAAACTCCATTGAACAGTTGAAAACAGCATTTTTGCCATCATTTATGTTGCTCTCTACAAGCTGTAGAGAAATTGTGAAATCCAACATTTATTGGCATGTAGTTTAGCAGAGCAATTACCGAGTGATTGCTTGAATGAGAAAGTTTGAAATTGCTGAGAAGATAAATTGAGTGTCATTTTAGTGAATTCGGCCATTTTTCTCTTTGTAAAACTGAAAACTTGGTAGTCACACTAAAGTGAAAGCGACGGCAGATGAGATATAACAATACTCGTTTTATAAAGTATTTTCTATGATACTTTCATATAGCTTTAGTACAAACATCATTCCAAAATTATGGATTTTTGCCAGCAGCCATTTGTGATATTGGAGGAATTTAATGAATTAACACTTTTTTTTATGATATGTGAATAATTCGATGAATGTATTGATTAAGCTTTGAAATAAAATTAGAACTACTGAAACCAAATAAAAAAACATTATTTCCATTTTATGAACTTCAACAAGACATATACAGAGGCTGTAACTATTTTGTATTATTTAAATCTCAATGATAAATCAATATTTTGGGGGCTTCTAATCTTATTTTTGCTATCTGAGGGAAGGAACATATTTTTTGAATTACTGTAGAATGTATGTTAACCAATCAATACATCATAACATGCAAGGTTAGTACCGAATTCATACACGTCATATCTATTGACAATTAAGGGGGTCCTATTCTATTACTATATTCTAAATTTATTAGAAAGGGTTCTAGAACATGTCATTACCAGACACAAAATACAAATGGATCTTAAAACAGGAATACATTCAAAACCCTATATGTGTGTTTGTTTTTTAAATAAATCAGTTGTGTGGTATTAGATAATACTTTACGAAATAAAAAGTGAACACAAAACAATAGCCTCTACAGTGTAATACCTTTCATTTTAGTTGATTCCTAAATAAAATAATGCATGCACAAACATAAAAAAATATCCAAGCTGATCTGTAGGAGTCTGCCGTTAATTACTTCACAGTGGCAAACTGTGTGTCGGTCGCTGCCTCTGGTCCCACCGTGCGGTGCTAACTGCCCGCACTTCCGGCTTCAGGTAACTATAACAACCTTGACGATGCCAGAAGCCACTTGATTGCCAGAGCTCTACCAGGTCGCGCTTTTGTACCTACGCGTTTCGTGAGGAAGGGAGGGTGGAGCTCCGGAGATCAAGTGATGCTTGGTGTTGCCATGGTTACCTAAAGCCGAAAGTGTGGGCACATAGCAGCACTTAGTGGGACAAGAGGCAGTGACCAACACAGAGGACGTCAACTGTGAAGAACTCCTTTATATTAACTTGGATATTTTTTATGTTTGTGAGTGCATTACTTTATTTATGAATCAACTGAAATTAAAAGGTACTACACTGTACAGGCTATTGTTTTGTGTGCACTTTATTATTTAATAGAATACTGACTGGCACTATCTATCTGGAGTACGGGAAGATGAACAAAATAGTAGCACCAAAGCACATCTTAAGTACCACAGACTGAAGGGACCTGTCTATGTCATGGACTTTTTTTTAGATTTAAACACTTGTCTAAATGCAATATATTGGACAAGATTTTTTACTTTCACTCATTTTCATTTTGGTGAAATTGAGTGATAATACTTTAGATAATACTGCATTATTTTTACCCCTCCCCCTTTATGCCCTTTTTAATGAGTTTTTAATGTATTAAAAAAAAACCACAGGATTTTTAATGCAATACATCTGATGTGTAATATTAGATAACTTACTGCATTAAAAAAAAAAATCCTGCACTCTTTATACCCTTTTTAATGAGTTTTATGCTTCTTTGGGTTGCTATAATAACCATTTACTAAGGCACATAACTTGCTCCTTTGAAATAGGTGGCCATAGAGTGAACCAGGGAAAGCAGGATCATTGCCAATCAATCACAGGAGAATGGATCGATTGACAGCTTATATAATTACATTTCCTTAAAGCTAAGCAACTGCTGCATTTATTTACATATATATATTTATATATATATATATATATATATATATATATATTTATATATATATATATTTATATATATATATATATATATATATATATATATATATAAAAACACCTGTATTGCCACTTTAATGCACACTCATGCAAAAAAGCAACAAATACCAATGTAGCAAGAAAAAATGACATAAGGCCGAGTCCCCACTGCTTACGCGGCGGCGTGCGCGGCACACACAGTACGGCCCTCTACGGGGCCAGCCCCAGTAACTACCTGCTCGTGCCTGCAGGAAGCACGATGAGCGACCGCCTTTGCCAAAAGACAAGAAATGTCTTTTGGAGCGGCGGGCGATCGTTTGCCACATCACAGCGGCGGTTCAGCCAATGAGGGCTAACCAGCCACGTAACGTCATGGCCGCACCCCTGCCACCAGTTGCCTGGAGTCCATCATATTGTGCTGACGCAGGGAGCGACCGCAGCCAGGCACCCGTCGCGCGCACTAGGGCCGTAGCCTAAGGGGGCTCAAGGTTAGACACCTACCCCAATAGGCAAGTCACAGGCAAACAAAGCATTAACTCGGGGAAGGAAAGTCCCAGGGACCGGAACATTGGCACCCCATGGCTGTATTTGTAATAAATATGTCTGATAGTTGAACTGTAATGTCTTTTGGTGTGCTACCTGGTTAACCCTTTGTGTAGCATTCCCAGACGTAAAAGACATTGCCATTCACTAAGTAAGATCTCCCTGTCAGTCAGAGTCAGGAAATGAGAGGATTGCAGATAATAAAGAAGATGACTTAGGGCAGGAGCGGCCAACCCCCGTCCTCTAGGGCCACCAACAGGTTCGCTTTTAAGCATATCCCTGATTCAGCACATGTGGCTTAATCAGTGGCTCAGTCAAAGACACCTATTCTGAAGCAGGAATATTCTTAACACCTGACCTGTTGGTGGCCCTTGAGGACTGAAGTTGGCCACTCCTGGCTTAGTGGATACTTCTTTTGCCGTCTCCATTGCTAGTGCTGATATTTGTCTGTGCCTTATTATCATTCTTCCCATAATGACTGTAACTACTTGGTAATGATCATTGAAGCTTGCAAACTACTTCCAGCCCAGAAATGTTTATCTTGTTGTGCAACTGCCCACTTGAAAGAGACACATAAACCAACAAGATCAAGGGCATAATGTGTAACATTCCCACAGCAGGAATAAATATAACTGACTGTTTTTAGTATTGAAGAGTTGTAGTCTCCAAATTATGTATTTCTTACTAACCTTGTGAAGTCTCCAAGAACAAGCATTTTTATAACCTAAATGTGATCCATATTACTGTACAGTGGGCAATATTTACCAAGTGGTGTTGTGCCATTACACAATTTATGGCTTGTTAACTTCAATGACCTGCAAGGTATCTTATATATGTCTTAAAAACACTTAGGAAATAGAAGATCTGAAAGGTTATTAAACATCACTCTTTGTTTTCACCCCTCCCTGTAATGCCTTGCTGTCTCTTGTCCCCTCTTCCCCACCTTACTTCCTTCTCCATCATGCCCATCTCCTCTTTGCACTCTCTCCACCCCTCTCTTTGCACTCTCTGCCTTACTGTGTTTGCTCCTCTCTGTGCACACTACACTCCCTCCTCTTCTACTTAACTCACCAGTGTCCTCCACTCCTTGCTGTCTCTCCTTCCCTCTCTTTGTACTCCCTCCTGCCCCATGTGCACACTGCTCTCCATTCCATTCACAGAGGGGGAGGGATTTGCAGCCTCACTGGCTTTCTTTGGGAGAGCGACAGGCTAATCAGCCTACCACTGAAGAAGCTTTTTGAAGTGAAATGCGTAGGGTTGAAGTTTGCATGTCCCTGCTGAACTCGGAGCTCAGAGAGCACTGACCTGTTCACGAGTAGAACGTTAATTTTTTTTTAGAGGTGGTTATTGTTTTGGAGGAGGGGGGTTATTGTGTAGCGTTATTGTGTTGGAGGAAGGGGGGTTATTGAGTAGGATTGGAGGAGGGAGGGGGAGAGAGGGAAAGTTGAGGGTGTGATGTGGGAGAGAGAGAGGGTAGAAGTAGGGGCAAGAGAGGGGGAGAAGTGGAGGAGAGAGAGAGAGAGAGAGAGAGAGAGAGAGAGAGAGAGAGAGAGAGAGAGAGAGAGGGAAAGGTGGTGACAAGAGGAAAAAAGGAGGGGGCGATAGAGGTGTGAGCGAGAGGGAGGGCGAGAGGTGGGGGTGAGAGGGGGAGAGCGGTGGGGGAAGAGAGGCTGCCTGCAGCCCTGCTCATACCTTGTGTTTTTATCTGCAGGTATATTGACATAAAGATCATATACTTTGACCTGAGCACCCAGTAAGAGACCTTTCTTCCTTTTATCTTCACTCACTAACATGGCTTCTTTCCATTTCCTCCATAATTTAGTGCATTAGAAGCATCTGTGCTATCAAATGCAGGGACAGCAGACATCTTCCAGCCATGCTTGCCAGATAGTTGTATTATTATATATGTAGCCCCCTGTAAACAGCACAGGCTATACCTATCTTCCTTCTGCTGTGGTAAGTCCTGTTAAGATCAGGCACCAGTAATCATCCTGGGTTTTCCCCCCTTATAGCCCTATCCTGACTGATAGACGCAGGCCTGGACTCTGCTGCAGGCGTGAGCACGAAGGGAGGTCCTGTTGACATCACGAGGGGCGGGGCTAGCTCTATATTTAGTAGCCGACTCCGGTGAGTAGTTTGTTCTCCTTTTCATGTGAGAGAGCTCTTTGGTTTTCGTTCGAGATTAGTCGGAGTCTGGAGTTGCCGGTTAGTTATGCCGGGAGTATGCAGTGCCGTTAACAGGCCATGAGTCGAGAAATCCTGCGGATCGGACCGAGGATTTGGAGAGAACCACGGGTTCCCCTGCGCAGAGTGCAGGTGAAAGGAGAGTGTACAGGATCAGCGTCTTTTAAGTAGAGCTGATAGAATTATAGACTTGGTGGACCAATGCCCTCACCCCACTGCCAGGGGTGATGGGGGAGAATCCAAGACCCACCGCAAGGCTAACCTCGGGGGTGGGCCACGGGGTATTGAAGCCCTAGCTCAGACCATCCTGCCGGAAGAGTGACTTGGAGGGAAGGAGAGGAGGAATTATCTGGGCGAAGGCGAGTGGCGTATAACCCGTCCTGGCTATTGTGTTGCGGCTGTTGGAAGTCCTTATCGTTGAGATATTGTTGCGTTGTCAAATAAAGAGACTATTCCTCCATAAAGATTGTGTGTGACTTGGAGAGTACAACCCTGGGACCCAAGGGGTTCTTCTATACCGGTCCTGTCACATATTCCTGGGAGTATAGAAGATGGAGGCGCTGCACCACTAAGATATCATGGAGGCTACCACCCCAGAAGCCCGGTCCTGGCTCCCCCACAACATCGCGGGAAGCTCAGGCCCTCCTGTTCCTCACAGGTACGCACCACACCGCATGTTATCTGCCTTCATGCACCCTAGACACCACCGTAGAGTCTGGGGGGGGGGACGATGGGTTACATTTGGAGGCGCTGCTGAGAGATATGTCAGATCAGGACCGGCTTACAGCAAGGCGGAACAGTCAGAGTAAGATGCACTCTCCATGCAGGTGCTGGAGGAGGAAGGGTGCGATTGCACAGCCTGGGGGGGTCATAGCGGTAACCAATCCGGGGACCATACCCCAGGGCCGCGTAGTGAAGGGTGGATAGTTAGAGCTGACCAAGTCCCTTGAGGCAGGTAGCGTGAGGCAACTGGGGGGGTCAGCCCAGGGACCATGGCCCAGGGCCCGCGCTCTGAGTGGCCAAAAGCCGGAGACGCCCGTACCTAGCCAAGAGGTACCATAGCTATCACCCACACACACCCGCACCCCGGAACACTTGCATGGTAAACACCGAGTGTAGTGCCTGAAGGAGAGGAGTTCCGCTGAGCCTGGGGTACAAGCCACCTCAAATTAGTGAGAAACAGAATGCAGAGCACACAAGTGACAGTCCGTCAGTGAATTTTAGGTACGAGATACCCGTTAGACATTGAGGATAGGGCACATGGACATTTGGAGGACTCGTCCAAAATGGCGGCCATCCCCACCTGCGCTCTCCGCAGAGCAAGGACAGTGATCTAAGATGGCGGTTCCCGCCAAGCCTGGAGCAAACACGTGCATTGTGCTCAGACACTATCAGGAAAATGTGGCGGGACATGTGTAACAATTTAGCGCCAAACCCGGATTTTTGGCAAGGGGCGCGGAGCGGCGTGAAAGCCGAAAGCCCACCCACCTGTGTAGTGAATGGTCGAAAAGCCCGGCCACGTCACGCTGACAAGGGAAAGATCCCGCCTCTGGATTCCTTGGGAGGGGGCCCAAGGAGAGCAAATCAGGAGAGTCCTCCCCCACGAAGGGAGGTATCGGAAACCTGAGCGAAGAGCGTCACTTCTGTCTGGCATTCGAGGAGCAAGGAGTTGGAACACTGAACTGTCTTCACTCTGAGCGAACCATGTCCGAGATGAGTACTTCCATTACTAGTCGTGGAGGTAGCTGAGCACGAATACGTTCGGTGTTTGTGTGTGCACTGCGGGCTACCGGGCGCGGTACCAAGCACCAAGGCCCGATGCCCTAAATGTGGCACGTTCTACCTCTGACCAACCGAGCCACGGGATTTGTTCGGAACGCCGCGAGGTGCCTCTCCAGGAACTTTGACGGAGGTGGCGGAAGACAAAGAAAAGACCGCCCTGGGTCCCCGTTATACCATATCGGGAGGACCCAAGGCTCAGCTAGCTATTGAACTAAGCAAGCTGGCAACCAAGACAAGCGCGACCGCAGTGGAGGTGCACAAGCGAGAACATTTTGTACCTATATCCACTGGTCGTATCGCTGAAGATCCAGGTGACTCCCTGCGGAGGAACCGATCGTGATTTTTTCGGAGGAGGAGATTGGTGTACCATCGGTGGCGATGCGTCTACCGGCGAACCACCCCAAAGGCATTAAAAAAGAGCAGACGAGTCCGGGGACCATCCGACGGCGAACGCTGGTGCGGCCGGAGGCCCGTATGAGTCCCACTGCCGTGGTGACTCCCAGCGCAACGGAAACCGAGACGATCCTAGAGGAGCCCGATGTCATCAAGAAGCAGCGGAGTGGTAAGGAGACCCCAACACCCCCTTACTCCCGCCAGGCACAGACCGCACTCACGGAGAACGAGATAGAGAGGCTTGAGGCCTACTTGTTCGACCGGGTGCCGGATGTTCCACCGCTGCCCCCGGCGGTCCTCGACGCACTGCCGGTGCGTGACCCCGGGCGGATGGGGACTCTGCAGGCGATTCGGATAACATCAGTTCCAGTTCCACTGGGAAGAAGACAAGTCTGGGAGGGATATTCTCCCCTCAACACATAGCCGCTGTCATGGCCAGGGCTAACTTACAGAGTCGCGGCCCCTCCCGAGAAACTCAAAGTATGAGGGGGAGTGCCGCTAAGAAAAAGTTAATTGGGCGGGGTGTCACCCGGTTGCTGGACAATGTTCTGGACGTTTCTCCAACCCCGGCCCCTAGCCCCCCTGCCCCGGCCACTGCCCCTGCCCCATCACGAGTGGTGCCACCGGGACTTACCAGGGATAAATTATGTAAAAACCCCAAATACTCCAAGGACTTGCGGGACTGGGAGTTGAGTGAAGAAGGGTCGGAGGGGGAAATACGGTATTCAAGTGTTATACCTGTACTTAACCCTGTGCCGTTTTCTCCCGCAGCTAGAGGGAGGAACCGTGAGTCTTCCACTCCAGTAGAGGCTGGGTCTACCAGTAAAGTGGTGCACAAAATGAACCCCACTAGGAATTATAATGCTAAGGGAAGGAGAGATTGCTCGCGATCTACTGATGCGGGTACGACCGGTGTATCATCACAGGTAGAGTCTGATGTAGAACGTCCTAGTCAGGTCACAGAGTACGAGCACCGCGACAAATGGTGGGCACCGTTGTTCACTGGATACCACGAAGGGATGGACCGTACACGGTTCTTGTTGATAAAGATTGATGTGGTAGATCATTGGTGGGTAGCTGGTTCTTTCACTTCGCAGGAGATAGAGGATGAGTTAGATCACCGGTTTAGGGAGATAGAACAGAAACGCATTGTACCTCAAGGCCCCAATGTATTGTATGATGAGGTAGCTCCAGAGGAGCCTGTATTTTGGGTACTGCCAAGCAGGGCAGGGCACCGCTCACTTACCAAGCTAAGTCGAGCTGACCGGGCCATAGTCGCTAGATACCGGCAGTCCCACGGGTATGAATATCCCTACGTGCCGGAGCCCATCATGAGAGAGATTGAGGAGAGCCGAGACAGTTGGCTTAGGGAGGCAGTCCAAGAGTACCTTCGGACCAAGTTCAGTCGCGCGGGGTATCACAATGAAGATAAGATTAGTGAGCTAGTACGCATATGGAGCATCGGTAGGTGTATTTACATGCACGGTGTTACATACAGGCCTGAGCATGGGCCGGTTCAGTCGTTCGCTGTGACTGTCACTGATCATAATGGACGACGGGTAAGGAAGCCTGATCCAAGGCATTATCTGCAAGGTGTTCCATGTCGGGAGTACCTGGGTGTACTTGTATTAACCTACCTCATTATGCATGTATTATGATAATTTTATGTGTGCTTTTTCTCAGGTGGTTCACCGCAGGATGGTTCTGCTAAAGATAGGTCCAAGCGGGGACCATTGGATTCCACCATAGGGAGAGTGTAGCCCCCTGTAAACAGCACAGGCTATAAATATCTTCCTTCTGCTGTGGTAAGTCCTGTTACGATCAGGCACCAGTAATCATCCTGGGTTTTCCCCCCTTATAGCCCTATCCTGACTGATAGACGCAGGCCTGGACTCTGCTGAAGGCGTGAGCACGAGGGGAGGTCCTGTTGACATCATGAGGGGTGGGACTAGCTCTATATTTAGCAGCAAACTCCGGTGAGTAGTTTGTTCTTCTTTTCGTGCGAGAGAGCTCTTCGGTTTTCATTCGAGATTAGTCGGAGTCTGGAGTTGCCGGTTAGTTATGCCGGGAGTATGCAGTGCCGCTAACAGGCCATGAGTCGAGAAATCCTGCGGATTGGACCGAGGATTTCGAGAGAACCACGGGTTCCCCTGCGCAAAGTGCAGGTGAAAGGAGAGTGTACAGGATCAGCGTCTTTTAAGTAGAGCTGATAGAATTATAGACTTGGTGGACCAATGCCCTCACCCCACTGCCAGGGGTGATGGGAGAGAATCCAAGACCCACCGCAAGGCTAACCTCGGGGGTGGGCCACGGGGTATTGAAGCCCTAGCTCAGACCATCCTGCCGGAAGAGTGACTTGGAGGGAAGGAGAGGAGGAATTATCTGGGCGAAGGCGAGTGGCGTATAACCCGTCCTGGCTATTGTGTTGCGGCTGTTGGAAGTCCTTATCGTTGAGATATTGTTGCGTTGTCAAATAAAGAGACTATCCCTCATCCATAAAGACTGTGTGTGACTTGGAGAGTATAACCCTGGGACCCAAGGGGTTTTTCTATACCGGTCCTGTCCCATATTCCTGGGAGTATAGAAGATGGAGGCGCTGCACCACTAAGATATCATGGAGGCTACCACCCCAGAAGCCCGGTCCTGGCTCCCCCACAACATCGCGGGAAGCTCAGGCCCTCCTGTTCCTCACAGGTACGCACCACACCACATGTAATCTGCCCTCATGCACCCTAGACACCACCGTAGAGTCTGGGGGGGGGGGGGGGAAGATGGGTTACATATATATATATTTTTTTTAATTATGCTCGTAGCACTTACAGTACATTGATACCGCAGGGTTTTTTCTCACATTAAGCGGCCTATTCATAAAGCAGTGATAAAATCAGTGCATTTGCGTCCGACTATGGGGCCTATGCAGAAAGCTCCTATAAGCCACTTATCGCCACCTTATCGCCAAAGAAGCCTACTGCTATTCAGTAAGCTCCGATAAGTCGGCGATAAGAGAGTCTCTCTGACTGTTTAGGGGTGATAGAAAGCCATAATAGCGAGATACTGCACGGTTATGACTGCTTTGTGAATAGCAGAGTGGGCAGTATCACGCTATAAGGACATTTATCACCCTTTAAACTATCACTGCTTTGTGAATAGGCCCCTAAGAGTGTTACTTTGCTACATGCAGTTTCACTTCTCCTGCTAATCCGTACCTCTGAATTCTGTAGCACGGTTTGGTTGGTGTGTGTGTGTGTGTGTGTGTGTGTGTATGTGTGTGTGTGTGTGTGTGTGTGTGTGTGTGTGTGTGTGTGTGTGTGTTAGTGGGTGTATGTGGGTTAGTTATAGTGTAGGCGCAAAGTTAGTGTTCTAACACTTGCATCGCTTCTTTTTTTTTTACCAGATATAAATCACACTGGATTGTCCAACACTTGTTTTACCTTCATTAAAAAAAATTATGTTACAATCCTTTACAGGAACAGACTTCAAACAGTTTTGAACATTGGAAATCTGCAGCAATTCTGCCCGTGTTTTCATACTGTGCAGCTTTGCTCATTTTACAGACTTAATTGTACTTTTAGGGCCTCATGCAGAGAGCAGCGCTAACAGGAAAAGCGGCATTTTTTGGCGAAATCTGCCTTTAGAAAGGCAGGTAATGGCGAGTGTAGAAAAAAGCGCCCTTTTTTTTTAAATCTCGCCGCGCGGCTGGCGAGAATCTAAATCTCGCCAGGTTTTAAAACGGCCGTATTCAGAAAGGCGCGATCGCCATCTCGCGGCTGATCGCGCCATTAAACTGGAGTTAAATTCGACAAAAGTTGGCAGGAAACTGGAGCTCGGCGGCCAGAGGGAGAAGGGAAAAAAAAGCGTTTTTTTTACACGTTTAAACAGCGCGCATCTCTCCCTTTCAAACTCGCCACACTCATATATGCTATTAATTGCAGATTTCGCCCCTTTCTGAATAAAGAGAAAAAAACACACCATTAAAGGTAAAATTTATTCCCCTCGCCAATTTTTCCCAGCGCTGCTCTCTGCATAGGCCCCTTAGTCTTCAGATATACTCTTAGCTGCTGTTTTTGCGTGATATTTTTTTTTACCTTTATCATGAACAGCACACCTGTGAGCACGTGACTTGTACGTGTGGCAAGGATTAATACATACAGCTATCTAGTTGATCTATTTTTTCACCTACACAAGGTCCATCAAATTCATAATATCCCACCCTCAATGTGTAACAATATATATCTTTAATCGCTGCCACTACTAAGGATACATAAAAATATAATCACTAGGGGCCATGGTCCCTGTTGAATAAGCGAAATATGTATTTAGCACACAAAATCACTTGTAGCAAAATGTGTTGGAAAATATAATCACTCTACAAAACGTGCGAAGTTCAATCAAAGCCCAAAACATTACTTATTCTATTTTCGATTTGAGATACAAAAATGCCATACTTAGGTTACAGAAAAAGGTTATTACAAAAAATATACAGTACAATAAATGCAGCGTTTCATGTATGTACAGTATGTATGTATATATCTTTATTTATATAGCACCCAGTGTGTACTCTGAGCTTTACAAACACAATAAAGTACAGGAAATCATAATATAATAAGCACAACAAAGTCAGACAATATGAAAGGAAATCTCTGCCCTGGGGAGCTTACAATCTAATAAAAGGGAGAAAAATAGATTTCTCTAATTACGTTTCCGCAAAGCATTTCTTCAGAGAGGGCTTTAAGTTGAAATGATGGAAATCCACTTGTGCAATAGACAAACACAGCCCTCTATGTTGAATTTCTGGGTTTAATCCCCTTCACTGCAACATAGCATGAGCCCACCTTCTGGACGTATCCTCGACCCCCCCTCTCATTAATCTGCAGCCAGTGACATTTTTATGGTATAAGGGGAAAAAAAGTCTTTCTTTTGAATTTAAAAGATGTCTGAAAATTTACAATATCCCCATATCTTTTACCTTCGGTGTCACAGTTGTATAATTAATATACACACGTAGACACCACATTTGCCAACGCAACTTATACTATTGCATGAGAAAACAGATAGAGATATAACATGGACCAACACGTCTCTTGGTATCAATTTAATCAGCTAATCGCAACTGTCACAAAGATTCGTCAGTACTTCTTTTGAATCGTTGTTAGGCCGATGATATCTTTATATTTAGCACATTTACACCATTATGGAATACCTTACTAGCCAAACTCACCGGTATTCTACAGAACACCAAAGAATGTCTTTGAAGATACATTAGAAGGCTTTAGTTTATTTCTACTCAGAGAAGAATTGTGACGCCAGATTTCCTTCCCCCCATCATCTCAGAAAGGGTCATTCTTTAATAACTTCACATTCTGCACAAACATATAAAAATAGGCAGGTCTTCACCTGCCATAAAAACAATTATTTGTATTTTTAAGGTACACTGGCAATTCAAATTAACTGTTTCTATGCCAGTTTATTAAAATATGGGAAAATGTTCATGGTATTTTCATTACAACCTTGTCTCGAAACAGTTCTCTGTCCTTAATTCTGGGGATCTCATACACTGCTCGTCACCATAGTTATGTTCTCAGTTGTACTGAAACACTTCACTGCTTTCTTCCAAGCACACATGCTAGACACAGGGAAGTATCAATCAAAGTTCTTTATTTGGCATAACAGAGTATGTATTGCGTTTCCTCAGGAACTGCATAAGGCTGTGTCTACATGCAACAAACAGCAGGTTATATCTCATCTACAGTACTTGCCAGGATGGCTCCTTACAGCCATGTGGCAACTTGTTCACCTTCTCTTAAAGGTACAGCACTTTCTTATACTGTTTAAGGCTAGACACTACACCATCTACTGCCCTTATTCCTTCACCTGCTGTCTCTCTAAAACTCCCACCACACCACTTAGATTGTAATTTGTCAGAAAAGTATGATATCTACCAAACCCACCCATCACACACCAACTGCATCGTGAGTGATGATTTATGCGAGTTTACGCTTATTTGTATCAGAATTTTATATATATACATACACACATATATATATATATATATATATATATATATATATATATATATATATATATATATATATACACACACACACACACACAACATTACCATTCTCTCGTCCGGTAAAGAAAGACTGCACTCGGTTCAGTAATCATGAAAATCTGTATTGGGCATCTGAATAGAAAAGATAAATCACCCAATCCGACGTTTCGGTCCTGGAATAGGACCTTTTTCAAGGGGGTGCCCTTGATAATGGTCCTGTCCTTAAGACCGAAACGGCGGTGACTGTGCCTGCTTTTGAATACAATTCTATTTTTTGACATTACAAAGTGTGCTGCCTCTTCCTTACTTCGTGTTCCTTGGATCTCATGGTCTGCCTGGTAAGGAGCCTTGCATTATATATATATATATATATATATATATATATATATATATATATATATATATATATATATACACACACACATTATTCTTACTACAGTAATTCTAGAAAGTATCTCCCGCCATCCCCATCTCTTTTGAACGCTACATTTTACTGCAGCAATATCGACTTTTAGTTAACCTAGCCCAACGTTTTCTATTTTTGTCCTTTAAACATTCGAGCATTAAGCGACATAGGATTTATTTTTTTAGTGCCTATAAAGAAGCAATACAAGCGGCACTTAAAGAATTATATATATGTTTTTTTTTTAATACATTTGATTACCTTTATTCAAAACAAATTACTTAAGTTGCTGTTGATTAGTTCTCCTGTAATCGATCAGCAGAGATATTGCTTCTCAGGGTTCACTAAATGTCCGCCTTTCAGTTTCAATCAATCCTTCACTCAGTGTAACTCAGCAGCTACAATGTATTCTTATATTACTGAGGTAACATTATCTATTGTTACAGTTTGCTGCACAATCTGCTGGGAATATTGGCAACACATTATCACAAACAATAAAGTGTTGCATAGATCTTGTACTGCTGGGTAAGTGTGCTAAGACCTGCTATAGAAATGAAAGGATGCTCTGTATATTATATTCAAACTCATTATATAGGGCACTAAGAGTTCAATTTAAAAAAAAAATGTAGTAAGTATTATCTAATTCTACAGAACTGATTTATTAAAAAAATATTTAAAAAAATAAAACACATGTAGGATATTCAATTTGCTCCTTTAAGAGGCAAAAAATGTTGGATAGGCGTTGATGGAGGGAACACTTATTTAGCATTTTATTAGCTCTAATGACCATTTCCGGCCTAAAACAGCACTTCATGCTGCATTAGTGAGTTTTGAAGTTACACCTTGTCAAGTCAATAACTGGCCTTTGTGCATCTGGGCCTTAAAAGAGAAACAGATCTAATAAGTTTGGATAAAAAAAAAAAACAGTATGTACAGGAAGCACTAGCAGAAATGCTGCTACACTGGCGTCACATTTAATTCTTACCTTTCCCGCGTGGTGACGGCGGCACGTCGGCGTGTCACTGTGACGTCACTGTCACGTGGCGCGCCCGGCTTCCCCGACACCCCTGAAGTTGAAGTGAGGTAAGCGGGGGTGCGGGGAAGCAGAGGGGCAAAGGCCGGAGCAGCTAGGGGGTCGGGAAGGGGAACAAAAATGCGCGCGAAGTGGAGGGGGTGCACGGAGGGGATGTGGCTGGCGCGCTGTTTAGTTACGGCGCCAGCCGGAGTAAATCCCCGGCCAATTAGTGGCAAATGTAAGAATAAAGGCTGCCGCAACAGTAGCTGACCCATAAGTGTAGAGGAGTTAAAAAAAAAAGAAGAAAGTGCAAAATATGTAGCAGTGAACTAGGAAGAAGTGGTTTAGCTTCAGGAATAGCTATCAGAAGACAACATAGAGGAGATGTGCATTTTGATGGCTTGAGAAGATAGGGAAAGCGCAAAGAGGTTGGAAGGGAGTCATATATGCAAGTTGCTAGAAGGGAGCAGGTGAGGGCTGCAGATGAAGCCTGTGAGGACCGCATGCGGCCCCTGTGCAGCCTGTTGTCCATCAATGCTGGAGAGAGATGTAAATGAAAGAGATGTGCATACAGTACAGATGTATCCAATGTTCTTGCAACCGCTGGTGTGCTGCTGCGGGACATACATAAAGCACCAGCAGCATGTACATCTGTACTAGGACAGAGTTAAAGCATAACAGCAAATGAGATGTAGAGTGGCACAGATACTGTATGTAACAGCACATGCAGGGCCGCCATCATGGAGGGAAAGCCGGGTTAACAATCCAGGGCCTGGCAACAAAGAGAGGTCCAACCAGTTGAACCTGGATCTAAGGCCCAATGGGACTTGCTAAACTGACTAACACAGGGGTGGGCAAAGTACGACCCAAGGGACGGTTTTTTGAGGCCTGCCACAGGTAGGAACCCGCGCCGCGAGAGGAGGAGAAGAAGGAGAGGGAGGAAGGAGAGGGAGAGAGAGGAGAAGGAAAGAGGAAGGAGAGGGAGAGAGGAGAAGAGAGGAGAGAAAAGGGAGAAGAGGAGGAGAGGAGGAGAGGAAAGGGAGAGGGGAGAATGAGAGAGAGGAGAAGGAGAGGGGAGAAAGGAGAAGGAGAGGAGAAGGAGAGGGGAAAGATAGATAAGGAGAGGGGAAAGAGAGAGAGGAGAAGGAGAGAGAGGAGAAGGAGAGAGAGGAGAAGGAGAGAGGGAGAAGGATAGGAGGAGAGTGGGGGATAGAGAGGAGGAGGAGAGTGAGGGAGAAAAGTGGGGAGGGAGGTGGGAGATAAAGGAAAGGGAGGCAGAGAGTGAGGGGAGGAGGTAAGAGAGAACGAGTAGGGGAGATACAGGTGGGAGGAAGCCAGTGATGAGGGCTTATCAATGTCCCTCCAGCCGAAATAATTGCCCACCCCATGGCTAACAGGTGAAACTGGGTCTTCTGCAAACCCTTCTGCAAACCCCAACCCCATTCAACAGGATGTCGGCATCCCTCACCCCCAGGCTCAAGCACCCCACCTTCTCTGCTCAACAGGGTGTCAGCACTCATCACCACCCCCTCCCCCCACTGCTTATCAACCTGAGGGATCAGGTATAGACTTTTCTCCTGGATCCCGTGAAGGCTGGTGGCAGGCCTAAGCTACACTTGCCAATAGGGCAGATTGTTTTCTTTGAAGTAATATCTAACAGTACTGCATGTTATTTCAGAGCTTTTCTTTTTTGAGAAGATAGTAATTAGTGATTGAATGACTTTTGGGAAATAGTCCAACCATGCTTTTATTTTTTGAGCTTCAATTTCGGACAACCTTGCAACAAAAAACAGTAGTGTTTCTAAATGTGTTTTATCAGCAGACTCAACGCCGTTGACATAAAGAACTCCAAAATGCAATGTTCCAACAACTAAAGAATGATACTACATTTAGTTGTGCTCAGATCATCCCTCTCCCCTGTGTGTAGGTTTTTCAGGACCTCAGTATAATATTTGCTACGATACAGCACCTAGGAACATCCTGCATGCCAGATGCACGTTAATATAGTGGAGATATAAACTGCCATAACTGGAGCATGAAATTCAGACATTAATTCACCTTTACCAAGCAATAAAAAAAATAAAAAAATTCTTAAATACAGTAACTTGCCAGCGCCAACCCCATTCCAGCTCACACCACTACCCTAAACACATGCCAGGAAAATAAATGTAAAAAAAAAAAACCACTAACAATTTACATGTTAAATGATTTTAAGAAATTACTGTATTTGGGTCGCTGGTAGTTGAAGATAGAGTAATGAAAAGAGTTTAAAAAAATAAATACAAATAATTCCTTTGCTGTCAGAGTGGACTGCATTGTGAATTACTGTGAATTCACCTTCCCTCTGCAGAGAAGAGGTCAGTTTCATAGAAATTAATCGAAACACTGCTAAAAGAAAACAATTGGTGAATATCTAAAGTCCAGGAGTTTACAAGATCCCCAGGTAGTATGGATTTGTTGGGGGGACATCATATCAAACGATTCTCATTTACTTTTGACTGGGTGACTAGATCAGGGAGGAGCAGTAGAAGTATCCAGGGCCGCAGACAGACTTTCCAGGACTAGATGGCCCCCCCATTTCAAATAAATACAGCACCCCTCAAAATACATACCAAATACATGCTTGTAGCATGCTAGAGTGTGTGCACGATAGGAGGGTTTATGCAGTAGTCTGACATGGTATACCAATAAGCATTTGCGTCTGTTAGCTGTGTGCTGACTATACTAGGTCAGATTGCCCACTCCACTCTCTGCACCCACCCCCTGTTTCTTTTAACAAAATGTATTTGTCTTTGCATAATTGTATATTAAATGATTTTATTGTGTATCACTAAATGGTCTATGGGTTTTTACCCAGGGATTGAATCTCTCCTAACCATTTATTAGTATAGGTGAGTGCAAATAGGAATTCTTTTGGTTTTTTTCTCCTTTAACCCTCCCCTACATTATAATACATCAATAATGGAATTCAAAGTGTTTAAATTTAAAAAAAAAATATGCTACCATTACTTTCTCATAGTACAGAACGGATTTATTAAAAAAAAACACGTAAGATATTGCTTCGTCTGCAGCTTTCAACAAGTCACAATGCTTGATATTAAATTCAAACCTGGTTGAATTGATAAGGGGAGAGGATATATATTTGGAAGAGAGGATGGTGACCAGTGCAGTGTTCTGTGGTGTCTTTATTAGAGACATTACAGAAGGTCTGTAAGGGAAAGTATGCCTTTTTGCAGATAACACAGGTATGCAACCGAGATGACACTCCTGGGGGAAAGGGAGAAACAAAATGATTAATGATTTAGGTAGATGATAGGATTGGTGAAAAGCGTGGGAAATACTATTTTATTTACTAATAGCAAATAGCAAAAATACCAAAATCAGCCCTTGGGCAGAATACAGCATTATTGTCAACTAATATCAACTAGATATTGACCAAGCGGTCATTATTTCACAGACTTAAAAAAGTACAACAATACAAATAAGCAAATAATGGGTGAAAGCCCGTAGGATGCGAGGTTGTGTAGGGAGATAGATTAGCAGCAGGGAGGTTGTGATGCCACTTGGTGATCATTGGTGAGACCTCACCAAAAATACGGTGTTCAGTTCTGGAGACAAGATGTCCAGAAGGACATACATAATTCAGAGATTGTGCAAAGAAGGGCTACTAAAATGGTGCATGATCTACATTAAAAAAAAAACTTTAGGAAAGTCATGAAAGACTAAAGAACTTCAATATGTACAGCCTGGAGGAAAGAAAGGGGAATTATACGATTTCAATGTTCAGAATATATAAAGGACAGGAGGGTAACATATTTCAGACAAAGGGAGGTGCTAGAAGAGGTAATGCTCTGAAACTGGAGGGTGGCAGACTTACAGTAGGCTTTGTCCCCGATCGCCACGACTGAGCGGGCGATGGCATGCGTGCCACACAGAAAGTACAGCCCTCTATGGGGCAGGCCCCAGTCGAACGTGTGCGCGCTCAAAGCGCGATGCTCGACCGCCTTTCCCAAAAGACACGATTTTTGTCTTTTGTAGTGGCGGTCGAGCTGTGGCCATGTCACAGCGGCGGTTCAGCCAATGAGGGCGAACCAGCCACGTGATATCATGGCCGCGCCCTTCCCTTGCCCCCTCCCCCCCTTTGGATCTCCTGCTCTTCCCTGGACACGCAACCACAGGTTGAGGCTGAAACTGGTGCTGTGACTGGGGCCGTAGCCCTAGGGGAAATGTGAGGAAGTGCTTATTCAAAGAAAGGGTGGTGGATTCATGGAGAGAGGTGGTAGATGTAGTGCAGGCGAATACAGTAAGGGAATGGAAACATGCTGGGGATAGGCATACGGCTATTCTTAATATGAAAAGGGGCCAAGAATCAATTCAGCTCCGAGGTTTGCAGCAAATGGGAAAATGGGCCGATTAGCTGGGCCAAGTGGTTCTTTTCTGCTGTTAAATGCTATGTACAAATGTGGAAAAGGTGTGTGCTGTGGGGACCAATAAAGGATATTTATGATTGCTTTTAACAACAACAGAAATACAGCAACTTTTACAACATCAGTTACTACAGGCACATCTTTTTTTTTTTTTTTTTTACTTTTTTCCAGATGTGAATTTTAATCAGTTTTTATTAAATTAAGAACACAAGGGCTGGAACAGAAAACACTGACCATGCCTAAAGCAGTCAAAGTATGGCTGAAATAACTTTCCAGATACTCCTAAACCTAAGTGGAGGATGGTCTTTTTACTGCATGCATTCATAGATGCTACTGTCCTAAGCAGGACCACAGATCACATACTGTAAATGGCTCTCTTTCCTGAGATGGAAAACTAGGATAGTTACCAAGATTACGAATTGTCAATAATGCTGAAATATTTGGTCAACGTGCATATTGTGAGGGAGTAAAGGGTTAACTTCCCCACTGTGTGGCAGCAGACCCTGCTCTAGCTGCTAGGCTGTAGGTAATTGGTTCCTAAGCTCTTTAAAAGGCAGGAATTTACATACAGTTAGTGCTTCCAGATCCTGCAGAGGCAGGGTCACGCTTCTCAGGGGGAATCCCAGAGAGACTGCTCGAATGCCACAGAGGCTAGCTGTACCAGAACCTGCAGAGACAGGGTCACGCTTCTCAGGGGGAATCCCAGAGAGACTGCTGGAATGCCACAGAGGCTAGCTGTACCAGAACCTGCAGAGACAGGTCAAGAGGTTGTGGGGACTGCCCAGAAGGGTGTGCCTGGGAGCTGTGAACAAGGTGAGCCACGGGAAATCAAGCTGCCCAGAGGATGTGCCTGGGACAAGGCTTGGATTCTTCCCACTTAGGAGAAAGCTGTGAGCTAGCAGGTAAAATCTGGTTGGTAAGGGGCCTAGCCCTCCAACCGGCAGTTAGGGACAAAAAACGGTGTTAGCAGGTGCTCTCAAGAGAGGAGCTGGGCATTCTGTTCGGGAGTTGTTTTGTTTTATGCCTTTAAGAATAAACCTGCTAACAGATCCTTATGCTTCCTGCCTTTAATGTGGGAGAAAAACACACACACACACACACACACACACACACACACACACACACACACACACACACACACACACACACACACACACACACACACACACACACACACACACACACACACTATTTTATCCCTACTGATTTCTACAATTTATTTTTGTCACCAATTGCATGCTTCAAACTGTCAAAAAATTGGATAATTATTTTAGGCACTGTTTATAATCATTTAAAAAACTACATACAGGGAGAAAAATAATATAACTGTGAAAGGTATTAATAAAGAATTCAATTGTTTCTGTGTAAAAACATGTCCAGTTGTCTAATGTGCAGAGGTACTGCTATAGGAGATGAACGGAAACGGTAGAAAATTTTCAAGGAAATTTCCCTGGAGTAAATTATCCATTAGAATTGAAAAAAACAAAAACAAACTAAAGATCAGTGGGTGAGTGTTGATTAGAAAATGTATTTTTGTTTATTTTACACACAAAGCATTTCCCATTTGCTCTCACAATTAACATCCACAGGAACATACCTATTTGCTTGCACGAAGCTCTTTATCCGTTCTTTTCCAATAATATACTCCGATTATGATGACACTTTTAAGTTTTAATAAGACGTTTTTCCATGATTACATTGTTCCCTGATCACACAATTAGTGGTGAATAGGCATGGATCACAACACATCAATCCTGTGCTAAACTGACAGCACCAAAAGGTGAAAAACATTTGAACACTTCCAATAACCCTCACAATGTACCCCGATAGAATATATTTCCAATGCAATAATCAGCAATAGTTAAGAAATGTGCAAAAAAATATCTAAATTGATCGATCATTAACAGCTCTGAACAGATTTGAGTGGCATACCCTGGATACCATGGTATTAAATTGTATAAACATTGTAAACAGGCTTAATTACCAAAGGTGTAAAATAAGTGTATACAAGCACTAGTGCAACAATTGTAAACAAACAGGAGAAACAAAACCTGAGATACAGTCCTAGAGGGTAGGTAGTCCTGGAGCTGCCGTAGAGGGTTAATCTGGGATCTTCCAACCAGATATGCAAGATATGGATAGAAAAACCTCTTATGGCGCTGAGGGTAGGTGGCTGGAACAAGAGTCTTGTGCTGAGGTTTCTATTAGATAAGCTCAGAGAGGGAGACAAGAGAAATACAAACAACACAATAGTGTATTATCCTTTAGACAATATAAGACATGTAGATGGAAAATGGAGCATTTATTAGTTAAAACAATTGTGACTACAATTGAAGTAAAACATGAACTGTAAAATGAACAGTGGATGGTCTTCTGTTAATAAAAGAAATAGGGGCTTCCCAGCACTTGGGCAGAAAGAAGCCTTGCTGCTCCTCCAGAGGTAAAACCGAAATCCTACTCACCGTCCTGGAGTAGGACATGTGCATTGGTACGGGGTCTTTAGCCAGGGGTAGCCGTCTGCTGTGGGGTACCGGACGTCTGCTGGAAGCGTGCGGGGAGATTTCAGGAATACTCGTGTAATCAACAACACCGCGTGAATTTCGCGCGTCTCCTCCGCTGACGTCACCGCCGGATTGACTCAGCTACGGTGTCCCTGGATGACCACAATACCTTCCTACGCGTTTCGAAACACTCGATCACTTTGACGAAGAAACACGTGATCGAGTGTTTCGAAACGCGTAGGAAGGTATTGTGGTCATCCAGGGACACCGTAGCTGAGTCAATCCGGCGGTGACGTCAGCGGAGGAGACGCGCGAAATTCACGCGGTGTTATTGATTACACGAGTATTCCTGAAATCTCCCCGCACGCTTCCAGCAGACGTCCGGTACCCCACAGCAGACGGCTACCCCTGGCTAAAGACCCCGTACCAATGCACATGTCCTACTCCAGGACGGTGAGTAGGATTTCGGTTTTACCTCTGGAGGAGCAGCAAGGCTTCTTTTTGCCTAAGTGCTGGGAAGCCCCTATTTCTTTTATTAACAGAAGACCATCCACTGTTCATTTTACAGTTCATGTTTTACTTCAATTGTAGTCACAATTGTTTTAACTAATAAATGCTCCATTTTCCATCTACATGTCTTATATTGTCTAAAGGATAATACACTATTGTGTTGTTTGTATTTCTCTTGTCTCCCTCTCTGAGCTTATCTAATAGAAACCTCAGCACAAGACTCTTGTTCCAGCCACCTACCCTCAGCGCCATAAGAGGTTTTTCTATCCAAGGCTTAATTACCAGTGGAAAACAAAAGAAAAAACAGCGCAAAAAAACCTCATAGTGTAGTATATTTAAAAAATCAATTTATATAGCAAAGGTGAGTATTGCAAGTCCCTGAGGAAGGTCACATTCTGATGACCGAAACGTTGGATGCAGTGCCTATGTATTTATTCTGAATACATCAACTTTGGATTTCCCTGACTGTGTGCTGTCTCGTTTTTCCTGGATCTCCATCTGCTGTGTTTAGGACTTTCGCCTGTCTGGTTAACTATCCAGCGCGGCGCGACGCGGACTGTAGAGAGACGCCACTTGATGACGTCATACGCACACGCGGACTAACCCGGAACTGATCAGGAGATTACCTTCTCTGAACTGACAGCAGTGATATCCCCAGTGCTAAGGAAGGAATTTCGATTTCGATCTGGTCTCTTCGATCCTGGGCCCCTGCCACCAGAGGAAGGATATTCAAGTCATACACCGTGTTCGTGCCCTGCTGTCCCGCCGAGTGGTAACATGTCCCTAACATGTCATGCTGTGTAATTTTTATCTTGATGTACGTGCAATACTCACCTTTGCTATATAAATTGATTTTTTAAATATACTACACTATGAGGTTTTTTTGCGCTGTTTTTTCTTTTGTTTTGTACTAGTTTGGAGTGCTGAGCCATCCCACAAGAACAGCGGCACAAACCTCATCCTAATCAGGTTGTTTTTATTTTCTTAAAAGGGTCACAATATCACCAATCACATTTTAACCACTTATGAGCGCAGATTACCCTTTTGTATCACTTAATTACCAGTGGACCAGTCAGCATGTTCCAATGTTAACGCGTTTAGAAAAGAACCTTGAAGCAGGAGTAGAGAGGTGCGTTCTTTTGATATTTTATGACCAGTAGAAAATGCAACTACAGTATTATATTTCTATAGTTCCAATTCATCCTCATATGTAAATTGAAAACTATTTACTTTTAGCACATCCATATAAAGGGATGGGGTCTTTCTTTTACAAGTACATTCCTTAAGACCACTTTGAGAACATGTGTTATGGGGTAGTACAACAAATAACATTTCCCAAACATTATCTTTATACACATAATTTATTGGGCAATCCCCACTTCCAAAGTCCCCAAAGCAATGTAATGGGGTATAAAACGTTTTTAGGACATGGCCAAAATTGAGTCCTATCACAATGCTTCCATAAATAAGGGAATTTTCAATGTGTGGTAGAAAATAGAAACGTGCATATGAATGGATGTGTTGAGGGTAATCCTAAATTACACTGCTGCATAGGTGTCAAATGTACTGAGAAGATTCTAGCAAGAGATTAGCATTCAGATGTAGAGCAACAGAGGACAGACGTAGGAGGACAGGTGAGAATGCATTAATTTAAATTAGGCCTGAACATCAACTCTGTTTCAATGCTGATTATGTTCATGAAAAGTTGCACTATGCAAATTTAAGAAAGTAACCCAACTGTGGTCAAGACAATTGAAAGAAAGTGTTTCTTTTGTTTTGGCCAATGGCCAAGTATGGTTTGCAACTGCTTCCTTTTTTTGTCAATATGTTCTCTAAGATCTCTCTATATTTGGCAGTTACAAAAGCATAACATGTACTACTGACTTCATTTGGTAGAATAAGGACAGCAATAAAGGCACTTGACATTGAACAGATGTTGTTCATACAGAGAGGGCTGCTAGATGGATAATACAAAGTGGGCGAGGAAGCCTAAGGTTATAGTGACATAAGGGTCACTGATGCGATTGCCATATGCAATAGTCAGAACCATTTTAAAGATGTGATTCACCACCAATAGACCTATGCTCACCAACCCCCAAATGATGTACAAAATGATGTACAAACTAAGGAATATTTACAATATACACAGTTTCTTGTTACCACATCCTAGTCAAACAATATTTCAAATCAAGGGTGCAAAATGGGTAATATATTTGAGCCAACACATTTTAAACCGACAAAGCATAAGCAAAGGCACTGTATCTACTAGAATTAATTTTGTAAAACAAAAAAAGGATTTGAGAAGTCCCTCACGGCGACTCTCACATATGCCAAACCGTGGCCCAACAGTCCTAATCTTTAAAGTATCGCCTCCCTTTTTTTTCGCCTCCCTTTTTCAGCTGAGAGATTTTGATAACCGACCAAATGCCATGTCACTCTTTTTGCCAACTAGTTGGGTAATATCAAAATAGTTTGTTTAGTTATCACATGCAAACCAGAGTACAGGGACGTAGAGAATAGAACCATTGCATAAAGTGTGTAAATGTGCAGTACAGCATCATGAAAATTTCTGGTGCCCCAAATAGAGGAATTTAGAAGCCTCATTCCTGAAAGCATAACACAATTTCTGTGAAATTCTATTTGATATAGTTACACTTCAATTGAATGTGTCAAACGACAACTATAGTTTCACCCATGGCATATTAATGAGCTTCAAGCCAGTGGGCAGATCATAATTACCAATGGACGCCACAATGCGTAAATAGAATTGTATTTATTTATAAAAAATGTATTTATGAAATATTTTACCAGGAAGTAATGCATTGAGAGTTACCTCTTGTTTTCAAGTATGTCCTGGGCACAGAGTTAAGACAAATAATACATGGTTACAAATACAGTGAGATAAGTGAACAGGGTATACATTATATACAAGAATTTGCATGCACAGTTAAAGAAAATATATATTTAGGCGTATGTAACATGAATGTTAGCAGAGCATCGTTACTGATCTACATATCCCCACTGCCATGAGCCGCGACGCTTCTTCCTTTTACTTTGCTAATTAAAGTTTCTAAGAAAGAGACTGAAAAGTTACATATAAATCCAGAGGCTGGGAACTGTATTTTTTTACGCTGGATTGAGTTGTACAGTACAGTACATCTGGGTTTTTTTTTACGCTGGATTGAGTTGTACAGTACATCTGGGTTTTTTTTTACGCTGGATTGAGTTGTACAGTACATCTGGTTTCGAACTAGACAAACAGCAGAAGAGCAATTCATACTTATGACAGTGGTTGTGCTCCACGCAAACCAACAACTAACAGAGAGCTAAAATTCATCTTGATATTTGGAATTCATTCAAAAATGCTCCTTATGAACAGAGGTTGTATAAACATGACAAGAAGTCATTTGTTATATACGTGCAGTGCAATGTCCTGGAAAATGCGAACATATCTAAAATTACATGCATCCAAATTACAGTTTTTCCCCCCGAACTGGATGTAGGATATAATGAATGTCACATATCAAATGATATGAGACTTACAAATGTAATTAAACACAAATCTACTATATATTTGTGAAATCACTGTATGTCTGCGTCCCAAGGGTCAATCGCATTGGACCTTGGGCCTGTCACTCCTGCTCAGGCCATGCCCGCCCCCGCACACCTCTCATTGGCCTACGTCCAACACCAATGCCACACTGTCCCACCCCTCACTGACTCTCATTGGCCTGCGTCCAATGCCCGCCCCCGCACAACCTCTCATTGGCCTGCGTCCCACCCCTCACTGACTCTCATTGGCCTGCGTCCAATGCCTGCCCCCGCACACCTCTCATTGGCTTGCGTCCCACCCCTCACTGACTCTCATTGGCCTGCGTCCAATGCCCGCCCCCGCACACCTCTCATTGGCCTGCGTCCAACACCAATGCCCTACAACCCTCACGCTTTGCTTTTGCAACACCTAATCCTCTAATCCTCAACCTGCTCTGGGGCCACGCTTCACAGCTATCAAAACCTTCACGTCTGCTACCACAGACTGCCGAATCAGGTACAGCAGTGTTTCCCAAACAGTGCGCCGCGGCGCCCTGGTGCGCCGCGGCTTGGCTAGAGGGCGCCGCGATCAGGGCCGCCAGCAGCGGGAAACAAGGGCTGCTAGCTCATTTAAAAAAAAAAAAAAAAAACCTCTGAGGGGAAGCAGAGGAGCGCGTCACGTGACCGCTCCCATCCAATGGGGCTGCAGCCTGCCCGGCATTGCAACTGCAGAGCCACCAGACAGCACCAAGGTGTGTGTGTGTGTGTGTGTGTGTGTGTGTGTGTGTGTGTGTGTGTGTGTGTGTGTGTGTGTGTGTGTGTGTGTGTGTGTGTGTCGTGTGTGTGTGTGTGTGTGTGTGTGTGTGTGTGTGTGTGTGTGTGTGAAAAACGGGCTGCAGGGTGTGTGTGAAAAACGGGCTGCAGGGTGTGTGTGTGTGTGTGTGTGTGTGTGTGTGTGTGTGTGTGTGTGTGTGTGTGTGTGTGTGTGTGTGTGTGTGTGTGTGTGTGTGTGTGTGTGTGTGAAAAACGGGCTGCAGGGTGTGTGTGTGAGTTGTGTGTGTGTGTGTGTGTGTGTGTGAAAAACGGGCTGCAGGGTGTGTGTGTGTTGTGTGTGTGTGTGTGTGTGTGTGTGAAAAACGGGCTGCAGGGGGTGTGTGTGTGTGTGTATATATGTGTGGTGTGTGTGTATATATGTGTGGTGTGTGTGTGTATATATGTATATATGTGTGGTGTGTATATATATATATAATGTGTATGTGTGGGGTATATACACACACACACACACACACACACACACACACACACACACACACAGCTACCAAGTGACAAACACACACAGTGATACCCGCCTACCAAGCGCGCTTGCTGTCTCCTCTGCCAGCACAGCGAAAAGCTCCTGGTAAAGCGAGCGGCAGGGGCTTTGTGCATCTGTTCAGCCCGGCTCAGCGACGCTGAGAGAGGGAGGCCCGGCGCGCACGCTGGAGGAGCAGCACCGGGAGACTGAGAGAGAGAGTGAGGTCAGAGAGAGAGTGATGTCAGAGAGAGAGAGAGAGTGAGGTCAGAGAGAGAGAGAGTGAGGTCAGAGAGAGAGAGAGAGAGGTCAGAGAGAGAGAGAGAGAGGTCAGAGAGAGAGAGTGAGGTCAGAGAGAGAGAGAGTGAGGTCAGAGAGAGAGAGAGAGTGAGGTCAGAGAGAGAGAGTGAGGTCAGAGAGAGAGAGAGAGGTCAGAGAGAGTGTGAGGTCAGAGAGAGTGTGAGGTCAGAGAGAGAGAGAGTGAGAGAGAGAGTGAGGTCAGAGAGAGAGAGAGGGAGGTCAGAGAGAGAGAGAGTGAGGTCAGAGAGAGAGAGAGAGTGAGGTCAGAGAGAGAGTGAGGTCAGAGAGAGTGAGGTCAGAGAGAGAGAGTGAGGTCAGAGAGAGTGAGAGTGTGTGATAGAGACACCAACTGCGCACTGCAACTGTTAGGTATGTATATACACCTTTGTTTTTACTTTGGGCGCCGCGTAAAAATCCTGATCGCCTTGGGGAGCCTTGAAAAAATTCTGATTGCCTTGGGGAGCCTTGAACCGAAAAAGTTTGGGAACTACTGAGGTACAGAATCTACACACAACGCACAAACACAGCACACACACACATTCACACAACACCAAACACTGCAGACTGCCTCTTCAAACCCCCCCTCCCCTCCACGCCACACATCTCCCTCCCGCAACCGGACCGCGAGGCCGCGGCCTCCACTCACACACCATGGCAACGATGTCCCTCCCCCTATCCCGCTACCTCACACAGTGTAGCTCCCGCGAACCGCACAGCACGCCACATCTCCTGCACCTCACACAGCTCCCTACCGCAACCAGACCGCGAGGCCCCCTACCCCGCTACACCATGCCACCAATGTCCCTCCCCTATCCCGCTACCTCACACAGTGTAGCTCCCGCGGACCGCACAGCACGCCTCACATCTCCTGCACCTCACACATCTCCCTCCGCAACCGGACCGCGAGGCCCCCTACGCCGCTACACCATGCCACCAATGTCCCTCCCCCTATCCCGCTACCTCACACAGTGTAGCTCCCGCGAACCGCACAGCACGCCTCACATCTCCTGCACCTCACACATCTCCCTACCGCAACCGGACCGCGAGGCCCCCTACCCCGCTACACCATGCCACCAATGTCCCTCCCCCTATCCCGCTACCTCACACAGTGTAGCTCCCGCGGACCGCACAGCACGCCTCACATCTCCTGCACCTCACACATCTCCCTACCGCAACCGGACCGCGAGGCCGCGGCCTACACTCACACAACATGGCAACGATGTCCCTCCCCCTATCCCGCTACCTCACACAGTGTAGCTCCCGCGGACCGCACAGCACGCCTCATCTCCTGCACCTGACACAGCTCCCTACCGCAACCGGACCGCGAGGCCGCGGCCTACACTCACACACCATGGCAACGATGTCCCTCCCCCTATCCCGCTACCTCACACAGTGTAGCTCCCGCGGACCGCACAGCACGCCTCATCTCCTGCACCTGACACAGCTCCCTACCGGACCGCGAGGCCGCGGCCTACACTCACACACCATGCCACCAATGTTCCTCCCCCTATCCCGCTACCTCACACAGTGTATGACAACACCTACCACTGGAAATCAGATGTTCGTTGAAATAAAATTTGTTTTCCTAACTATTTACTGTCTGTATAATGTACACAACACTCACCCACACAAAACCCCCTCATACACACACACACACACACACACACGCAAACATCCTGTCATTCTATGCCACACACTACACTCAAAAACATGCCATTTTTAACATGTGTATGACCAACAACACGCACTCACACACGTCACACACACAACATGCCTCATACACACACACGCCATCACACACCAGCAACACACACACATGCTCTCACACACACCACACACCATGCCACCGATGTCACTCCCGCTATCCCCGCTACCTCACACACTCTACCTCCAGCGAACAACCAGCACGCCTGACATCTCCTGCACCTCACACATCTCCCTCCGCAACCGGACCGCGACGCCGCGGACTACAGTCAAACAGCATGCCACCAATGTCACTCCCGCTACCTCACACACTGTATGACAACACCTACCACTGAAACTCAGCTGTTCCTTACAATAAAATATGTTTTCCTAACAATTTCACTGTCTGTATAATCTACTATATATTTCTGAAAGCACTGTATGTCTGCGTCCCTAGCGGCAATCTCATTGGTCCCTTGGCCCGCCCGCCCCCGCACACCTCTCATTGGCTCACACACTCACACCACCCCCTTGGCCCGCCCCCCACACCTCTCATTGGGCTCACACACTCACACCACCCCCTTGGCCCGCCCCCCACACCCTCTCATTGGCCTGAAGCGGAGTGACGGGCCAAAGATCCAAAAAAAAACAAAACACACACATATATATCTCTGTCCTCTCCCCCCCCCCATCACACTCACCTCCCCCCCTCCCCGGTGCTCACCTCCCTCCCGCTCCACTCCCTCCCCGGCGGGGGGACACGCGCCCACCTAAGACGTGCCCGGAAGCCGCTCCACTCCCGCACTCACCTCCCTCCCGCTCTTACCTCCCGCACTCACCTCCCGCTCCACTCCTCTACACTCCACTCCCTCCTGCTACACACCACTCCCTCCCGCTCCACTCACAGCACTCACCTCCCTTCCACTCACCTCCCTCCCGCTACACACCACTCCCTCCCGCTACACACCACTCCCTCCCGCTCCATTCCCTCCCCGGCGGGGGAACAGGCAGCCTGCCACGCGGCGCCTAAGATGGCGGACCCCCTTCCCTCCCTCGCGCTCCATTCCCTCCCGCTCCACTCACGTCCCTCCCGCTCCATTCCCTCGCGCTCCATTCCCCTCCCTCCCACTCCACTCCGTCCCCGGCGGGGGAACAGGCTGCCACGCGGCGCGTAAGATGGCGGACCCCCTTCCTTCCTCGCGGCGCCGAGTAAGAAGATGGCGGCGGCCGGAAGTACAGGTAGGTGTCGCTCCCCCACTTCCCCCCCACCTGTGGCGCCGCACGAAACTGAGAAAGGGGCGCATCACGGGTGTGTGTGTGTGTGTCACTGCCCCCCCTCCTGTCCACTGCCCCCCCTCCTGTCCACTGCCCCCCCCCTCCTGTCCACTGCCCCCCTCCTGTCCACAGCCCCCCCCCCCTCCTGTCCACAGCCCCCCCTCCTGTCCACAGCCCCCCTCCTGTCCACAGCCCCCCCCTCCTGTCCACAGCCCCCCCCTCTTGTCCACAGCCCCCCCCCCCTCCTGTCCACTGCCCCCCCCCTCCTGTCCACTGCCCCCCCCCCCTCCTGTCCACTGCCCCCCCCCCCTCCTGTCCACTGCCCCCCCCTCTCCTGTCCACTGCCCCCCCCTCTCCTGTCCACTGCCCCCCTCTCCTGTCCACTGCCCCCCTCTCCTGTCCACTGCCCCCCCTCTCCTGTCCACTGCCCCCCCCTCTCCTGTCCACTGCCCCCCCCTCTCCTGTCCACTGCCCCCCCTCTCCTGTCCACTGCCCCCCTCTCCTGTCCACTGCCCCCCCCTCTCCTGTCCACTGCCCCCCCCTCTCCTGTCCACTGCCCCCCCCTCCTGTCCACTGCCCCCCCTCCTGTCCACTGCCCCCCCCCCTCCTGTCCACTGTCCTCCCTCCTGTCCACTGTCCACTGCCCCCCCCTCCTGTCCACTGCCCCCCCAGTCCACTGCCCCCCCTGTCCACTGGTCCCCCCCCTGTCCACTGCCCCCCCCCCTCCTGTCCACTGCCCCCCCCCTGCCCCCTCCGTCCCCCCCCCCACCCCCCTCCTGCCACTGCCCCCCCCCTGTCCCAGCCCCCTCCTGTCCACCTGCCCCCCCCTCCTGTCCACTGCCCCCCCTTCCACCCCCCCCTTCCCACCGCCTCCCCCCCCCTTCCCACCGCCTCCCCCCCCTTCCCACCGCCTCCCCCCCCCTTCCACCGCCTCCCCCCCTTCACCCCTCCCCCCTTCCCACCGCCTCCCCCCCCTCCCCCCCTTCCCACCGCCTCCCCCCCCCCTTCCCACCGCCTCCCCCCCCCTTCCACCGCCTCCCCCCCCCTTCCCACCGCCTCCCCCCCCCTTCCCACCGCCTCCCCCCCCCCTTCCACCCCCTTCCCACCGCCTCCCCCCCTTCCCACCCCCCTTCCCACCCCCTTCCCACCGCCTCCCCCCCTTCCCACCCCCTTCCCACCGCCTCCCCACCCTTCCCACCCCTTTCCCACCGCCTCCCCACCCTTCCCACCCCCCTCCCACCCGCCACCCCCCCCTTCCCACTGCCCCCCCTCCTTCCCACCGTCCCCCCTCCTTCCCACCCCCTCCTTCCCCTTCCCTCCCCCTTCCCACCGCTTCCCACCACCTCCCCCTCCCAACCACCTCCCCCCCTTCCCACCCCCTCCGCTCCCCTCCCCTCCACCCCCCTCCCCTCCACCTTTCCCCTCCCTTCCCCTCCCACACTTCCACCCCTTCCCTAACCCTTCCCCCCTCCTCTAACCCTTCCCCCCCCTCCTCTAACCCTTCCCCCCCCTCCTCTAACCCTTCCCCCCCCTCCTCTAACCCTTCCCCCCCCTCCTCTAACCCTTCCCCCCCTCCTCTAACCCTTCCCCCCCTCCTCTAACCCTTCCCCCCCTCCTCTAACCCTTCCCCCCCCATCTCTAACCCTTCCCCCCCCCCTCCTCTAACCCTTCCCCCCCCCCTCCTCTAACCCTTCCCCCCCCCCTCCTCTAACCCTTCCCCCCCCCCTCCTCTAACCCTTCCCCCCCCCTCCTCTAACCCTTCCCCCCCCCTCCTCTAACCCTTCCCCCCTCCTCCACCCCTTGCCCCCCCTCCTCCACCCCTTGCCCCCCTCCTCCACCCCTTGCCCCCCTCCACCCCCTCCTCCCCTTCCCGCCGCCCTTCGCCTTTCTGCCCGCCTTACCGCCTCTCCACCCCCGCCTCTGCCTTTCACCCGCCCTTACTCCGGCCGCCTCTGCCTTTCACCCACCGCCTCACAGCCGCTGCATGCACTCAACAGACACCCGCCACACTCGACACATACCTGCCGCCACACACACCTGCTGCCTCCCGCCCCTACGCACCGACATCACTGACCCACCACCCTCACACCCTAGCAGGACCCCCACTCACACACAGCACTCACAACCCACGTGCCACCCGCCGCCTCACACCCTAGCAGGACCCCCACTCACAGACAGCACTCACAACCCACGCGCCACCCGCCGCCTCACACCCTAGCAGACCCCCACTCACAGACAGCACTCACAACCCACGCGCCACCCGCCGCCTCACACCCTAGCAGGACACCCACTCGCAGACAGCACTCACAACCCACGCGCCACCCGCCGCCTCACACCCTAGCAGGACCCACACTCAGACAGCACTCACAACCCACGTACCACCCGCCGCCTCACACCCTAGCAGGACCCCCACTCGCAGACAGCACTCACAACCCACGCGCCACCTGCCGCCTCACACCCCTAGCAGGACACACGCCTCACATTTTTACATCACTTATGGCACCAAAATATACATTGTACTGTGGTGTGGTTACAATAAACCATTTTTATACAACATCGTATTACATTTTCTTCCATCTTTCTTTTCAATATTATTATCCAACCTTTACAACAAACAGTCACCTATTGTTCCACAATTTATAAATAATACTACCTATTACGCATTTACATCCCGGGCAACGCCG